>NC_092038.1:92521706-92894984 GCF_003086295.3 Arachis hypogaea | reverse complement strand
AACAAATTTCCAACACACAAATCCAACCGGCAAGTGTACCGGGTCGCATCAAGTAATAATAACTCACAAGAGTGAGGTCGATCCCACAGGGGTTGATGGATCAAGCAACTTTAGTGGGTGATTAGTTTAGTCAAGCTAACATTGAAGGGATATTGGATGAAATGTAGCCAACAGAATTGTAAATGACAGGAAATTTAAAGTTGCAGAAAGTAAAATTGCATAAAACTTAAAGTGCAAGAAAGTAAAATAGCTGAAACTTAAATTGCACGAAAAGTAAATTGCATTAAATGTAAAGGGGATTGGGTGCAGGAAATTTAAAATTTAACAAGAAAATGTAAAGAGCAATCAAGCAGAGAAGTAAAAGATGAAATAAGTGCAACAGATTTAAACAGAAATGGAAAATTGCTTGAAGAAGCAACACAGAATGTAATTAAGCTCAATTGTGAAATTTAAAGAGACAAATGAAGATCTCAGGGAATCAAAGAGACTAGAAAACAAGTCTAGATCTCAATCCCTTCCTTGATCCAACAGCAAACAAGATGCAGGAAAATTAAAGATGAAAGCAATGAAGAAAACTTTGATTCAAATCACAATTCACTTGAAAGTTTGCAGAAGAAGAACAAGAGAAGTTGTAGATGGAGAATGAAAACAGAATTTCTTCCAATCTCCACCCAAGATTCAAAACAGAAATGAAAACTCAAAGAGAGAGCTATCTACTACTACTACTCCCTAATGGAGCAAGCCTCCTCCATTCAGCTCCCATTGATGCCTTTATATAGGCTTTACAAAATGAAAAATGAAAATGAAATTAAAACAAATTACAAAAATGAAAATCCTAATTTAATTGATCCATGTGCCTTTGAGTGATGATGTGGGCTTTGCTTGCTTTGGATTTGAGGAGAAATGGGTTTGGTTGGCCTTGATTCAATTTGGAGAGGAATTGAATTTAAATGAAACTTTGGTTGAATTTTGGCCCATGTTGCTCCCAGGAGGCTGCCCTGTCCTTGTGGAGGGCAGGGCAGAAAATAGTGTGTGTGGCCCTAGTGCGTGCGTGTGGTGCGTGTTGGTGCTGCAGGATGCTGCCCTGCCCTCGCGGAGGGCAGGGCAGAACTTTTTGGTGCGCCAGAATGATGCCTGTGCGTGCTGCTGGTGCTGCCGAGTGATGCCTGTGCGTGCTGCTGGTGCTGCCGAGCCTTCCCTTGGTGCGCCAGAATGGTGAGCGTGTGTGCATCACCAAAATGCTGCCCTGCCCTTGCGGAGGGCAGGGCAATGTTTCCAAAAGTGAAGCTCCGTGTTCGAAACTCGGTGGATGCACACGCTACTTCTTTTCCTTGGTTTATTTTTGCTTATTTTTGGCCCTTAAAGATGCCTTCCGTTCCTACCTCAATTGTACGCCAAATATGGATTGCTATATATCGTTGGAAATCTCTGAATGTCAGCTTTCCAACGCAACTGAAAGCACATCAATTGGACGTTTGTAGCTCAAGTTATAGCCCTTTGAAGGAGGCATGGTCATGCTGTGAGCAGCCAGATTTTAACTTAGCGAAAATTTGCTCCAACCCCACTTTGTTTCATCATGATTCTGCCCTGCCCTTGGCAAGAGCAGGGCAGTGTGCGTGTTGGTTGCTTCCTCCTTTGATTTGGTCATGGGCCACGCTTTTAAAAGCGTGGCCTAAGGCTCCAAAGTGTACCCCAACTTCAAAGTGTACCCCAAAGCTCTTTTTTTCTCTTTTTTTGTGCTTCTTTGCTTCTTTTTCTTCTTATTTCCTACAAGATTTATAAAATTAAAAGATCAAGGAAATCTTCCAATTAAGTACAAAAGAATGCAATATTTAAGCACTAATCATCAATTTCTTGTATGAAAAAGCATAGAAAAATAGGTATATGATGACTTGTCATCACAACACCAAACTTAAACCTTGCTTGTCCCCAAGCAAGAAAAGAATCATGCAATAGAAATTGACAATCCAAGGTAAGAAGAGTAGCAAGTTAATGTTCATGGCAAGCTAGTTTTCTATGCATGCTACAATTACAAAAGAGATGTAAATGATTGATGCTTCTATCTAGCTTATTTTATGAAATATTTTCCTTGAAACAAGCTTTTAATTTTTTTTTTAGCTTCTCCTTTTGGGTGCTTTGCCCCATGAGTTAATAACAAAGCTACGACTTCTAAATGCTTTGTTTGCAAGTATTACCACTTGATACATAAGCACCACAAGCATTTAATTAGAGGACTTCATTAAGCTCATTTTTCTTTTCTTTTCTTGACTCTCTAATCATTGATGCTCAGAGCCTTGAGCTTTGAGGGAGTGCTTTTGCACTTGATCCTAGCCTTGACTTCTAAGTGTTTTGTTTTCAAGCATTTGGCTTGATACATAAACACCACAAGCACTTAGCAAATAAATTGCCATTAGTACTCAGAGCCTTCAGCTTTCTCATTCTTTCTCTTTTTCTTTTCTTGCTTTAATTGTATTTGCTTCTTCAAGGTTTTCATGATTTTTAAAAGATTTCACAAAATGTACTAGATGAGAAACTTCAATTAAATAAAATCCAATGCAATTGAGCAACAATTAATCATACTAGCTTTCCAATACTTGTATGCACATGCTAAAATCTTCTTTAATTCCTTGTTTGTTTATGATCATGATGCTTTATTGCTTTTGAATTCACAAAGCTCAAGTTGGTAGTTATAATGCCACAGCAACATGTTACAAATCAAGATTCAAGCTATGCTTTATTCATACACACATGTAAACAGAGAAGATGAAGACAATCATGCAATTTAAAGTGCTGGAAATAAATGAGTAGAAAAGGAACTCTACAACCTTGTAGTTCATCTTCATTATTGTTGTCCTTTTTCCTCTATTCTTCCTCTTTCCCTTGCCAAACTCAATATGCTTGTTCGTCCTCAAGCAATAATTAGAACAGTGGCTATGGGGCTAAGACGGATCATGAATGTCTTACACAATGATATGTTAGTAGCACATGTGTTTTAAGCAAGCAAAATTAAAGATAACAATCAAGGCACAAGAGACAAAGACATTTTGATTGCAAACATAAGAGGGTGTGCATGATACATTGCATAAAAAAAAATAAGTGGCACACCAAACTTAGTGTGACACTTTCACTTGAAATTAATGCAAGTATCTAGTAAGCATTGGAACCAAATTTTGTTGCATAGCAACACCAAACTTAGAATGCAACCATATGTCAATTTATTTGAACTAAAACTAAACAAAAGAAACTGTTATTTGTTGAATACAATCACCAAGTGAAGAATCTATCATGAGTAAGGATGTTTGGGTGATGTATTAACAAACACAGTTAATAAAAGAAAGCATTAAAAACAAGGAAATGACTAAAACAATCAAGAAAACTAAAATTGTCTAACTAAAAAAAATAACATTGCAGCGGCATTATGATTATGTAAACAAGTGGTGTTGCTGGATGATTTGCATAAAAAAAATTAAGTGGCACACCAAACTTAGATTCTTAGTGTGACACTTCCATGTAAAATTGATGCAATCATCCATGAAGATGGAAAACAGTTTGTTGCAGGGCAACACCGAACTTAGAATGTAATCATATGCCAATTTATTGAAATTTAAACAAAGCATGGAGAAGAAATGTACCTACTGTCTACCTGTTCTTTACTTTCTTCCTCTTCTTCCAATTTGTTAAGAGGAATGACCTCAAAGGGGGAGAAGATTCAGCTACTGTCCCTTGACTTGGCCTTTCCTCAGCAAGCTTCCTTTTACAAATGGCTTGATTGATCTTGCTTGCTGGATTAGGGATAGGATTGGTGCTCTTGTTAGTTGCCTTCACTTCTTTGAATTCAAGACTTGGTTACTGTGTGATTATTGGAGTTTTGTATTCATCCAGGGCCTTTTGCATTGGTGGTTCCATGAGCTTTTCCTCTATGTACTTCTCTGCTTCACTTGAGTTTGACTTCTCTTGAGTGTCTTCCTCACTTTCTTGCTCTTCCACTTCCTCTCTTGCACTCAACATTTGACGTAATAGCTTTTTCATTGAGGAGGTTTGTTGATCTTCCCAACATTTCTTCATCTCCTCTTCATATCTTTTAATCTCAGATTCAATTGTTGAGACTTTTTGGTCCAGGAGAGTTTGAGGAGGTTGTGAGTGTTCAGGTTCTCTTGTCATCTCAAGTGCAGTTTTAGGTTCAAATGTTTCCACCACCTCTTCCTTCTTTGCAATTTCACTTGATATAGGGACCTTTTGTTTTTGTTTTTCCATTTTCTCCTTCCATGCTTTCGACAGTTGGCCTAACTGCACTTCCATATTTTTGAGGGAGTTCTCTTGTTCTTTCTGGTACTTCTCTTTCTCCTCTGCAAATCTTTTGATCATGGACTCAAGCTTTGAGATTCTTTGGCTATTGGAAGTTTGTGTGAGTGGTAAGTTTTGAAAGGGGCTTTTTGTTGAAGCATGGTCAAGTGATGATAACTTTGGATGAATATCATATGGAGCATTAGAATTCCTTTCCCAGCCACCATTGGAATTATGACTTGCATCATTTTGTGGTGGAGGGAAATATCCCATATGGTTTTCTTGCTCATCTTATGTTTGTGAAGCAAATCTCCATGGATTGGAGTGCTTAGAATTTGTATTTTCTTGGTGATATTCTCAAACACCATTAGAGATCGGTGATGGTGGGTGATATCCCATAAAATTTTGTTTGACCATAAGATGAGTTGAACTCCATTTGTATTTTGTAAACATCAATGAAATTTGAAATTCATGTCACAGAGATAGAATTTCTAAGTGAGGCAATAACTCAAACACCTTGCTATTAAATTAAAACAGAGAACAAAAACAAAAAAATGCTTGATCTAGACTTCTCACCCACTTAATCATTGTTGATCTAATCAATCCCCGGCAACGGCGCCAAAAACTTGATGGTGTTTTTGTGGAAAAACAAATTTCCAACACACAAATCCAACCGGCAAGTGTACCGGGTCGCATCAAGTAATAATAACTCACAAGAGTGAGGTCGATCCCACAGGGGTTGATGGATCAAGCAACTTTAGTGGGTGATTAGTTTAGTCAAGCTAACATTGAAGGGATATTGGATGAAATGTAGCCAACAGAATTGTAAATGACAGGAAATTTAAAGTTGCAGAAAGTAAAATTGCATAAAACTTAAAGTGCAAGAAAGTAAAATAGCTGAAACTTAAATTGCACGAAAAGTAAATTGCATTAAATGTAAAGGGGATTGGGTGCAGGAAATTTAAAATTTAACAAGAAAATGTAAAGAGCAATCAAGCAGAGAAGTAAAAGATGAAATAAGTGCAACAGATTTAAACAGAAATGGAAAATTGCTTGAAGAAGCAACACAGAATGTAATTAAGCTCAATTGTGAAATTTAAAGAGACAAATGAAGATCTCAGGGAATCAAAGAGACTAGAAAACAAGTCTAGATCTCAATCCCTTCCTTGATCCAACAGCAAACAAGATGCAGGAAAATTAAAGATGAAAGCAATGAAGAAAACTTTGATTCAAATCACAATTCACTTGAAAGTTTGCAGAAGAAGAACAAGAGAAGTTGTAGATGGAGAATGAAAACAGAATTTCTTCCAATCTCCACCCAAGATTCAAAACAGAAATGAAAACTCAAAGAGAGAGCTATCTACTACTACTACTCCCTAATGGAGCAAGCCTCCTCCATTCAGCTCCCATTGATGCCTTTATATAGGCTTTACAAAATGAAAAATGAAAATGAAATTAAAACAAATTACAAAAATGAAAATCCTAATTTAATTGATCCATGTGCCTTTGAGTGATGATGTGGGCTTTGCTTGCTTTGGATTTGAGGAGAAATGGGTTTGGTTGGCCTTGATTCAATTTGGAGAGGAATTGAATTTAAATGAAACTTTGGTTGAATTTTGGCCCATGTTGCTCCCAGGAGGCTGCCCTGCCCTTGTGGAGGGCAGGGCAGAAAATAGTGTGTGTGGCCCTAGTGCGTGCGTGTGGTGCGTGTTGGTGCTGCAGGATGCTGCCCTGCCCTCGCGGAGGGCAGGGCAGAACTTTTTGGTGCGCCAGAATGATGCCTGTGCGTGCTGCTGGTGCTGCCGAGTGATGCCTGTGCGTGCTGCTGGTGCTGCCGAGCCTTCCCTTGGTGCGCCAGAATGGTGAGCGTGTGTGCATCACCAAAATGCTGCCCTGCCCTTGCGGAGGGCAGGGCAATGTTTCCAAAAGTGAAGCTCCGTGTTCGAAACTCGGTGGATGCACACGCTACTTCTTTTCCTTGGTTTATTTTTGCTTATTTTTGGCCCTTAAAGATGCCTTCCGTTCCTACCTCAATTGTATGCCAAATATGGATTGCTATATATCGTTGGAAAGCTCTGAATGTCAGCTTTCCAACGCAACTGAAAGCACATCAATTGGACGTCCGTAGCTCAAGTTATAGCCCTTTGAAGGAGGCATGGTCATGCTGTGAGCGGCCAGATTTTAACTTAGCGAAAATTTGCTCCAACCCCACTTTGTTTCATCATGATTCTGCCCTGCCCTTGGCAAGAGCAGGGCAGTGTGCGTGTTGGTTGCTTCCTCCTTTGATTTGGTCATGGGCCACGCTTTTAAAAGTGTGGCCTAAGGCTCCACAGTGTACCCCAACTTCAAAGTGTACCCCAAAGCTCTTTTTTTCTCTTTTTTTGTGCTTCTTTGCTTCTTTTTCTTCTTATTTCCTACAAGATTTATAAAATTAAAAGATCAAGGAAATCTTCCAATTAAGTACAAAAGAATGCAATATTTAAGCACTAATCATCAATTTCTTGTGTGAAAAAGCATAGAAAAATAGGTATATGATGACTTGTCATCATTAGAGGTTGGATGGATATTGTGAATGTGTGTGGTATAATCAGTGACCATACTTCATCTCTTCCCATGAGCAATTAAATCAAGAAATTGGGAAATTGTCCAAGCTTAGAGCGATTGGATTGCCAAGGAATTGGGATCCAATCACTTAAGATTGCCAAGGAGATCAATGAATGCATTGATTGAGGAAGAGATGAAAATGAACTTGATCCTGAGGATTACAGTATCTCTTGATCACAATGTTCATTTTATTTTTAGTTCTTACATTTACTTTTCTTGCCATTTTACTTTGCTACACTTTATTGCTTTCTTTACTTTTATGCCATTTACATTTCCATGTTACTTATTACTCCTTAATGATTCGTCTAACTAGAATAATCAATTAACCATTGATTGCTTAATCCATTAATCCCTGTGGGATTCAACCTCACTCTATTATGAGTTTTTACTTGACAACAATTCGGTATACTTGCCGAAAGGAAATTTGTTGAGAGACAAGTTTCTGTGCATCAAGTTTATGGCGCCGTTGCCGAGGATTAATTGTGATTAACAAACTGGCGGTTGATTGATTTATTAGATTAGACACTTTTCTTTTGTCATTGTTTTCTTTTGTTTCTTTATTTTCTTTTGCTAACTAACTGTTTGTGATATTGCCTCACTGGTAATTTCCTCATCTGTGACAAGGGGAATTCTAAATCTCTTTTATCTTGGTGATTGTTGTTTGGTACAGAGTATTTTGAAGAAAAATAGAGTATAGATCATTTTTTTGTCAATCAAGTTACATGGGATACTTCTCACCACCACAAAATAATTCAGGTTATCTTTATTTTTCTGCACTTTCTTTCTTTTCTATTTTGGTAGAGCAATGAACAACTAACTCTTTTCATTGGGTTAGAGAGCTCTATTGCATTTAATGGTTCAATTGTAGTTTTTATTATTCTTCTTCTTTCTTTTCTCTTAATTTTAATAGAGAGCTTTCGACCTTTATCCAATTGGTTAGCTATCTTGGAAGAGAAGCTCTCCATAATTGGGTCTCCTCGGAACCTTGGAAGAGGAATGAGGAGATCATGCTTGAAATGCTCTCTCACATTGGATTAGGTTAGGGGTTGGATGGATATTGTGACATTTAATCCTACCAATACTTTGATCTATGAATGTGTGTGGTATAATTAGTGACCATACTTCATCTCTCCCTATGAGCAACTAAATCAAGGAATTGGAAAATTGTTCAAGCTTAGAGAGATTAGATTGCCAAGGAATTGGGATCCAATCACTTAAGATTGCCAAGGAGATCAATGAATGCATTGATTGAGGAAGCGATGAGAATGAACTTGATTCGGAGGATTGCAATATCTCTTGATCCCAATGTTCATTTTATTTTTAGTTATTACATTTACTTTTCTTGCCATTTTACTTTGCTGCACTTTATTGCTTTCTTTGCTTTTATGCCATTTACATGTCCTTGTTACTTATTACTCCTTAATGATTCATCTAACTAGAATAATCAATTAACCATTGATTGCTTAATCCGTTAATCCCTGTAGGATTCGACCTCACTTTATTGTGAGTTTTTACTTGACGATAATTCAGTATACTTGCCGAAGGAAAATTTGTTAAGAGACAAGTTTCCGTGCATCACACATTAAGGATGACTCCACTCCTATTAATGATTTTTTCCCATTTGATAACTTACAGGCAGTATATGAAGTAGTTCCTTGGTATGCACCAGTAGCTAATTATCTAGTTAGCCACACTTTTCCTCCAAATTTTACTAAGCATCAAAGAGACAAGCTGAAAAATGAGTCCAAATATTATATATGGGATGATCCATATTTATGGAGGTGTGGTGCTGACCAAGTAATTAGACGGTGTGTGCCTCAATCAGAAATCTAGTCTATTTTTTAGGCCTGCCACTCATCTGAGAGTGGAGGACATTTTTTTGGCCCTCAAAGAACAACAAGAAAAGTCCTAGACTGCGGATTCTGGTGGCCTACTCTTTTTAAAGATGCTGCTGAATTTTGTAAATCTTGTTCCCCTTGCCAAAGGTTTGGTAATATATCCAAGAGGAATGAGATGCCTCAACAAATTATGCTTTTCTGTGAAATTTTTGATGTTTGGGGCATCGATTTCATCGGTCCATTTCCAAATTCTAATGGTCACCTTTATATACTGTTAGCTGTAGATTACATTTCTAAATGGGTGGAATCAATTCCTACCCGTACTGATGATGCTAACACTGTTGTTTCCGTTGTTAGAAACCATATTATTTGTCGCTTTGGATCACCACAAGCAATCGTGAGTGATCAAGGCACTCACATTTGTAACAGGAGACTAACAGGATTGTTGAAGAAGCATGGGATAATTCATAAAGTAGCAATAGCCTACCATCCCCAGACTAATGGGCAAGTCGAGGTGTCTAACAGAGAGATAAAGCGCATATTACAGAAGATTGTCAAGCCTCATAGAAAGGACTAGAGCACTAGGCTCCAAGATGCATTTTGGGCATATCGGACAGCATACAAGACACCAATCGGGATGAGTCCCTTCCGCTTAGTTTATGGGAAGGCCTGTCACCTCCCAGTTGAGGTAAAGCACAAAGCCTTCTGGGCAGTAAAAGAATTCAATATGGAATTTGGGAAAGCCGGAGCTGAAAGGAAGTTGCAACTGCAAGAATTAGAAAACCTTCGCCTAGAAGCTTATGAGAACTCTAGGCTGTACAAAGAGAAGGTGAAGGCTGTGCATGATAAGCACATCAAGAGGAGAGAGTTCCAACTTGGGGACTTAGTCCTCCTTTACAATTCCAGATTAAGGCTCATGCCAGGCAAGATGAGATCAAGATGGGACAGTCCCTATCGAATAGAGAAGGCTGAGCCATACAGAGTCTTTCATTTGAGTCATCCTTCAAGCTTTGAATTTATCAAGGTCAATGGACATCGCCTAAAGCTATATCATGGTGAGAAGTTGCAGAAGAACAAGGAGCTAGAGATCTTTCTCTTGGAGGATCCACCAACAGCAAGAGACTGAGCTAGTGGAGCGTCCAACTTAAGGACGTTAAAGCAAAGTGCTGGGTAGCAGACAACCCACCATGATATGATCGTTCTTTTTCCTCCTCTTAGTTTTCTTTTTTACATATAGTTGCATCTTCATCTGCATACTTCATATATAAAAAAAGGCACGTGACACGACAGCGTCGTCGACGCGTCCGCGTCATATGTGCCTTGGGAAGAGAAAAGAATTTTACAGAAAGTCGCGCGACAACGTGGCTAGAGGCGTGCCTTTGGCACAAACCCGCCCACCCGACCGCGTCACTAACGCATTTGCGTCGTTTGCAAAATAGCCTCCCCACACGTCCGCTTCAACCACGCGGACGCGTGGCCCTGTAAAATCGACGTAAATGGGTGTATGCCAATAAGTTGTGATGCAGCGGGGCTGGAACCATGCTAGAAGCACAAGCCCCACCACGCGACCGCGTGACCCACACATCTGCGTCATTTTCAAAATATGGCCTTTCACGCGATCGCGTCAACCACGTGAACGCGTCACCCTAAATTTTGACAAATATGGGAATTAAACAGAAAGTTGTGCGTACTCGAGGTTGCTCTGACGCTGCTAGCGCAATTCACATCACGCATTCACGTGACCGACACTTTCGCGTCACTTCAAAATTGCGCCAACCGCGCGACCGTGTGCCCCACGCGTGCACGTCGCCTGCGCCGCACAGCTTATCCAGATCAGCCAAATATCATATATTTTCTTCTCCAAATCCTAATTTTTTCTTTTTCCCTTCTTCCTTCTTTCTTCTCACTTCCTTCCCTCTTCATTCTTTCCCACTTCTTACTTACTTCCCCCCCCTCTTTCTTTCTTTTTTCCCACTCATCATCAAGGTTCTTTTCTTCCCTTCTTCTCTCTTTACCTTTCCATTTATTTATTTTCTTCTTCTCTTTTCTTTTTCCTTTCATTATCTATGTTTTCTTCTTTCATTTTCTTTTTAAACCTTCTTTCTTGGTGTTGGAAATTTATTTGGGTCATTAGTCTCTATATTTTGCTTGTGGATTATTAAGGAATTATTTGACAATTATATATTACTTTTTATAGGGTTGTTGCATGTTCAATTTAATACTTTCAATAACTTATTTACCATGCATGGTAAGTGTTTGTGAAAAAGCCCGTATGGCATCATGCACTACTTTTATGTTATCCTTCTACTTTAATGCCTGTTTTTCACAAAACCCCTTTTATATTTTATTATTAAAATATAATTGTCAATACAAACAGATTGTTAGTTTGACAGACTTGGTAATCTAACTTGGACATTGAATTCTTGATCTATACTACTCATGCCTTTGCCAGCATGCCAATAAATGTCTTGCATTTAATTGTCATTACATGCACTTGCTATATTTCCATTGATGTACTTTTCACATGTAGTCATGACCATGTGTTAACGCCATTCTTCTTTATCGTACATTGATTACCACCGCTACCATTCACTCTCTTGCTCTAACCCTTATCTTTACAAGTTACTTTCTTTTTCCCTTTTCAGGATGACCACCAAGAAGGGTAACGAGAAAGCTACTCCCAAACCACCGGCAAGGAGAGGAACAAAACGAGCCTTAGTGGCAGAGCCATCTTCAACAGCAGTTAAACCCTCAACAAAACGAATCAAGAGGATCATCAAGGTCGATGAAAAAGAGAAGGCCTTTCCAGCAAAGGACGCTACGCGGTTCACTAACCGCTACTATGAGTAGATGTTCCCCATTATGGCAGAAAAAAACTATAACAATGAGCACCTTTTTATCCTCCCAACCCGAATTGCTGAATTTGTTGGTCTCCGCATTGAACGAAGACAATGGGATTCCTACAGAGACAGCCACGACAGGTTAATCTATCATGGGTAGTTGAATTCTACTCCAACTTTCACTTGCGAACCCTACAGTCTGTCTATGTTCGTCAGAAGCAAGTCCCCATCACAGAAGAGGCCATTCAAAAAGCTTTAGATCTTTCCCCTGCTCCCGAAGGACTGGACGCATTTCAAGAAGCCACACTCAAGCGCCAGACATACCAATTTGACTGGGACACAGTTCTCGGAGTTATCGCACAACCTGGCAGCAAATGGATTTACGGATACCATCGTTCCTGACCAAAGGAAATCTCGGCTTCTGCCCTTACCTTAGAAGCTCGAGTATGGGCGCAGATTATGTCCCATTACGTCTTTCCGAGCACTCACGAGTCCTCCTTCACTGCTGACATGGCTGTTCTACTCTGGTGTATCATTACAAACCAGACTCTAAACCTACCAAGACACATCCAGAATGCCATGGGACATGTACAAATTGCGAGCAACTTACCTTTTCCTGCCTTGGTCTTAGATCTTGTCTCAGCAGCCAGAGTCTCCTACAAGACTGGGGACACTAGAGCCATGCTTCCATAAAGTGATCAATACGTCCCTAACAGGAAATATATCAGACCTCCAGCAGCCACTACCAACCAACCTGAAGAACAGGCTAAAGACATTCCTCCTTTCACACCACAAGCACCTTCAACAAGTCAACTGCTCCATCAGATACTGGAGAGGTTGGACTGGCAAGAATAGAAAGTGAAGCTGCGAGAACGCCGTAACCAGTGCCGATTCAAATACCTCAATGAGCTACTCACAGGAAACCACAAACCTGACAAAGACCCAGACACTCTGGAGTCCACTTCACTTACCAACACAGGGAGCCATGACGGTCCCGACTGTGGAGATACTACTACCAGCCCCCCTTTGTTCCTGACAGATGGCACCGAGGGCGGTGCAAAGCCTTAAGTGTGGGGAGGTCGGTCAGTACCTGACTTCCGGAGGTAACTTTTCTTCCCTAACATCAATAAAGTAGGATATTTAGTTATTTTTTCCTTTGATTAGGATAAGATAGATTGTTTAATAATAGGTTATTTGCATGCATGTTCTATTTGGTTGAAATATAATGAGTTTCTTTTCAAGATCCTATTCTTGAAAAATTTCACTAATTTAAATCAAAACTTTTTGTGTTAAATTTGTTTGAAGTTGTAATTGGAACATGGTTACACTATTTGACCATAAACATTTTATTCTTGTGTGTTTACTTCTCTATGATTGTAATTTATATTTTGTTTCATCCTATATGTCCAATGTTTAATGTGTTATATGCATGCATATGATTGAGGCCATTATTTGTTTAGCTCACTTCTCCCAAATAGCCTAACCTTTAAATTACCTTTGTTAGCCACTTTGAGCCTTTTAATCCCATTTGTTCTATATTTTACCACATCACTAGCCTTAAGCAGAAAAATAAATTAATTATCCCAAATAGAATCTTTGGTTAGCTTAAGATAGATATTGTGTGTTAATTAAGTATGGGAAAACTGTGGGAACAAGGGTTAATAAGGAAATGTGTCATGATAAAATAATGGGAATTTTGGTAACTACTCATGTAAAACAGAAAATAAAAAGAATCCATATGCATTGATATGTTATTTTATCTTTCCTAAAAAATATCCAAAAATATATAAATAAATAAGGGGACAAAATTACCCCAATGCTAAGTTTAATTAAAGATCAATGCATATGTGATAAAAATTAAAAGAAAATTTGATACATGAGTATGTAATGCAAAGTGGGAAATTATGGGTAGCTAGGCATGATTCTAGAGTTATATAGTAGGTGAGAGTTAGGTTAGTCAAAGATTCATATTTTAGCTCACTTAGCCTTATATATATACCCTTACCCTTACCTTAGCCCCATTACAACCTTGAAAAGACCTCATGATGTTGCATTGGTACATTGAATATTGTTGATTGGTTAGGAGAAGAACAAAATTTAGAAAGCAAGATTAGAGAAGGATAGAGTGATTACCCTATACACTAGAGAGATTAGAGTGCACATACACCATCAGTGAGGGTTCAATGCTCGATCCTATGTTCCCTTCTTTTATGAGCTGTCTTCTTACAAGTTTACCTGTTCTTACTGTATGACTTGAATTAGTAGAATTTGATTTATGTTTGTCTTAAAGAACTTATTTGTTTTTAACCAAGTAGACAAAATCATATAGTTGCATTCATATAGATAGGTTGCATTGCATTGCATGAGTCTTACATTTCCCTTACTCATTTATTTTATCTCCTTGAACTAAGCATGAGGACATGCTAATATTTAAGTGTGGGGAGGTTGATAAACCATTATTTTATGATTTATATTGTTTAATTGAGTGGTTTTATTAAGTCTTTACCCACTTATTCATATAATTAGCATGATATTACAATTCCTTCCCAAAGTTGTTCTATGGTTGTAAACTTACTTCCTAGAGATATTTTTATTGTGTATTTTAATTCTCTTCTATACCATTCGATACTGTGATCCGTGTGTTAAGTGTTTTAGGTTTCTTAGGGCAGGAATGGTTTAGAGAATGGAGAGGAAGCTTGCAAAAATGAAAGGAACACAAGAAATCAAGGAGATGACCAGCGAACACTGACGTGGACGCATGGCTCACGTGACTGCACGAAATGAGAAAATCGCAGTGACGCGTTTGTGTGCCTGATGCGAACGCGTTGATTGGAATCTGCACGAATGACGCGAACGCATGGAAGATACGAACCCGTGGCAAGGAAAACGCTGAATGACGCACACGCGTGAACGACGCGTACGCGTGACATACGCGATCTGCAGAATTAACAGAACACACTGGGAGCAATTTTGGGCCGCATTTTGACCCAGTTTTTGGCTCAGAAACACAGACTAAAGCCGGGGAACATGCAGAGACTCAAAGGGGAGATTCTAATTAGGCTAGTTTTTAGTTTTTAGATCCGATTTTACTCCTCCTCTAGGTTTTCGCACTACACATTGATAGTTCTTAGAATTTTATTTGCTTTTGAATTTGGATATTGAGAAGAGTTGTTACCTCCGCTAAGACTTCGCCATTCTAGTTTGTTTTCTTACTTTTCACTTACTCTTTCATATCCTTAATTTGTCCAGAGTTACAATTGGATTAATTTTAGAGTTTATTAATACAAGAACTATTTTTATTTTTAATTGAATTTTGATTATTATTTATCATGTCTTTCTTTATTTTCCCTTTTAATTTCATGAAGTCTACATTTATGATAATGGAGTAGTTTCCCAACTTGATTGGGAGTTGATTAAAAGGAGAACCTTGAGTTGGAATACTCAAGAGTCAAATTGTAATTGGGTTTATTGTTGGTTGAATCTCTAGTCACTAACGCTAATACTTCCCAAGGGAGAAGATTAGAACTTGTGAATAGAAGTTGACTGTCAATTTACTTGACCTTCCTTTATTCAGTAAAGGATAACTAAGTGGAAACAACTACCAATTATCAATTGATCTTGAGAAAAATCCAACAAGGATAGAACTTCCAATTAATCTTCTCCCAATCAAGATCTTTATTTAAATTATATAAATTCTCTTATTTATTTTCCTGTTTCTCAAACTCAAAAATTATTGGAAAACCTCTGACCAATAAGCTGCACTCTTTTGTCAACTCGTTGGGAGACGACCTGGGATTCATACTCCCAGTATTTTTATTCTAATTTTGTTACAACCCTTTAAAATTGATAAGCGGATTTTCACTAGTTAAGAACTGTACTTGCAACATATTTATTCCATTAAATTCTTAATCGGTTAATTTCCGCCTCCGTCACTCCGCACCTTAATCTGTAAGGTGTAAAAACTCCACCGTTGAAAAATACATAAGAGAAAATAGCCTAGGCATGGCCGTGAGGCCAGCCAAGCATGAAGTTCATCAAAAAGGGTTCTGAATACAATAGAAAAAGTGCTATTTATACTAAACTAGTTACTAAGGATTACAGAAAATAGGTAACTAAGTGCAGATAGTGCAGAAATCCACTTTCGGGGCTCACTTGGTGTGTGCTTGGGCTGAGCATTGAGCTTTACATGTGCGTAGGTCATTTTTGGAGTTAAACGCCAGCTTGGATGTCAGTTTGGACGTTTAACTCCAGCTCTGGTGCCAGTTCCGTCGTTTTATGCTCGAAAAGGGTCTCTGGTGGGAGTTTGAACGTCAGTTTGGGCCATCAAATCTCGGGTAAAGCATGGACTATTAAACATTAAGCCCAAGATGTCTACTTTCCAACGCAGTTCCGAGCGCACCAATTGGGCTTCTATAGCTCCAGAAAATCCACTTCGAGTGCAGAAGGGTGAGAATGCAACAGCATCTGCAGTCCTTTCTCAGCCTCTGAATCAGACTTTTGCTCAGGTCCCTCAATTCAGCTAGAAAATATATGAAATTACAAAAAAAAAAACACAAACTCATAGTAAAGTCCAGAAATGTGATTTTTGCATAAAAAATAATAAAAATGTAATAAAAAGTAACTAAAACATACTAAAAACTATGTAAAAATAATGCCAATAAGCGTATAAATTATCCGCTCATCAAACTCCCACCCCTTTGGCTATGAGTTTAGTTACAATTATGTTGCAGGAAGAGGAGATTACCATGAGAACATACATCAAGGATGGGACAATTAAAGATGGGAGGAGCCACAAGGATTTTATCAACCCTCTTGGCAACAACCTCCACCAACATACTATGACCATGAGCCCTTCCAAGAGGCATACCAAGATAATGGCTATGGTGAGCACCCTATTGATTATCAATAACCACCACCCTATGCCTATGCACCCCTTCCTCAACATAATTTTGAACCACCATACTCACATGCCCCTTACCACCAAACACCCCCATATCACCCTAATCCTTACCCACCATACCAAGACCCACCACCTCATTATACATCATCTCCATATCCTTACCAAGATGAACCACCTTCTTATCGTGAGCCCTTCGTTCCAAACAATGAACCCTTTTATCCACCCCAACCTCCAATGGGTGACAACACCCTTAATGCTCTTCTTCAAGGACAATTAGACCTTCAAAATTCAATCCAAGCTCTCATATCTCGCATGAATCAACCCTCCACCTCCAATACTCAACCCTCAAGCTCTAGTACACTACCACCCTCTATGGAAGAACACCCATGGTGCACAAAAATTACAATCACACTTTGTAATTCCGCACAACTAACCAGCAAGTGCACTGGGTCATCCAAGTAGTACCTTACATGAGTAAGGGTCGATCCCACGGAGATTGCCGGCTTGAAGCAAGCTATGGTTATCTTATCATTCTTAGTCCAGATATCAATAGTGGTTCTTAGTTTTAATTGCAAAGAGTAAAAGAGCATGAATTAAATGATACTTGTTATGCAGTAATGGAGAATAGGTTGATGTTTTGGAAATGCTCTGTCTTCTGAAGTTATACTTTCCTACTGTCTTCTTCTTCATGCACGCATGTCTCCTTCCATGGCAAGTTGTATGTTGGTGGATCACCGTTGTCAATGGCTACCAGCCGTCCTCTCAGTAAAAAGGGTCCATGTACATGGCTAATCATCTCTTGGTTCTCACTAATGTTGGAATAGGATCCATTGATCCTTTTGCACACTATCACTGCGCCCAGCATTCATGAGTTTGAAGCTCGTCACAGTCATCCCTTCCCGGATCCTACTCAAAATACCACAGACAAGGTTTAGACTTTCCAGCTCTCATGGATGCTGCCAGTTGCTTGATGAGTGGATAATTTATACGCTTTTTGGCATTGTTTTTAGTATGTTTTTAGTATGTTTTAGTTAGTTTTTATTATATTTTTATTAGTTTTTAGTTAAAATTCACTTTTCTGGACTTTACTATGAGTTTGTGTGTTTTTCTACGATTTCAGGTATTTTCTGGCTGAAATTGAGGGACCTGAGCAAAAATCTGATTCAGAGGCTGAAAAGGACTGCAGATGCTGTTGGATTCTGAACTCCCTGCATTCGAAGTGGATTTTCTGGAGTTACAGAAGCCCAATTTGCACGCTCTCAACTGTGTTGGAAATTAGACATCCTGGGCTTTCCAGAAATGTATAATAGTCCATACTTTGTCTGAGATTTGATGGCCCAAACAGGCGTTCCAAGTAAGCTCAAGAATTTTGGCGTAAAACGCCGGAACTAGCACAAGAATGGGAGTTAAACACCCAAACTGGCACAAAAGCTGGCGTTTAACTCCAAGAAAAGTCTCTACACATGAAAGCTTCAATGCTCAGCCCAAGCACACACCAAGTGGGCCCGGAAGTGGATTTTTATGTCATTTACTCATCTTTGTAAATCCTAATTTACTAGTTCTCTACAAATAGGACCTTTTACTATTGTATTTAGAATCTTTTGATCATGTTTTTATGATTGAACCCTCTTTGAGAGGCTGGCCATTCGGCCATGCCTAGACCTTGTTCTTATGTATTTTCAACGGTGGAGTTTCTACACACCATAGATTAAGGTGTGGAGCTCTATTGTACCTCGAGTATTAATGCAATTACTATTGTTCTTCTATTCAATTCAGCTTATTCTTGTTCTAAGATATTCATTTGCACCCAAGAATTTGATGAATGTGATGATTATGTGACACTCATCATCATTCTCACTTATGAACGCGTGCCTGACCACCACTTCCATTCTACAAGCAAACAAGGCTTGAATGTTTATCTCTTGGATTCCTTAATCAGAATCTTCGTGGTATAAGCTAGAATTGATGGCGGCATTCAAGAGAATCCGGAAGGTCTAAACCTTGTCTGTGCTATTCTGAATAGGATTCAAGGATTGAATGACTGTGACGAGCTTCAAACTCCTGAAGGCTGGGCGTTAGTGACAGACGCAAAAGAATCACTGGATTCTATTCCAACCTAATTGAGAACCGACAGATGATTAGCCGTGCTGTGACAGAGCGCGTTGAACATTTTCACTGAGAGGACAGGATTGTAGCCACTGACAACGGTGATGCCCAACATACAGCTTGCCATGGAAAGGAGTAAGAAGGATTGGATGAAGACAGTAGGAAAGCAGAGAGACGAAAGGGACAGAGCATCTCCATACGCTTATCTGAAATTCTCACCAATGAATTACATAAGTATCTCTATCTTTATTTTATGCTTTATTCATAAATCATCCATAACCATTTGAATCTGCCTGACTGAGATTTACAAGATGACCATAGCTTACTTCATACCAACAATCTCCGTCGGATCGACCCTTACTCGCGTAAGGTTTATTACTTGGACGACCTAGTGCACTTGCTGGTTAGTTGTGCGAAGTTGTGATAAAGAGTTGAGATTGCAATTGAACGTACCATGTTGATGGCACCATTGATGATCACAATTTCGTGCACCATTGATCCTAGCTTATACCACAAAGACTCTGATCTCACAGATTTGAATGCTCTGTTGTCAGGAGAGGCAGTCAAACTCGTGAACCAGGAACCCAAGAGATATACATTCAATCTAAGGTAGAACGGAAGTGGTTGTCAGGCACGCATTCATAGGTTGAGAATGGTGATGAGTGTCACGGATCATCACATTAATCATGATGAGGTGCGAATGAATATCTTAGAATAGAAACAAGCGTGATTGAATAGAAAACAGAAGTAATTGCATTAATTCATCGAGACACAGCAGAGCTCCCCACCCCCAACCATGGGGTTTAGAGACTCATGCCGTCAAAGATATAAATTCAGAGGTAAAATGTCATGAGGTACAAAATAAATCTCTAAAAGTAGTTTTTATACTCAACTAGTAACCTAGGTTTACAGAAAATGAGTAAACTAAGATAAATAGTGTAGAAATCCACTTTCAGGGCCCACTTGGTGTGTGCTGGGGCTGAGCATTGAAGCTTTCACGTGCATAGGCTATTCATGGAGTTAAACGCCAAGTTATAACCTGTTTCTGGTGTTTGACTCTAGCTTGTAACCTGTTTCTAGCGTTTAACGCCGGAATAGGGCAGAAAGCTGGCGTTGAACGCCAGTTTGCGTCAACTGAACTCGGGCAAAGTATGGACTATTATATATTTCTGGAAAGCCCTGGATGTCTACTTTCCAACGAAATTGAGAGCGTGTCATTTGGACTCTTGAAGCTCCAAAAATTCCATTTCAAGTGCAGGGAGGTCAGAATCCAACAACATCTGCAGTTCTTTTTTAGCCTCTGAATCAGATTTTTTCTCAGGTCCCTCATTTTCAGCCAGAAAATACCTAAAATCACAAAAAAACACACAAACTCATAGAAAAGTCCAGAAATGTGATTTTTGCATAAAAAATAATAAAAATATACTCAAAAGTAGCTAGATCATACTAAAAACTATATGAAAATACCCCTAAAAAGTGTACAAAATATCCGCTCATCACAACACCAAACTTAAACTGTTGCTTGTTCCCAAGCAACTAGATAAACAAAATAGGATAGGAAGAAGATCAAGAGGCAATTTCAGAGTTTTACATGAAGCTCAATTCTAATTAGATGAGCGGGACTAGTAGCTTTTTGCTTCTGAACAGTTTTGGCATCTTACTTCATCCTTTCAAGTTTAGAATGATTGGCATCTATAGGAACACAGAATTCAGATAGTGTTATTGATTCTCCTAGTTTAGTATGTTGATTCTTGAACACAGCTACTTTATGGGTCTTGGCCGTGGCCCTAAGCACTTTACCTTCCAGTATTACCACCGGATACATAAATGCCACAGATAGATAACTGTGTGAACCTTTTCAGATTGTGACTTCGCTTTGCTAAAGTCCCTAATTATAGGTGTCCACAGTTCTTAAGCACACTCTTTGTATTATGACTTTAACCACTCAGTCTCAAGCTTTTCACTTAGACCTGCATGCCACAAGCACATTGTTAGGGACAGCTTGATTCAGCCGCTTAGGCCAGGATTTTATTCCTTTGGCCCTCATATCCCTTAATGCTCAAAGCCTTGAATCCTTTTTACCCTTGCCTTTTGGTTTTGGCTTTTTCTGCTTGCTTTTCTTTTTCTTTTGCGCCAATTTTTTTTATATTCACTATTTTTTCTTACTTCAAGAATCAATTTTATAATTTTTCAGATTATCAATAACATTTCTCTTTTTCATCATTCTTTCAAGAGCCAACAGTTTTAACATTCATAAACAACAAGATAAAAAATATGCACTGTTTAAGCATTCTTTCAGAAAATAAAAAGTGTTGCCACCACATATAAATAATTTGAATTTTTTTCTTATTAAGAACTCAAAAAAGTTGCCTCCTTATTCTAAAAATATCGGCTATTTCATTCATGTTTAATGATGATGAGAAAAAATAAATTATAGCTTACATGGAGATGATAAAAATAAAAATAAAAATACTAACTACTACTACTCATATGACTCCTAAAATAGATTTCTAATAGCAGAAGTTATCATAGAGTTAAGATTAGGACTCAACAATCTTTATTTTGGGAGATGGATGCTCCTTCAATTTGTGGGGTGTCTGGTCCCTCAAGGGAGAACCTCTGGCGCTTCAGTTCCTGTAGCTCACGCCCTTGCTTTTCTTGTTCTTTAAGTAGCTTGCAGATCATACTATTTTGATTTTGGTGTTCTTCCTTAAGTTGATCCATAATTTCTTGCAACTTGGTGACAGATGCTTCTAGGCGGGTCTAGTAGTCAATCTGAGGGATTTCTTGGAGGAACTCTTGCGCCCTCCATTTGATGGAGTTTTCTTGTACTTGTTGTCCCTCCATTGACTTCTTGGTGATTGGATGTTCGACTGGGATGAACTCATCTACTCCCATATTCACCCCAGCCTCTTTACATATCAGAGAAATCAAGTTCCGGTAAGCCAATTTGTCTTCCTTGGAGTTTTTATTTCCAATTTTGTAGAGATCACAAGAAATCAGATGATGAATCTCCACTTTGTTTCCTTGTATAATACAATGGATCATCACTGCTCTCTTGATAGTGACTTCGGAGCGGTTGCTGGTAGGCAGTATGGAACGCCCAATGAAATCCAGTCAGCCCCTAGCAACTGGTTTGAGATCCCCTCTCTTGAGTTGGTTTGGAACACCTTTTGTGCTGGTTGTCCACTTGGTTCCAGGGATGCATATGTCCTCTAGAATTTGGTCTAAGCGCTTATCTGATCTCACCATCCTCCTATTAAAGGATTCTGGATCATCTTGTACTTGAGGCAGCTTGAAGAGCTCTCTTATTTTGTCAATGTGGAAGTAAATAATCTTCCCTCTGACCATGGTTCGAAAGGTATAGAAAGTGGTTCCAGTCATTCTCTGCCTCTCTATTTGCCACAAATTTGAGTAAAATTCCTGAACCATGTTTCTACCCACCTTCGTCTCAGGATTAGATAGAATTTCGCAGCCTCTGTTTTGAATCTGCTCTTGGATCTCCGGATATTCGTCTTCTTTCAGATCGAATTTAACTTCTGGGATCACTAACCTTAGACCCATTATTTTGTGGTAATGGTCCAAATGTTCCTTGGTTAAGAACCTCTCTTGATTCCAAAGTGATTTTGGATTATTCTCTTTATTGCCTCTTGAAGTGGTTTGTTTTCCCTTAGGAGCCATAATCTTAGTGATTCTTAGCTCAATGATCATGCAAAAGACACCAAACTTAGAGGTTTGCTTGTCCTCAAGCAAAAGAAAGGAAAAGAGAGGAGAAGGAGGAGAGCCAAAGTCGAATTGTGGAAGAGAGGGGGTGGCCGAATGTTAATTTAAAAGGAAGGGGTGGGTTCGAAAATTGAAATGCAAAAGATAAGTATGAAATGCAAAAGATGTAATTTTAAAATTGAAAAGATATGAGAGAATTTTGAAAAAGATAAAACTAAATTGGAAAAGATAGTATCAGGAGTTGAAAAAGATTTGAAAAGATATTAAAAAGATAGATGGGTTTTGCAAAATATTTGAAAAGAAATCAAAAAGATATATGAGTTTTGAAAAAGGATTTGAAAAGAAGAAAAGATTTTTAGGATTAAGAGTTATTTTTTAAATTCAAATTGAAAGATGAGGATTTGTAATATGTTTATGCAAGAAATTATAGATGAAAACATAAAAAACAAAAATAAATAAAAAAATTGAGTTGGAAAACAAAACTACCTCCCCTCCACGTTCCTGGCGTTAAACGCCCAACTATTGCCTGTTTTGGGCGTTTAACGCCCAACTGTAGATTGTTTTGGGCGTTTAATGCCCAGTTGTTGCTTGTTTTGGGCGTTTAACGCCCAGCCAGGTACCCTGACTGGCGTTAAACGCCAGAAAGCCTTTGTCACTAGGCGTTTTCTAAACAGCCAGGATGCTGTAAGTCTGGTGTTAAACGCCCAAAATGGTACCCATTCTAGTGGGTAACGCCCAAAAAGGTATCCTTAATGGCGTTAAACACCCAGAATGATGCCCATTCTGGCGTTTAACACCCAAAAGTGCCTCTTACTGGCGTTTTCGTGCCAATGAGCTTCTTTTCTCTGCTCTCTGCTCTGAACCCTTCTATAACTCTGTGAACTCCTATAAATGAGAATTAACTCTGATGATAATTTATTAAACTCCTATAATTATTATTAAAATGACAAATAAACTACAGTAATGGCTGGGTTACCTCCCAACAAGCGCTTCATTATTGTCTTTAGCTGGACCTTTCTGAGCCTTAATCTAGTCTCAGTTCTGAGCATTCTTGCTCAAAATTGCTTTCAAGATAATGTTTGACTCTCTGTCCATTAACAATGAACTTTTTTTCAGAATCAATATCCTAAAGCTCTACATATCCATATGGTGACACACCTGTAATCACATATGGTCCTTTCCACCGTGATTTTAGTTTCCCAGGGAATAGCCTGAGCCTAGAGTTAAATAGCAAAACCCTTTGTCCTTACTCAAAGACTCTGGATGACAAGTTCTTATCATGCCATCTTTTTGCTTTCTCCTTATAAATTTTGGCATTTTCAAAAGCATTGAGTCTGAATTCCTCTAGCTCATTCAGCTAGAGCAATCTTTTCTGTCCAGCTAATTTGGCATCAAGGTTTAGGAATCTGGTTGCCCAGTAGGCTTTATGCTCTAGTTCCACGGGCAGGTGACAGGCCTTCCCATACACAAGCTGGTATGGAGAGGTTCCTATAGGAGTCTTGAATGCTGTTCTATATGCCCATAGAGCATCATCCAAGCTCTTTGCCCAATCCTTTCTACGGGCAATTACAGTCCGTTCTAGGATTCTGTTTAGTTCTCTATTAGAGACTTCAGCTTGCCCATTGGTCTGTGGATGATATGGAGTTGCCACCTTATGGCTAATTCCATATCGGACCATGGCAGTATAAAGTTGTTTATTGCAGAAATGAGTGCCTCCATCACTGATTAGTGCTCTAGGGACACCAAATCTGCTAAAGATATGTTTTTGGAGGAACTTCAGTACTGTCTTAGTATCGTTGGTGGGTTTTGTCATTGCCTCCACCTATTTAGATACATAGTCTACTGCCACCAGAATATAAGTGTTTGAGTATGATGGTGGGAAAGGCCCCATGAAGTCAATACCCCATACATCAAACAAATCAATCTCTAAGATCCCTTGTTGAGGCATGGCGTAACCATGAGGCAGATTACTAGTTCTCTGGCAACTATCATAGTTATGTACAAACTCTCAGGAGTCTCTATAGAGTTTAGGCCAGTAGAAGCCACATTGGAGAACTTTGGTGGCTGTTCGCTCACCTCCGAAATGTCCTCCATATTGTGATCCATGGCAATGCCATAGGATCTTCTGCGCATCTCTTAAAGAGATATGGTTCATCCCACAAGTAGTACTTCGCATCAGAAAGTAATTTTTTCTTTTGTTGCCTGCTGTACTCCTTGGGAATGAATCTTGCAGCTTTATAGTTTGCAATGTCTGCAAACCATGGCACTTCCTGAATGGCAAAGAGTTGCTCATCTAGAAAGGTTTCAAAAATCTCAGTGAGGGGGAGAGACATCCCTTCTACTGGTTCTATCTGGGATAGGTGATCTGCTACTTGATTCTCTGTCCCTTTTCTGTCTCTTATTTCTATATCAAACTCTTGCAGAAGCAACACCCATCTTATGAGCTGGTGGACGAAATTGTGATCAACAATAATTCCAGGCACTGTTAGAGAAGCTTTTTCTTTCCACAACTCCATTCAACTTTTTACCAGCAAGTGTACTGGGTCATCCAAGTAATACCTTACATGAGTAAGGGTCGATCCCACAGAGATTGTTGGTATGAAGTAAGCTATGGTCACCTTGCAAATCTCAGTTAGGCAGATTTAAATTGGATTATGATGAGTTTTGAAAATTAATAATAAATAGAAAATAAAAGGGATAGAAATACTTATGTAAATCAATAGTGGAAATTTCAGATAGGCGTATGGAGATGCTGTGCTCCTCTTGAATCTTTACTTTCTTATTGCATTCATCCAATCCTTCTTACTCCTTTCCATGGCAAGCTGTATGTAGGGCATCACCGTTGTCAATGGCTACATCCCATCCTCTCAGTGAAAACGTTCCTATGCTCTGTCACAGCACGGCTAATCATCTGTCGGTTCTCAATCAGGTTGGAATAGAATCCCTTGATTCTTTTGCGCTTGTCATCACGCCCAGCCTTCAAGAGTTTGAAGCTCGTCACAGTCATTCAATCCCAGAATCCTACTCGGAATACCATAGACAAGGTTTAGACTTTCCGGATTCTCATGAATGCCGCCATCTATCTAACTTATACCACGAAGATTCTGTTGGGCAATCTAAGAGATATGCGCCCGATCTAAAGTAGAACAGAAGTGGTTGTCAGTCACGCGCGTTCATAGGTGAGAATGATGATGAGTGTCATGGATCATCACATTCATCATGTTGAAGTGCAACATATATCTTGGAATAAGAATAAAAGAGAATTGAATAAAAAGTAATAATAATTGCATTGAAACTTGAGGTACAGCAGAGCTCCACACCCTTAATCTATGGTGTGCAGAAACTCCACTGTTGAAAATACATAAGTGAAAGGTTCAGGCATGGCCGAATGGCCAGCCCCCAAAATGTGATCAATAGTCTCCTAAGATGAAGAATAAAACAAAACTGAGACCAAAGATGTCTAATACAATAGTAACTTATCCTATTTATACTAGACTAGCTACTAGAGTTTACTTGAGTAAGTAATTGATGCATAAATTCACTTCCGGGACCCACTTGGTGTATGCTTGGGCTGAGCTTGATCTATCCACGAGCTGAGGCTTCTCTTGGAGTTGAACTCCAAGTTATAACATGTTTTGGGCGTTCAACTCCGGATCATGACGTTTTTCTGGCGTTTAACTCCAGACAGCAGCATGTACTTGGCATTCAACACCAAGTTACATCGTCAATTCCCGAATAAAGTATGGACTATTATATATTGCTGGAAAGCTCTGGATGTCTACTTTCCAACTCCATTGAGAGCGCGCCAATTGGAGTTCTTTAGCTCCAGAAAATCCATTTCGAGTGCAGGGAGGTCAGATTCCAACAGCATCAGCAGTCCTTTTGTCAGCCTTTTTCAGAGTTTTGCTCAAGGCCATCAATTTCAGCCAGAAATTACCTGAAATCACAGAAAAACACAAACTCATAGTAAAGTCCAGAAATGTGAATTTAACATAAAAACTAATGAAAACATCCCTAAAAGTAGCTTGAACTTACTAAAAACTACCTAAAAACAATGCCAAAAAGCATATAAATTATCCGCTCATCACAACACCAAACTTAAATTGTTGCTTGTCCCCAAGCAACTGAAAATCAATTAGGATAAAAAGAAGAGAATATACTATAAATTCCAAAATATCAATGAATATTAATTCTAATTAGATGAGCGGGACTTGTAACTTTTTGCTTCTGAATAGTTTTGGCATCTCACTTTTTCCTTTGAAGTTTAGAATGATTGGCTTCTCTAGGAACTTAGAATTTCGGATAGTGTTATTGACTTTCCTAGTTAAGCATGTTGATTCTTGAACACAGCTACTTATGAGTCTTGGCCGTGGCCCTAAGCATTTTGTTTTCCAGTATTACCACTGGATACACAAATGCCACAGACACATAACTGGGTGAACCTTTTCAGATTGTGACTCAGCTTTGCTAGAGTCCCCAGTTAGTGGTGTCCAGAGCTCTTAAGCACACTCTTTTTGCTTTGGATCGCGACTTTAACCATTCAGTCTCAAGCTTTTCACTTGACCTTTATGACACAAGCATATGGTTAGGGACAGCTTGGTTTAGCCGCTTAGGCCTGGATTTTATTTCCTTGGGCCCTCCTATCCATTGATGCTCAAAGCCTTGGATCCTTTTTACCCTTGCCTTTTGGTTTTAAGGGCTACTAGTTTTTTCTTCTTGCTTTTTCTTTTTCTTTCTATTTTTTTTTCGCAAGCTTTCTTTTTCACTGCTTTTTCTTGCTTCAAGAATCAATTTCATGATTTTTCAGATCATCAATAACATTTCTCTTTGTTCATCACTCTTTCAAGAGCCAACAATTTTAACATTCATAAACAACAATATCAAAAGACATATGCACTGTTCAATCATTCATTCAGAAAACAAAAAGTATTGTCACCACATCAATATAATTAAATTAAATTCAAGGATAAATTCGAAATTCATGTACTTCTTGTTCTTTTGAATTAAAACATTTTTCATTTAAGAGAGGTGAAGGATTAATGGATTTTATTCATAGCTTTAAGACATGGTTACTACATACTAATGATCATGAGGTAAAGACACAAAACATAGATAAACACAACATTAAAAACCGAAAAACAAAAAGAAATAAGAACAAGGAATGAATCCACCTTAGTGGCGTCTTCTTCTTGAAGGACCAACAATGTCCTTAAGCTCTTCTATGTCCCTTTCTTGCCTTTGTTGCTCCTCCCTCATTGCTCTTTGATCTTCTCTTATTTCATGGAGAATGATGGAGTGCTCATGATGTTCCACCCTTAATTGTTCCACATTGTGGCTCAAATCTTCTAAGGAAGTGTTGAGTTGCTCCCAATAGTTGTTGGGAGGAAAGTGCATCCCTTGAGGCATCTCAGGGATTTCTCGATGATGAGCTTCCTCATGCATCTCTTGAGAACCGTGAAGGGTTTCTCTTGCTTGCTCCATCCTCTTCTTGGTGATGGGCTTATCCTCTTCAATGGAGATGTCTCCTTCTATGATAACTCCAGCTGAGTAACATAGATGGCAAATAAGGTGAGGAAAAGCTAGCCTTGCCATGGTGGAGGACTTGTCGGCTATTTTGTAGATTTTATTGGAGATGACCTCATGAACTTCTACTTCCTCTCCAATCATGATGCTATGAATCATGATGGCCCGATCCACAGTAACTTCAGATCGGTTGCTAGTAGGAATGATGGAGCGTTGAATGAACTCCAACCATCCTCTAGCCACAGGCTTGAGGTCCAGTCTTCTTAGTTGAACTGGCTTGCCTTTGGAGTCTATTCTCCATTGAGCTCCTTCCACACATATGTCCATTAGGACTTGGTCCAACCTTTGATTAAAGTTGACCCTTCTAGTGTAGGGGCGTTCATCTCCTTGCATCATGGGCAAGTGAAACGCCAACCTCACATTTTCCGGACTAAAATCTAAGTATTTCCCCCGAACCATTGTGAGATAATTCTTTGGATTCGGGTTCATACTTTGATCAAGGTTCCTAGTGATCCATGCATTGGCATAGAACTCTTGAACCATTAAGATTCCGACTTGTTGCATGGGTTTGGTTAAGACTTCCCAACCTCTTCTTCGGATCTCATGTCGGATCTCGGGATACTCATTCTTCTTGAGCTTGAAAGGGACCTCAGGGATCACCTTCTTCTTTGCCACAACATCATAGAAGTGGTCTTGATGGCTCTTGGAGATGAATCTTTCCATCTCCCATGACTCGGAGGTGGAAGCTTTTGTCTTCCCTTTTCCTTTTCTAGAGGATTCTCCGGCCTTAGGTGCCATTGATGGTAATGGAAAAACAAAAAGCTTATGCTTTTACCACACCAAACTTAAAATATTGCTCGCCCTCGAGCAAGAGAATAAAGAAAAGAAGAAGAAGAAGAAGAAAATATGGTAGAGAGGGAGAGATGGAGGTTCGGCCAAGGGGAAGAAGAGGGGGTTGTGTTGTGTGAAAATGAAGTAGAATGGAAGGGTATATATAGGGAGAGGGGGGAGTGTTTATTTGGCCATTTAGGGTGGGAATAGGTGGGAAAATGGTTCTGAATATTTGAAGGTAGGTGGGGTTTATGGGGAAGAGTGGATGGATGTAAGTGGTGAAGGGGTGATTGGGAAGAGGAATTGAGGTGATTGGTGAAAAGTGTTGGGAAGTGTGACATGGGGAATACTTTTCACAAAAATAGGATTAGGAGGTAAGGTTGGAATATAGTAGGTGGGGATCCTGTGGGGTCCACAGATCCTGAGGTGATCCTGTGGGTCCACAGATACTGAGGTGTCAAGGAATTCCATCCCTGCACCCAATAGGCATGTCAATTGTCTTTGCACACCATTCTGGCGTTTAAACGCCGTGTGGTGCACATTCTGGGCGTTCAACGCCCATGTAAAGCATGTTTCTGGCGTTGAACGCCAGTTTGGTGCTTGTTACTGGTGTTCAGCACCAGGTTTTCCTCTTAGGCACATTCCTGGCGTTCAGCGCCAGAATGTTGCTTGTTTCTGGCGTTCAGCGCCAGAATGATGCTCTGTTCTGGCGTTGAACGCCAGCCAGATGCTTCTTACTAGCGTTGAACGCCAGCCTGTGCTTCTTACAGGGTGTGATTTTTTTCTTCTGCTGTTTTTGATTCTGTTATTAATTTTTATGATTTTTTTTGTGACTCCTCATGATCATGTACCTAATAAAACACAAAATAAAAATAAAATAATATAAAATAAAAATTAGATAAAATTGGGTTGCCTCCCAACAAGCGCTTCTTTAATGTCAATAGCTTGACA
Source organism: Arachis hypogaea (assembly GCF_003086295.3). Lineage (NCBI taxonomy): Eukaryota > Viridiplantae > Streptophyta > Magnoliopsida > Fabales > Fabaceae > Arachis > Arachis hypogaea. The sequence goes on along the minus strand of NC_092038.1, from coordinate 92,865,384 downwards.
GTGGCTCTCATGGAGCCACAAGGTGATCAGGTCAATGTTGTATAGTCCCAACACCAAACTTAGAGTTTGGATATGGGGTCTTAACACCAAACTTAGAGTTTGGTTGTGGCCTTACAACACCAAACTTAGAGTTTGACTGTGGGGGCTCTTCTTGACTCTGAACTGAGAGAAGTTCTTTATGCTTACTCTCTTTTGTCACAGAGGGATGGCCATGTGCCTTAAACACAAGGTAGTCCCCATTCAATTGAAGGACTAATTCACCTCTGTTGACATCTATCACAGCTCCTGCTGTGGCTAGCAAAGGTCTTCCAAGGATGATACACTCATCCTCTTCCTTCCTAGTGTCTAAGATTATGAAATCAGCAGGGATGTAAAGGCCTTCAACCTTTACTAACACGTCCTCCACTATTTCATAAGCTTATCTCAATGACTTGTCTGCCAATTGTAATGAAAATAATGCAGGTTGTACCTCAATGATCCCCAGCTTCTCCATTACAGAGAGTGGCATAAGATTTATCCCTGACCCCAGATCACATAGAGCCTTTTCAAAGGTCATGGTGCCTATGGTACAAGGTATTAAGAACTTGCCAGGATCTTGTTTCTTTTGAGGTAGAGTTTTCTGAATCCAGGTATCTATTAATGAGCAAGGGAGGTTCACTTTCCCAAGTCTCATTGCCAAACAACTTGGCATTCAGCTTCATGATAGCTCCTAAATATTGAGCAACTTGCTCTCCAGTCACATCTTCATCCTCTTCAGAGGAAGAATAATCTTCAGAGCTCATGAATGGTAGAAGGAGATTTAATGGAATCTCTATGGTCTCTGTATGAGCCTCAGATTCCTTTGGATCCTTAATAGGAAACTCCTTCTTGCTTGAAGGACGTCCCAGGAGGTCTTCCTCACTAGGATTTTCGTCCTCCTCCTCCCTTATGCATTCGGCCACATTGATCACATCAATGGCCTTACACTCTCCTTTTGGATTCTCTTCTGTATTGCTTGGGAGAATACTGGGAGGAGTTTCAATGACTTTCTTACTCAGCTGGCCCACTTGTGCCTCCAGATTTCTGATGGAGGATCTTGTTTCACTCATGAAACTGAAAGTGGCCTTTGACAGATCAGAGACTAGATTAGCTAAATTAGAAGTGTTTTGTTCAGAATTCTCTGTCTGTTGCTGAGAAGATGATGGATATGGCTTGCTATTGCTCAGCCTATTGCGTCCATTATTGTTAAAGCCTTGTTGAGGCTTTTGTTGATCCTTCCATGAGAAATTTGGATGATTTCTCCATGATGAGTTATAGGTGTTTCCATAAGGTTCACCCATGTAATTAACCTCTGCCATGGCAGGGTTCTCAGGATCATAAGCTTCTTCAGAAGCTGCCTCTTTAGTACTATTGGATGCATGTTGCCATCCATTCAGATTTTGAGAGATCATGTTGACCTGTTGAGTCAACACTTTGTTTTGAGCCAATATGGCATTCAGAGCATCAATTTCAAGAACTCCTTTCTTCTGAGGTATCCCATTATTCATGGAATTCCTCTCAGAAGTGTACATGAATTGGTTGTTTGCAACCATGTCAATGAGTTCTTGAGCCTCTTCAGGCGTTTTCTTTAGGTGAATAGATCCACCTGCAGAATGGTCCAATGACATTTTCGAAAATTCAGATAGACCATAATAGAATATATCTAATATGGTCCATTCTGAGAACATGTCAGATGGACATCTTTTGGTCAGCTGCTTGTATCTTTCCCAAGCTTCATAGAGGGATTCACCATCTTTTTGTTTGAAGGTTTGAACATCCACTCTCAGCTTGCTCAGCTTTTGAGGAGGAAAGAATTTATCCAAGAAGGCAGCGACCAGCTTATCCCAGGAGTCCAGGCTATCCTTGGGTTGTGAATCCAACCATATTCTAGCTCTGTCTCTTACAGCAAAAGGGAAAAGCATGAGCCTGTAGACTTCAAGGTCAACTCCATTCGTCTTTACAGTCTCACAGATCTGCAAGAACTCAGTTAAAAATTGATAAGGATCTTCAGATGGAAGTCCATAAAACTTGAAGTTTTGTTGCATTAAGGCAACTAGCTGAGGTTTCAGCTCAAAGTTATTGGCTCCAATGGCAGGAATGGAGATGCTTCTTCCATCAAACTTGGACGTTGGCTTTGTGAAGTCACCAAGCATTCTCCTTGCATTATTATTATTTTCGGCTGCCATCTCCTTCTCTTGTTCTAATATTTCTGAAAGGTTACCTTTAGATTGTTGTAACTTAGCTTCTCTTAATTTTCTCTTCAGAGTCCTTTCAGGTTCTGGATCAATTTCAACAAGAGTGCCTTTATCCTTGTTCGTGCTCATATGAAAGAGAAGAAAACAAGAAAAGAAAGAGGAATCCTCTATGTCACAGTATAGAGATTCCTTTATGTTAGTAGAAAAAGAAAGGGGAGAAGAAAGTAGAAGAGGGGATTCGGATATTAGGTGGAGAGAGGTGAAGAGAAGTGTTAATAATTGAATAAATAAATAGAATAAGAAAAGAGGGGGAGAATTTCGAAAATAATTTTGAAAAAGGGGTTAGTAATTTTCAAAGATTAGAGATAAGATAAGATTAAAATTTAAAAGAATTTTTGAAAAAGAGATGAGATATTTTCGAAAATTAGAGAGGGAAAAATAGTTAGGTGGTTTTGACAAAGATAAGAAACAAACAAAAAGTTAGTTGGAAAAGATAGTAAAATCAAATTTTGAAAAGATAAGAAGATAGGAGGTTAGACAAGATATTTTGAAATCAAATTTTGAAAAAGATAAAATTTTTGAAAAAGATAAGATAAAAGATAAAAGATTTGTTGAAAAAGATTTAATTTTTAAAAAGACTTAACTAACAAGAAACTACAAGATAACATTCTAGAATTTAAAGATTGAACCTTGCTTAACAAGCAAGTAACAAACTTCAAATTTTTGAACCAATCACATTAATTGTTAGCTAATTTTCAAAAATTAGATGTAAAGATAAGGAAAAGATTTTGAAAATAATTTGAAAAAGAATTTTTGAAATTTTCGAAAAAAATTAAAATAAAAAAATGAAAAAGATATTGAAAAAGATTTTGAAAAGATAAGATTTTTTAAATTGAAAATTTTGACTTGACTTGTAAGAAATAACTAATTTTGAAAATTTTTGACTAAGTCAACTCAAATTTTCGAAAATTATGAGAAAAATATGGAAAAGATATTTTTTATTTTTGAAATTTAATTATGAGAGAGAAAAACACAATTATGACCCAAAACTTAAAAATTTTGGATCAAAACACATGATGCATGCAAGAACACTATGAATGTCAAGATGAACACCAAGAACACTTTGAAGATCATGATGAACATCAAGAACATATTTTTGAAAAATTTTTTATGCAAAGAAAACATGCAAGACACCAAACTTAGAAATCTTTAATGCATGGACTCTAACAAACGAAAAATACATATGAAAAACAACAAACAACACAAAACAAGAAATCATCAAGATCAAACAAGAAGACTTGTCAAGAACAACTTGAAGATCATGAAGAACACTATGAATGCATGTAATTTTGAAAAATGCAAGAAAAATTTTTAAAGCATGCAATTGACACCAAACTTAAAAATTGACTCAAGACTCAAACAGGAACACAAAATATTTTTGATTTTTATGATTTTATTAATTTTTTTGGATTTTTATTAATTTTTTCGAAAAAAAAGTTTGGAAAAACGAAAAAGAAAAGAAAAATTTTGAAAAAATTTTTGAAAAAATTTTTGAAAAGAAAATTACCTAATCTGAGCAACAAGATGAACCGTCAGTTGTCCATACTCGAACAATCCCCGGCAACGGCGCCAAAAACTTGGTGGACGAAATTGTGATCAACAATAATTCCAGGCACTGTTAGAGAAGCTTTTTCTTTCCACAACTCCGTTTAACTTTACCAGCAAGTGTACTGGGTCATCCAAGTAATACCTTACGTGAGTAAGGGTCGATCCCACAGAGATTGTTGGTATGAAGCAAGCTATGGTCACCTTGTAAATCTCAGTTAGGCAAATTTAAATTGGTTTATGATGAGTTTCAAAAATTAATAATAAATAGAAAATAAAAGGGATAGAAATACTTATGTAAATCAATAGTGAAAATTTCAGATAGGCGTATGGAGATGCTGTGCTCCTCTTGAATCTCTACTTTCTTATTGCATTCATCCAATCCTTCTTTCTCCTTTCCATGGCAAGCTGTATGTAGGGCATCACCGTTGTCAATGGCTACATCCCATCCTCTTAGTGAAAACGTTCCTATGCTCTGTCACAGCACGGCTAATCATCTGTCGTTTCTCAATCAGGTTGGAATAGAATCCCTTGATTCTTTTGCGCTTGTCATCACGCCCAGCCTTCAGGAGTCTGAAGCTCGTCACAGTCATTCAATCCCAAAATCCTACTCGGAATACCATAGACAAGGTTTAGACTTTCCGGATTCTCATGAATGCCGCCATCTATCTAACTTATACCACGAAGATTCTGTTGGGGAATCTAAGAGATATGCGCCCGGTCTAAAGTAGAACATAAGTGGTTGTTAGTCACGCACGTTCATAGGTGAGAATGATGATGAGTGTCACGGATCATCACATTCATCATTTTGAAGTGCAACGTATATCTTGGAATAATAATAAAAGAGAATTGAATAAAAAGTAATAATAATTGCATTGAAACTTGAGGTACAGCAGAGCTCCACACCCTTAATCTATGGTGTGCAGAAACTCCACTGTTGAAAATACATAAGTGAAAGGTTCAGGCATGGCCGAATGGCCAGCCCCCAAAACATGATCAATAGTCTCCTAAGATGAAGAATAAAACAAAAATGAGACCAAAGATGTCTAATACAATAGTAACTTATCCTATTTATACTAGACTAGCTACTAGGGTTTACACGAGTAAGTAATTGATGCATAAATTCACTTCCGGGGCCCACTTGGTGTATGCTTGGGCTGAGCTTGATCTATCCACAAGCTGAGGCTTCTCTTGGAGTTGAACTCCAAGTTATAACGTGTTTTGGGCGTTCAACTCCGGATCATGACGTTTTTCTGGCGTTTAACTCCAGACAGCAGCATGTACTTGGCGTTCAACGCCAAGTTACGTCGTGAATTCCCGAATAAAGTATGAACTATTATATATTGCTGGAAAGCTCTAGATGTCTACTTTCCAACGCCGTTGAGAGCGTGCCAATTGGAGTTCTGTAGCTCCAGAAAATCCATTTCGAGTGCAGGGAGGTCAGATTCCAACAGCATCAGCAGTCCTTTTGTCAGCCTTTTTCAGAGTTTTGCTCAAGTCCCTCAATTTCAGCCAGAAATTACCTGAAATCACAGAAAAACACACAAACTCATAGTAAAGTCCAGAAATGTGAATTTAACATAAAAACTAATGAAAACATCCCTAAAAGTAGCTTGAACTTACTAAAAACTACCTAAAAACAATGCCAAAAAGCATATAAATTATCTGCTCATCATGAGCCTAGGCTTTGAATCTTGCTTTGTGAGTAGATATTTGAGAGCAGCATGGTCAGTGTACACAATCACTTTTGATCCTACTAGATAGGATCTAAATTTGACAATGGCATAAACCACTGCAAACAGCTCTTTTTCTGTGGTTGTGTAATTCTTCTGTGCGTCATTTAGAACACGGCTAGCATAGTAAATGACGTGCATAAGCTTATTATGCCTCTATCCTAATACTGTACCAATAGCATGATCACTGGCATCACACATTAATTCAAATGGTAATGTCCAGTCTGGTGCAGATATGATAGGTGTTGTGACCAACTTAGCCTTCAGAGTCTCAAAGGCTTGCAGACATTCTGTGTCAAAGATAAATGGCGTGTCAGTAGCTAGCAGGTTGCTTAGGGGTTTTGCAATTTTTGAAAAATCCTTTATAAACTTCCTATATAATCCTGCATGTTCCAGAAAGCTCCTGATTGCCTTAACATTGGTAGATGGTGGTAATTTTTCAATTATCTCTACCTTGGCTTGATCCACCTCTATCCCCTTGTTCGAAATTTTGTGTCCAAGGACAATTCCTTCAGTCACCATAAAGTGACATTTCTCCCAGTTTAAAACCAGGTTGGTCTCTTGGCACCTTTTCAGAACAAGTGCTAGATGGTCAAGACATGAGCTGAATGAATCTCCAAATACTGAGAAGTCGTCCATGAAGACTTCCAGAAATTTTTCCACCATATCAGAGAAAATAGAGAGCATGCATCTTTGAAAGGTTGCCGGTGTATTACACAGACCAAATAGCATCCTTCTGTAGGTAAATACTCCAGATGGTCATGTGAATGTTGTTTTCTCTTGATCCTGGGGATCTACTGCAATTTGGTTGTAGCCTGAGTAGCCATCCAGAAAGCAGTAATAGTCATGACCTGCTAGCCTTTCTAGCATTTGGTCTATGAATGGTAAAGGAAAATGATCCTTTCTGGTGGCTGTATTGAGTCTTCTGTAGTCAATACACATACGCCACCGTGTAACTGTTCTTGTAGGAACCAGTTCATTTTTTTTCATTATGAACCACTGTCATGCCTCCCTTTTTGGGTACAACTTGGACAGGGCTCACCCAGGGGCTATCAGAAATGGGATAAATAATCCCAACCTCTAGTAATTTAGTGACGTCTTTCTGCACCACCTCCTTCATGGCTGGATTCAGCCGCCTTTGTGGTTGAACCACTGGTTTGGCATTATCCTCCAGTAGGATCTTGTGCATGCATCTAGCTGGGCTAATGCCCTTGAGATCACTAATGGACCACCCAAGAGCTGTCTTGTGTGTCCTTAGCACCTGAATTAGCATTTTCTCTTCCTGTGGCTCTAAGGCAGAGCTTATGATTACAGGAAAAGTTTTACCTTCTCCCAGAAAAGCATATTTTAGGGATGGTGGTAGTGGTTTGAGCTCGGGTTTAGGAGGTTTCTCCTCTTCCTGAGGAATTTTCAGAGGTTCTTCTATTTCCTCTGGTTCTTCCAGATCAGGCTGAACATCTTTAAAGATATCCTCTAGCTCTTATTCAAGACTCTCAGCCATACTGATCTCCTGTACCAGGGAGTCAATAATATCAACACGCATGCAGTCTTTTGAGATGTCTGGGTACTTCATTGCTTCAACAGCATTCAGCCTAAACTCATCCTCATTGACTCTCAAGGTTACTTTCCCTTTTTGGATGTCAATGAGGGTTCGTCCAATTGCTAGGAAAGGTCTTCCTAGAATGAGAGTTGCACTCTTGTGCTCCTCCATTTCCAGCACTACAAAGTCAGTGGGAAAGGCGAATGGCCCAACTGTGACAATCATGTCTTCAATCACGCCTGATGGGTATTTAATGGAGCCATCAGCAAGTTAAAGACATATCCTAGTTGGTTTGACCTCTTCAGTTAAGCCAAGCTTTCTGATAGTAGATGCAGGGATTAGGTTGATACTTGTCCCAAGATCACATAGAGCTGTCTTGGTACAAGTACCCTATAATGTGCATGGTATCATAAAGCTTCCAGGATCTTTAAGCTTCTCTGGTAAGCTCTTTAAAATGATTGCACTACATTCTTCAGTGATGAAAACTTTTTCAGTTTATCTCCAATCCTTCTTATGACTTAAGATCTCTTTCATGAACTTAACATAAGAGAGTATTTGCTCAAGTGCCTCTGCAAATAGAATCTTGATTTCAAGAGTCCTGAGATAGTCTGCAAAGCGGGCAAATTATTTACCATGTTCCGCTTGGCGGAGTTTCTGAGGATAAGGTATTATGGCTTTGTATTCTTCAACCTTGGTTACTGCAGGTTTATTTCCTACAAAGGTAGGTTGAGAAGCCTTCTTGAGGGAGTTATTATCAGCACTTGCAAGTGTCTGACCCCTCATAGGCATTTGAATGCCAGGATTGGGGGCTGGATTGGCGTTTAACGCCAGATTCCCTCCCTTTTCTGGCATTTGAACGCCAGAACTCAACATGGGTTGGGCGTTTAACGCCAATTTTTCTCCCTTTTCTGGCGTTTGAACGCCAGAACTGGGCGTCCACTAGGTGTTTAATGCCAGTTTTTCACCCTTTTCTGGTGTTTGAACACCAGAATCATTCCTCTCTGGGCTCTTACTGTCCTCAGAGGGATTTTGGGTAGCAATCTGCTCATCCTCTATTATTTATTCCTTTCTTGGCTTTTTGCCACTTTGAGTTGAGGTATTCAATGTTTTTCCACTCCTTAATTGAACTACTTGGCACTCTTCTGTTATCTGTTTTGATAACTGCTGTCTTGTCTGGTCAAGTTGTGATTCCATGTTCCTGTTAGCATCCTTAGTGTCTTGTAACATCTCTTTAAATTCTGCCAACTATTTTGTCAGATAACATAATTGCTGATTGATTTCAGTAACTTGTTCTGGAGGACTAAGTTCAGTGGATACTGCCTTAGCCTCTTCTTTTATGGAGGACTCACTACTTAAGTATAGATGCTAATTTCTAGCAACTGTATCAATGAGCTCTTGAGCCTCTTCAATTATTTTTCTCATGTGTATAGATCCACCAGCTAGGTGGTCTAGAGATATCTAAGCTTTTGCTGTAAGCCCATAGTAGAAGATGTCTAACTGCACCCATTCTGAAAACATTTCAGAGGGGCATTTCCTTAGCATCTCTCTGTACCTCTCCCAGGCGTTGTAAAGAGATTTATTATCCTCTTGTTTAAAGCCTTGGATGTCCAGCCTTAGCTGTGTCATCCTCTTAATAGGGAAATATTGATTTAGGAATTTGTCTGCCAACTGTTTCCATGTTCTTATGCTAGCTTTAGGTTGGTTATTTAACCACCTCTTAGCTTGGTCTTTTACAACAAATGGAAACAGTAATAATCTGTAGACATCCTGATCTACTTCCTTATCATGTACTATGTCAGCAATTTCTAAGAACTGTGCTAGAAACTCAGTAGGTTCTTCTTGTGAAAGACCGGAATATTGGCAATTTTGCTGCACCATGATAATGAGCTGAGGATTCAACTCAAAACTACTGACTCTGATGGAGGGTATACAGATACTACTCCCATTTGAAGCAGTAGTGGGATTAGCATATGACCCCAGAGTCCTTCTGGACTGTTCATTTCCACTTAGGTCCATGATGGAGAAAGGGAGATGATGTGGATTTATTTTATTTATTTTATTATATTTATTTATTAATTTTTTTTTTCAAAATAATAAGAAAAAGAAAATGGATATTAAAATAATAAAATAAAATAAAATAAATTTGAAAATATTTTATGAGGATGTTTTTTTGAAAAAGAATAAGGAGAGAGAAAGTGGTTAGGAGTTTTTGAAAAATATATGATTTTTAAAAATTTTGACCAAATCAACCTAATGAATTTGAAAATGATGAGCAACTAAAGGCAAAGATATTTTTATTTTTGAATTTTATTATGAAAGAGAAAAACACACAAAAGACACAAGACTTAAAATTTTTAGATCCAATGCTCCTTGTTTTCGAAAATTTTGGAGGGAAAACACCAAGGCACACCAAACTTAAAAATTTTAAGATCAAAATACAAAGCGGACTCAAGGACACTTTGAAGACTCACAAGAACAACAAGAGCAAAAGGAAAGAACACCAAACTTAAAATTTTTAGAAAACCAAAATAAACTTTTCGAAAACTAAAGGAAAATTAACAAGAGAACACCAAACTTAAAATTTGGCACAAGATTTAATCAAAGAGATATTATTTTTAAAAAAGATTTTAGAAAGGAAGACTCAAAGGAGCAACTATTTCTAAGAACATAGACACATTCAACAAATGCAAGGATTGAACAGAGAAAAACTTTTTTTTTGTTTTAGAAGACAAAAACACAAAGGACACCAAACTTAAAACATGCAACACAGAGCCTCCTTCCAAGATGTTTGATGTTGATGTTGAGGAGGGCATACAACCTCCAAGGCATATCATGGTTGAATACTTTGAAGAGGTTGATCAAGAAATGGAGATTAAAGAAGAAGAGGCACAGCCTCCCATGCCCTTGGTAAGCAAAGAAGCAGAGATTGAATTGGAAGAAAGCTACCAAGGGGAAAAGGTTGAAGTTGAATAAGCTTGCAAGGAGGTGGAAGAATTCAAAGAAGAGCACAAGGGAGTGGAGCTTGCAAGATCATTAAAAACACCTCTCCCAAAGCCATCACCATCTAATACAAGATTCAAGTGGGTAAAATTCTTATCCTTAACCTTTACTTTCCCACTTGAATATGGTTTACTTGAATCGGATGGTCAACTTAGAGCTCTTTGTGGCTTTAAGAGTAAGAGGGAGATGGTTAGTGGTAGGAGTTATCGTGCAAGGTTCAATATGGTTGTTTACTCTAAGTTGAAATGCAAAGGTTGGTGTAGAGCTCAATTGAATGGGTCCGAGAGTCCTTTGGATGTCTCCATGAGATTTCAAATTACTTGTCACCCGAATAGAAGCATGAAGATCAAGAAGACGGGTGCGAGAGCAAGGTTTGGGACCCTGGAATTCATTCTAGCAATCAACACTCTTGGGGCTTTGTCACTTGCTTTAACTTGCTTGAAGGCCTTATGCGCCTAGTTTGGGATCCCGGAGGCTATTGGAAGTACAAACATTGGTGGGGATTTAAGGATCAGTACAAGCACAAGCCACCATGACAAGGAGCTCACCAAATGTCCAACTTAAGGACAATAACTAAAAGTGCTAGGTAGGAGACACCCCACCATGGTATGGTCCTCCTTTTTATTAGTTTTAATTTATTTCTGTCAGTTTTAATTTCCAGTTCTGCATATTTACTTTTCATTCTTAGTTTTATTTTGTTTTATTTTTATTAGTGTTCATTCATTCATTCTGCATCATCACGTGCATTCTGCATTACAAAAAAAGAAGGGGAATGTGACGCGTACGCATAACCCACGTGTACGCATCAATACGAGTTTCGCTCTCATTAAAAAGTTACAGAAAGTTGGGCTGGAACTGCACATGCAAGGTGCCTGGCGCACGAGTCAACCCACACGTACGCATGGGCGACGCATGCGTGTCCCTTGAAAATGGCCACTCCACGCGTAAGCATCAGCGATGCGTATCCGCGGATGAAAAATCGGCGTAATATGGTGTTTCGACCCAAGAGTTGCGCATGGCTGGAGTTGTGCGTCTAGCACGACGACTTGTAACGCATACACGTGACCGACGCTTGCGCGTCATATTGATTTATGCTCACCAACGCATACGCGTGGGCGACCCTTACGCGTCGATTCGCAGACTCCTCTCTCCATCTCTCTTCTCTCCTTTTCTTCTATCCTCCTCCTTTCCTACTTTCATTTCCTCCCTTTTCCCTCTCAATTTCTTTTCCTCATTTCATTTACATACTTTCATTCATTGAATTTTAACTGTTTGCATGTTTTTATTTTTTTTGCTGTGTATATTATTTTTCTATTGGTGTTAATTGTTCTTATTCCACTATTGCATTTCTCTTGCTTTCTTTTGGTGCTTCTTGACTTGTTTCCATTGTTGGGTGATATTATTTATAGGTCAATGCCACTTTTTTATGATACTTGTATTCTTTTTGCATTGATATGAACTTATAACATTTTTCATACCCACTCTCCTCCATTGTCGCAAATTTTTTCACTATTGATATGCCACTTGCTTCTACTATTTTCTTACTTGCATGTTGGTGCATGAAAATTACACTCACACTATGTAATTCTGCACAACTAACCAGCAAGTGCACTGGGTCGTTCAAGTAATACCTTACGCGAGTAAGGGTCGACTCTCACGGAGATTGTTGGCTTGAAGCAAGCTATGGTTATCTTATTATTCTTAGTCAAGATACCAATAGGGTTCTTTAGTTTCAATTGTAAAAAGTGAAAGGGCATAAAATAAGTAATTGTTACGCAATAATGGAGAATATGTTGGAGTTTTGGAGATGCTTTGTCTTCTGAATCCCTGCAACATACTGCTTTCTTACTTTCAAACATGCAAGGCTCCTTCCATGGCAAGCTGTATGTAGGGCGTCACTGTTGTCAATGGCTACTTTCCATCCTTTCGGTGAAAATGGTCCAAATGCTCTGTCACAGTACGGCTAATCATCTATCGGTTCTCGATCATATCGGAATAGGATCCATTGATCCTTTTGCGTCTATCACTACGCCCAACACTCGCGAGTTTGAAGCTCGTCACAGTCATCCAGTCCCTGAATCCTACTTGGAATACCACAGACAAGGTTTAAACCTTCCGGATTCTCAAGGATGCTGCCAATGGATTTTAGCTTATACCACGAAGATTCTGATTAAGGAATCTAAGAGATACTCATTCAATCTAATGTAGAACGGAGGTGGTTGTCAGGCACATGTTCCTGGGTTGAGAATGGTGATGAGTTTTATGGATCATCACATTCATCACAGTTAAGTACGAATCAGTATCTTAGATAGAAACAAGCGTGTTTAAAGGGAAAACAGAAATAATTTTCTTAATTCATCGAGACGCTGCAGAGCTCCTCACCCCCAACAATGGAGTTCAGAGACTCATGCCGTCAAAAAGTACAAAGTTCAGTTCTAAAATTTCATGAGATGCAAAATAAATCTCTAAAAGTTGTTTAAATACTAAGCTAGTAACCTAGGTTTACAGAAAATGAGTAAACTAAGATGGATAGTGCAGAAATCCACTTCTGGGACCCACTTGGTGTGTGCTGTGGCTGAGACTTGAGCTTCTCACGTGCCTGGGCTGTTTCTGGAGTTAAACGTCAGGTTGTAACCTGTTTCTGGCGTTCTACTCCAACTTGTAACCTGTTTCTGGCGTTTAACGCCCGAATGCAACATGGAACTGGCGCTAAATGCCAGTTTACATCATTTATCTTTGTGCAAAGTATGGACTATTATATATTGCTGGAAAGCCCTGGATGTCTACTTTCCAACCCAATTGAGAGCGCGCCAATTGGACTCTTGTAGCTCCAAAAATTATATTCCGAGTGCAGGGAGGTCAGAATCCAACAACATCAGCAGTCCTTTTTCAGCCTGAATCAGATTTTTGCTCAGCTCCCTTAATTTCAGCGAGAAAATACCTGAAATCACAGAAAAATACACAAACTCATAGTAAAGTCCAGAAATATGAATTTTGCCTAAAAACTAATAAAAATATACTAAAAACTAACTAAAACATACTAAAAACTATATGAAATTACCCCCAAAAAGCATATAAAATATCCGCTCATCACAACACCAAACTTAAACTGCTGCTTGTCCTCAAGCAACTAGATAAATAAAATAGGATAAAAAGAAATCAAGAAGCAATAGTATCTCAGAGTTTTAAGTGAAACTCATATTCTATTTAGATGAGCGGGACAAGTAGCTTTTTGCTTCCGAACAGTTTTGGCATCTCATTTTATCCTTTGAAATTCAGAATGATTGGCATCCATAGGAACTCAGACTTCAAATAGTATTATTGATTCTCCTAGTTTAGTATGTTGATCCTTGACCACAGCTACTTTATGAATCTTGGTCGTGGCCCTAAGCACTTTGTTTTCCAGTATTACCACCGGATACATAAATGCCACAGACACATAACTAGGTAAACCTTTTCAGATTGTGACTTAGCTTTGCTCAAGTCCCCAATTAGAGGTGTCCAGAGTTCTTAAGCACACTCTTTTGCTTTGGATCACAACTTTAACCACTCAATCTCAAGCTTTTCACTTGACCTGCATGCCACAAGCACATGGTTAGGGACAGCTTGATCTAGCCACTTAGGCCTGGATTTACTTCCTTGGGCCCTCCTATCCATTGATGCTCAAAGCCTTGGATCCTTTTCACCCTTGCCTTTTGGTTTAAAGGGCTATTGGCTTTTTCTACCTCTTTTGCTTTTTTTTTTCTTCAAGAATCAATTTAATGATTTTTTAGATCAGCAATAATATTTCTCTTGTTCATCATTCTTTTAGGAGCCAACAATTTTAACATTCATAAAATTTAATATAAAAAATATGCACTGTTCAGGCATTCATTCAGAAGACAAAAAGTATTGCCACCACATATAGATAATTAGAATTTTCCTCATTAAGAACTCAAAAAAAGTATTGCCTCTCTATTCTAAAAATCTACTATTTTATTCATGTTTGATGATGATGAGAAAAATAAATTATAGCTTAATTGGAGATAAAGTCAAAATAGATATACTAATTACTACTACTCATATATACATTCTAAGGTAAATTCCTATAAGAACAACTATCACAGAGTTAAAGCTAAGATTAGGACTCAATAACCTTTATTTTGGGAGGTAGATGCTCCTTTAATCTGTGGGGTGCTTGCCCCTTCAAGAGATAGCTTCTAACACTTCAGTTGCCTCAGTCCACGCCCTTGCTCCTCTTGTACCTTAAGCAGTTTGCAAAGCATGCTATTTTGATTTTGCTGTTCTTCCTTTAATTGCTCCATAGCTTCTTGCAACTTGGTGACAGATGCTTCAAGACGCTCCCAGTATTCAATTTGAGGGATTTCCAGGAGGAACTCCTGTGCTCTCCTCTTGATGGGGTCTGATGACATGTCATCATATACCTATTTTCTATGCTTTTTCATACAAGAAATTGATGATTTGTGCTTAAATATTGAATGCTTTTATACTTAATTGGTATATTTCCTTGATCTTTTAATTTTTTAAATCTTGTAGGAAATAAGAAGAAAAAGAAGCAAAGAAGCACAAAAAAAGGAGAAAAAAAGAGCTTTGGGACACACTTTGAAGTTGGAGCACACTTTGGAGCCTTAGGCCACGCTTTTAAAAGCGTGGCCCATGACCAAATTAAAGGAGAATAGGCAATCAGCACACACTGCCCTGCTCTTGCCAAGGGCAGGGCAGAATCGTGATGAAAAGTGAGGTTGGCTCTAATAGGAGCTCCATTAGAAAGAGGCTAGCTCCACTAGGGAGCATTAGGATTTGAGAGTTCTCTCTCTTAGTTTTCATTTCTGTTTGAATTTTGGATCAAGAGTTGAAGGAATTCTGTTTCACTTGATCTGAAATCGCTTGTTCTTCTTCTGCATAATTTCAGAGAATTGATAGTTGAATTTGAGTTTTCATTTGTTGCTTCATTTCTTCTTTCTTCTGCAAACTTGTTTTCTGTTGAATCAAGGAAGGGCTTGAGATCTAGACTTGTTCTCTAGTCTCATTGATTCCCTGAGATCGTCAACATTCTTTTAAATTGCTGCAAATTAAGCATCACTTTCTATTTTTAATTCTTCAAGCATTTTTACTTTTCTGTTTGAAATCTGCTGCATCCCATTTCATATTCTAGCTCTCTGCTTGAATGCTCTTTACATTTTCTTGTTGAATTTTAATTTCCAGCACCCCAGCCCCGTTACTTTTCATGCAATTTACTTTTCTTGCAATTTAAGTTTCAGCTATTTTACTTTCTTGTTATTTAAGTTTCAATGCAATTTACTTTCTGCACTTTATAATTCCTGCAAATTTACTTTCTGTTGGCTACAATTTCACTTAATTCCACTTCAATGTTAGCTTGACTAAACTAATCACCCACTAAAATTGCTTGATCCATCAATCCCTGTGGGATCGACCTCACTCTAAGTGAGTTATTACTACTTGATGTGACCCGGTACACTTGCCGGTTGGATTTGTGTGTTGGAAATTCGTTTTTCCACAAAAACACCATCAAGTTTTTGGCGCCGTTTCTGGGGATTGATTAGATCAACAATGATTAAGTGGGTGAGAAGTCTAGATCAAGCATTTTTTTGTTTTTGTTCTCTGTTTTAAAGTGAAACCAAGGTGTTTGAGTTTTTGCCTCACTAAGAAATTCTCATCTCTGATATGAGTAATTTCAATTTTCCTTGGTGTTGTGTTTTCCAAAATTTAAATGGAGTTCAACTCATCTTATGATCAAACAAATTTTATGGGATATTACCCACCATCACCAATCTCTAATGGTGGTTCGGAATATCACCAAGAAATCATAGATTCTGAGCACTCCAATCCATGGAGATTTGCTTCACAGACACAAGATGAGCAAGAAAACCATATGGGATATTTTCTTCCACCACAAAATGATGCTAGTCATGATTCTAATGGTGGCTGGGAAGGAAATTCTAATGCTCCATATGATATTCATCCAAAGATATCATCACTTGACCATGCTTCAACAGAAAGCCTCTATCAAAATTCACCACCCACACAAACTTCCATGAACCAAAGCCTCTCAAAGCTTGAGACCATGTTTGAAAAATATGAGAGGGAGGCACAGATATCCTGGAACGAGCAAGAGAATTCATTCAAAAACATGAAAATAATGTTAGCTCAATTGGTGAGTGCAACAAGGAAAGAGGAAAAACAAGAGGAAGAGGCTACTGAGTCAAGTGAATTTTTAGTGAAAAAGGAAGAGGTGGTGGAAATATTTGAACCTAAAACTGCACTTGAGATGACAAGAGAACCTGAACACTCACAACTTCCTCAAACTCCCCTGGACCAAAAAGTCTCAACAATTGAATCTGAGATTAAAAGATATGAAGAGGAGATGAAGAGATGTTGGGAAGATCAACAAACCTCCTCAATGAAAAAGCTATTAAGTCAAATATTGAGTGCAAGAGAGGAAGTGGAAGAGCAAGAAAGTGAGGAAGACACTCAAAAGAAGTCAAACTCAAGTGAAGCAGAGAAGTACATAGAGGAAAAGCTCATGGAACCACCAATGCAAAAGTCCCTGGATGAATACAAAACTCCAATAATCACACAGCAACCAAGTCTTGAATTCAAAGAAGTGAAGGCAACTAACAAGAGCACCAATCCTATCCCTAATCCAGCAAGCAAGATTAATCAAGCCATTTGCAAAAGGAAGCTTGCTGAGGAAAGGCCAAGGCAAGGGACAGTAACTGAATCTTCTCCCCCTTTGAGGTCATTCCTCTTAACAAATTAGAAGAAGAGGAAGAAAGTGAAGAATAGGTAAACAGTAGGTAACATTCCTTCTCCTTGCCTTGTTTAAATTTCAATAAATTGGCATATGATCACATTCTAAGTTTGGTGTTGCCTTGCAACTATTTTCAATATTTTTGGATGATTGCATCAAATCAAAAATGAAAGTGACACACCAAGATTCTAAGTTTGGTGTGCCACTTATTTTCTATGCAACTCATCCAGCAACATCACTTGTCTGCATAATCATATTGCCTTTACATTGTTATTTTTCTTTGTTTTGACAGTTCGTTTGCATTCTCTTTGTTTTAGTCACCTCTTTATTTTTAAGTTTTCTTTTATCAACTGTTTTTGTTAATACAGCATCAAGAGATCCTCATTCATGACAGATTTTTGGCTTGGTGATTGTATTCAAATAACAGTTTCTTTTGTTTAGTTTTATTTCAAATAAAATTGACATATGGTGGCATTCTAAGTTTGGTGTTGCTATGCAACAAAATTTGGTTCAATGTTTACTAGATACTTGCATCAATTCCAAGTGAGAGTGTCACACTAAGTTTGGTGTGCCACTTATTTCTTTTATGCAATGTATCATGCACACCATCCTATGTTTGCAATCACAATATTTTTGTTTCTCTGTGCCTTGATGGTTACTCTTAATCTTGCTTGCCTAAACACATATGCTACTGACATCCTTTTGTGTGAGACATTCATGATCCAATTTAGACCCCACCACCATTGTTCTAATTGTTGCTTGAGGAAGAGCAAGCATTCTGAGTTGGTATGGGAAGGAGAAGAATGGGAGGAAAATGACAACAATAGAGAAGATGGACTACAAGGTTGTAAAGTTCCTTTTCCTCTCATTTATTTCCAGCACTTTAAATTGCAAGATTGTCTTTATATTTTCTGTATACATGTGTGGTATGTGGAACCTATGCACAATTACTCAAGAGGGGGGTGAATTGAGTATTGCAACAACAATGAATCTTTTTGCGAAAGTTAAAGACAATATACAAAAGTGTTATTGTACTAGTATTTTTCCAAGAGCTTAACTCAATTGCTAAGCATTTATAAGGAGCTTTTACTTTCCAATAGACACCAACTCAAATAAATTGATCAAGCTTTTCACCAATCGGACTTAAGCTACTCCTTAAGTACTTACGAAGCTACTTTTCGATCACAATTTATTTGCTCAAAGGTAAAAGACAATAATATTGAAGAGATGAGTTTGGAGAGATGCAAACGCTATTTAGAGTGGTTCGGCACAATCCTTGTCCTATGTCCACTTTCTTTCTCAATCGCAATTGAGAAGTTCCACTATTGCCAAGCTTCAAGGTGCTCGTGCAAAACCTTTTACAATCCGAGTCCTTAGTTTCTAACACCTCACGGTATATGATCACCACTCGTATACTAACCCACTCCACTTAGAGATACCTTCTCTAAGATTTGCCTTGAGTACTTAGTATACCTCTTTGGTATCCTCACCGACTATAGTGTTTATAACTCTTGACTCAACCTTGGAGATCACACTCCAATTTACAAAGTGTACAAGAAAACAATTCTCAAAGAATTGTTGAGATGAAATGAGTACTCTCTAGAAGAGTGTATGATTACAAGTTTAGCACTATTGAACCAATTGATATTGCTCTCTCAAATTGTGTATTATAACACCTTAAAAAATGTGTAGAATGAAAGAATATGAACAAGATAGTTTGCAAATGCTCCAATTTTTGAAATAAGGCTTCAATCCATCTATTTATAGACTCCCCAAACCTTAGAAACGTTGGGGAGTTAATGGGATGGAGCCTTTTTTGTCAAAACTAGCCGTTTTTTATGTTTTTGAATCATTTGCATCGATGCATAACACTTTGCATCGATGCAAATGTGTCTTTGAAGCTGAAATTTGAATTTTCAGCTAGGTTGCATCGATGCAAACATCTTTGCATCGATGCAACAAGTCGTTGCATGCTTTGCATCGATGCAAGATGAGTGTGCATCGATGCAAACCTTAAAGAATGGCTTAAAATCACTTCAAAATGCTTAGGATTGATCTCAAACTTGTTGGAGTCAATTCCTATGCTTTTGTACCTTTGAAAACAAGTTTTAAACCATTTGGCTAGCATCGAATTGCAAGATGTGCATCAAAACATTTTGTGAGTGTGTGTTGAGAGATTTAGCAATTGGTTCTTAACAAGAAGTTACCTAAGTTCTAAGACACTATACTTGTCTTCAAATGTTGTGGACTTGAGTTTCTTGTTGTTGTTGTGTTGCTTTCAACTCTTCATTCCTCAACGTTGAATGTTGGTTGATCTTTCAACATGCTTGTTCATTCAAGTTGTTTGTTGGTTTGTCTTTCATGTCGTTTGTTGGTTTGTCATTCATCAAAACCTACGAATATAAACTTCGCATACAAGCAACATGATTTACAATTTCCCCCTTTTTGATAATGACAAACCAATTTTGAGGATATGCATTTATAAATGATTTTGAAAGCAACAATAATGCACTTTGTTTTATAGAAAGCTTTGGAGAAGACTTCACAAAAAAAATTTGCAGGAGTTCCCCCTAAATATGTGCATTTGTTCCCTTAAAGGGCGTTTATCAAAGAAAACGATTTAGATATCAAAGTTTTTACTTAGCGGAAGTCTTTTTGAAATCATTGTTTCGCAAACTTATTTCTTCTTTTCAAATCCTCAAACTTCTTCTTTTTCAAAAGTTCAAAACTTCAAATATCCTCAAACTTCTCTTCCCCCTTTTGACATTATCAAAAAGAAAGGAATTTGAAATGTGTCATAGAAGCATGCATAAAATTTTTTTTTTAAGTTCAATTTCTCTATTAATCTCAAGGATGAGATATTCCCCCTAAAAAGAATTTGATTTCCTCTTTTTATATATAACAAGCATGTATAATTCCCCCTAAAGAAGTGAAATATATCAAAGCATGCACATTAACTTAAAATAGGGGTACCAAGCCTATTTTGAGTTATTCACCAAATAAGCATACAAGCATTAATCATTAAACAAAGTGGGGATATGAGTTGTGAGGTTGATGATGAAAAAGTGGGGTTTTGTTGCTCAAAAATGCCAAATTCACGTGTTTTTGTGCAATTTGGTCGTGTTTGCATCGATGCAATAGGCTTTGCATCGATGCACATAGCACGTTGTGTGCTTTGCATCGATGCAGAGCTTGGTTGCATCGATGCAACATGCATCATTTTGCTCAAAATCACCAAATTTTCATCCTTTGGTGGTTCTTTCTTCAATCCTTTAAGTTCCATCATGTATATACTCACTTAAACCATTATAAACTTCAATTTGTTGATCCTCCATTGTTTATAATCTTCAAATTCTTCAATCTACCTCAAGATTAATCACTCATTCATCAACTCATAAACCTACAAAACAATGGCTAATTGGATATCTCCAATGCTTAAGTTAGTAAGAGATACAAAAATAGCAATATAAATACAATGAATTCAAACAAATCATATTAGATTAGAATCCAAGATACCAAGTTCATTTCGGATGTTAAAAAAACTTTCTTTACATAAAGGTTTAGTGAAGATGTCCGCTAGTTGTTTACTAGTTTCGACAAATTCAATAACCACATCACCCTTTTGAACATGGTCTCTTATGAAGTGATGTCTAATCTCAATATGCTTGGTTCTTGAATGTTGAACCGGATTCTTGGTTAAATTTATTGCACTAGTATTATCACATTTGATAGGAATGTGATCAAGCATGAGTCCATAGTCCAAAAGTTGTTGTTTCATCCATAAAATTTGGGCGCAACAACTACCGGCGGCTACATACTCGGCTTCGGCGGTAGACAAGGCTACACTTACTTGTTTCTTACTATGCCATGAAACAAGAGAGTTTCCTAGCAAGTGACAAGTGCCGCTAGTGCTTTTCCTATCCAATTTGCAACCGGCAAAATCGGAATCGGAATAACCAATCAAATCACAAGTGGATCCTTTCGGATACCACAATCCAACATTTAATGTTCCTATGAGATACTTCATAATCCTTTTCACCGCACTTAAGTGAGATTCCTTAGGATTAGCTTGGTATCTCGCACACATGCATACACTAAACATGATATCTGGCCTACTTGCCGTTAGATAAAGTAATGATCCTATCATGCCTCTATACTTCTTTACATCTATGCTTTTACCTTGTTCATCTTTGTCAAGGTAGCAAGTAGTGCTCATTGGTGTGTCCATTGCCTTAGCATTGTCCATTCCAAATCTTTTGAGCAATTCCTTGCAATATTTGTTTTGGCTAACGAAAGTTCCTTCTTTTCCTTGTTTGATTTGAAGACCAAGGAAGAAGTTGAGTTCGCCCATCATGGACATTTCAAATTCACTTTGCATGAGGTTTGAGAAAAACTTGCAAAGTGATTCGTTAGTTGAACCAAATATTATGTCATCGACGTAAACTTGTACCAAAAGGATATTTTTGTTTTCAATCAATATAAATAAAGTTGTATCAACCTTCCCTCTTCTAAAACCCTTTTCTATTAAAAACTTGCTCAAACGTTCATACCAAGCTCTTGGAGCTTGTTTAAGACCATAAAGAGCTTTCTTGAGTTTAAAAACATGATTAGGATTTTCATAATCCTCAAAACCGGGAGGTTGTTCAACATATACTTCTTCTTGAATGAAACCATTAAGAAAGGCACTCTTAACATCCATTTGATAAAGTTTGAAGTTATAAGAGGATGCAAAAGCAAGTAACATCCTAATTGCTTCTAATCTAGCTACGGGAGCATAAGTTTCGTCATAATCAATGCCTTCCTCTTGATTATATCCTTTAGCTACTAATCTAGCTTTGTTTCTAACAATTGTACCATTTTCATCGAGTTTATTTCTAAAAACCCATTTTGTTCCTACAATTGTTTGATTACTTGGTTTAGGCACCAATTCCCAAACGTCATTTCGTTTGAATTGGTTAAGCTCCTCTTGCATTGCCATAGCCCAATGTTCATCATCCATTGCGGACTCAATGGTAGATGGTTCAATTTGAGAAACAAAAGCACTATATGCAAATAAATTTCTAAAAGTGGATCGAGTTGTTACCCCTTTCGAAACATCACCAATGACGTTGTCTAGAGGATGATCCTTTGAAGTACGCCAATCCTTTGGAAGTGCATTTATTTGTGCTTGTGATGGTTCAATTTCTTCAACTTGAACACTATCCTTTGTTGAGCTTGTAGAGGCTTCATTTAAATATTTTTCTTTGTCTTCACCATTCAAATTTAGTGAATCAAAGTTTTCTACATTTTCATCAAAATCTTTTCTAGCACAACAACGGTTAGTTTCATCAAAAGCGACATGAATACTTTCTTCCATAGTCATGATGCATTTATTATATACTCTAAAAGCTTTGCTAGTTAAAGAATAGCCTAAGAAGATTCCTTCATCAGCCTTAGCATCAAATTTGCCTAAGTTATCTTTTCCATTATTTAGAATAAAGCATTTACAACCAAAGACGTGAAGGTGGGAAATATTTGGCTTTCTTCCTTTGTACAATTCGTACGGTGTTTTCTTAAGAATAGGTCGAATGATAATCCTATTCATAACATAACACGCGGTACTAACCGCATCCGCCCAAAAGTACTTAGGAATATTAGCCATATTGAGCATAGTTCTCACCATTTCTTCTAAATGACGATTTTTCCTTTCAACCACACCATTTTGTTGTGGTGTTCTAGGAGAGGAAAAATTATGCTCAATGCCATTTTCTTCACAAAAATTTTCAAAAAGATTGTTTTCAAATTCTCCACCATGATCACTTCTAATAGATGATATATGCAAATTCTTTTCATTTTGAATAACTTTGGCTAATCTTTTGAATGCTCGAAATGCATCACTCTTGTTTGCTAGGAACAAGGTCCATGTAAATCGAGAGTAATCATCAACAATAACTAAAGCATAGTAATTGCCACCAAAGCTCATAGTCCTAGAAGGACCAAATAAATCCATGTGCAAAAGTTGTAATGGCCTTGTTGTTGAAACAATGTTTTTGGATTTAAAAGAGGCCTTTACTTGTTTTCCCTTTTGACATGTGTCGCAAAGGACGTCTTTTTCAAAATGTAGCTTTGGTAAGCCAATTACTAACTCTTTAGAGACCAACTTGCTAAGATGGTCCATGTTAGCATGAGCTACTCTACGATGCCATAACCAAGTTTCATCATTTTTACTAACAAGGCATTTCACATCATTTGAGGAAATTTCATTTAGATTAATCATGTATACATTGTCAACACGGTGCCCAATTAGCACAATTTCATTAGTGTCTTGCCTTTTTATCAAACAACATTTTGAATCAAAGGTGACTAAGTTTCCTTTGTCACAAAGTTGGCTAACACTAATGAGATTATGTTTGAGACCTTTGACAAGTATAACATTATCTATGGAGGTAGAAGGATTTTTACCAACTTTTCCAACGCCGATTACTTTGCCGGTGTTGTTGTCTCCATAGATCACGTTTCCTCCGTTTGTAGGCTCTATTGCGGTGAACTTTGATTCATCGCCGGTCATGTGTTTGGAGCATCCACTATCAACATACCAATTTGTATCCTTAGCTCCAACACGTACCTACAAAACAATTAAAATTGGGATTTAGGTACCCAAGTGAATTTGGGTCCTTGATGGTTAGTATGAGCATAATGCCCATAAGGTGCCCATCTCGTATCTTGACTAAGAAAGTTTATATGTTTAATTCTAGTAAAGCATACGGGTGCTATATGACCTACTTTATTACAATAATGACATATGACATTTGGATTATGCATCCTATGCATGTTTCTAAATGGTTGCCTAGGTTGTTTCCTAAATGCAACATCTTTTGATCTATATGCATTGTAATTATAATTTCTAAATGAAGCATGTTGAGGAGGATGTTTAAAGGCTTCATTCCTTTTAGGCATGCTTGCCTTTTGGGCTTGCGGTTGCCTAATAGGAGTTTTAGCATTTTTAAATTTTCCTTTTTCAAAACCTAAACCTTCCTTATTATGAACATGCTTTTGGTTTTTCAACATTTTATCTAAGTTCTTTGAAGATTCATTGAACTTAGCTAAAGTGTTCTTAAGATTTGTAATTTCATTTTCATGCATTTTACAAGATTTGTATGGATCACTACTTGTGCTACACTTATCTTTTCCAAGATTGATATTCTCGTTTTTCAACATCTCATTTTGTTTTAAAAGATCCATATTCTTTTTCTTTAGGAGAGAATAATCTTGGGTAAGTTTTTTGTACACCTCAAGTAAGGCATCATATTCATCTTGTAAATTAAAAGAAGTGGAGTTGTCATCACTAACCTTTTCTTCGCTTGCCATTAAGCAAAGATTTGCAACCTCGTCGTCATCGGAGTCGGATTCATCCTCGTTCTCCCATGATATGTATGCTTTCTCCTTTTTCTTAAATTTCTTGTTTTTGTCCTCCTTTTGAAGTTTTGGACAATTGGGTTTGATGTGTCCAACTTCTCCACACTCATAGCATTTTGGTACCTTTGTTTTGCTCTTGAAGTTTTTCTTCATTGCAAACTTATTGAATCTTTTTAATAAGAGTGCAAATTCTTCATCTCCTTCTTCTTCATTATCATCACTCTCTTCTTGTAGTGATGTTGTTTTAAGGGTGAGACTTTTCTTCTTGCTTTCTTCACCTTTTTGTCTATTTAGCATAGTCATTTCATAGGTGAGAAGATTACCTCGTAGTTGATCAAATGTAAGTTGATCATAGAGCCTTCCTTCCACAATGGCGTTCACTTTGGAGTTCCATTTTGGTGTAAGGCTTGTAAGCACCTTGGTCACAATTTGTTTATCATTGTATTTTGTGCCAAGCATGCTTAGATTGTTGAAGATCTTGGAGAGTCTTTCAAGAGCTTCTTCAATGCTCTCTTCATCTTTCATTTTAAAATTTTCCCATTCATGAACCAACATAAATACCTTTGATTCTTTAAAGTGGTCGGTTCCTTCGTAAGTGATTTGGAGTTTATCCCAAATCTCTTTAGCGGTTTCACATGTAGAGATCTTCATATAATCATGCTCGTTGAGTGCACAATGAATGAAGTTGATGGCTTTATCATTCATTGCCACTTTCTTCCAATCATCGTCACTATATTCATCTTCTCCTTTCGGTACTTGCTTTGAGACGGAGACTTCTCCTTCTTTAGCGCTTGTTGTCTTTGTTGGAATGTGATTTCCATTCTCAATCACTTTCCAAATTCTCACATCTTGAGAACGGATCCAAATTCTCATCTTATTTTTCCAATAAGAGTAATTTGTTCCGCTAAAAAGAGGAGGTCTAGCGGTTGAGTTACCTTCGCTAGTGTTGTTGTTGTTAAAGCTTGTGCTTGCCATGATCTTTTCCCTTAAACGGTTAAGTCTTTCAAAGGGTTAAGCTCTGATGCCACTTGTGGAACCTATGCACAATTACTCAAGAGGGGGGGTGAATTGAGTATTGCAACAACAATGAATCTTTTTACGAAAGTTAAAGACAATATACAAAAGTGTTATTGTACTAGTATTTTTCCAAGAGCTTAACTCAATTGCTAAGCATTTATAAGGAGCTTTTACTTTCCAATAGACACCAACTCAAATAAATTGATCAAGCTTTTCACCAATCGGACTTAAGCTACTCCTTAAGTACTTACGAAGCTACTTTTCGATCACAATTTATTTGCTCAAAGGTAAAAGACAATAATATTGAAGAGATGAGTTTGGAGAGATGCAAACGCTATTTAGAGTGGTTCGGCACAATCCTTGTCCTACGTTCACTTTCTTTCTCAATCGCAATTGAGAAGTTCCACTATTGCCAAGCTTCAAGGTGCTCGCGCAAAACCTTTTACAATCCGAGTCCTTAGTTTCTAACACCTCACGGTATATGATCACCACTCGTATACTAACCCACTCCACTTAGAGATACCTTTTCTAAGATTTGCCTTGAGTACTTAGTATACCTCTTTGGTATCCTCACCGACTATAGTGTTTATAACTCTTGACTCAACCTTGGAGATCACACTCCAATTTACAAAGTGTACAAGAAAACAATTCTCAAAGAATTGTTGAGATGAAATGAGTACTCTCTAGAAGAGTGTATGATTACAAGTTTAGCACTATTGAACCAATTGATATTGCTCTCTCAAATTGTGTATTATAACACCTTAAAAAATGTGTAGAATGAAAGAATATGAACAAGATAGTTTGCAAATGCTCCAATTTTTGAAATAAGGCTTCAATCCATCTATTTATAGACTCCCCAAACCTTAGAAACGTTGGGGAGTTAATGGGATGGAGCCTTTTTTGTCAAAACTAGCCATTTTTTATGTTTTTGAATCATTTGCATCGATGCATAACACTTTGCATCGATGCAAATGTGTCTTTGAAGCTGAAATTTGAATTTTCAGCTAGGTTGCATCGATGCAAACATCTTTGCATCGATGCAACAAGTCGTTGCATGCTTTGCATCGATGCAAGATGAGTGTGCATCGATGCAAACCTTAAAGAATGGCTTAAAATCACTTCAAAATGCTTAGGATTGATCTCAAACTTGTTGGAGTCAATTCCTATGCTTTTGTACCTTTGAAAACAAGTTTTAAACCATTTGGCTAGCATCGAATTGCAAGATGTGCATCAAAACATTTTGTGAGTGTGTGTTGAGAGATTTAGCAATTGGTTCTTAACAAGAAGTTACCTAAGTCCTAAGACACTATACTTGTCTTCAAATGTTGTGGACTTGAGTTTCTTGTTGTTGTTGTGTTGCTTTCAACTCTTCATTCCTCAACGTTGAATGTTGGTTGATCTTTCAACATGCTTGTTCTTTCAAGTTGTTTGTTGGTTTGTCTTTCATGTCGTTTGTTGGTTTGTCATTCATCAAAACCTACGAATACAAACTTCGCATACAAGCAACATGATTTACATGGTATGACTAAGCATAGCTTGAATTTGATTTGAAATATGTTGTTGTGACATTATGACTACCAACTTGAGTTTTGTGAATTCAAAAGCAAAAAAGCATCATGATCATAAACAAACAAGGAATTAAAGAAGAATTTAGCATGTGCATACAAGTATTGGAAAGCTAGTGTGATTGATTGTTGCTCAATTGCATTGGATTTTATTTAATTGAAGTTTTTCATCTAGTATATTTTGTGAAATCTTTTGAAATCATGAAAACCTTGAATAAGCAAATACAATTAAAGCAAGAAAAGAAAAAGGGAGAGAATGAGAAAGCTGAAGGCTCTGAGTACCAATGGCAATTTATTTGCTAAGTGCTTGTGGTGTTTATGTATCAAGCCAAATGCTTGAAAACAAAACACTTAGAAGTCAAGGCTAGGCTCAAGTGCAAAAGCACTCCCTCAAAGCTCAAGGCTCTGACCATCAATGATTAGAGAGTCAAGAAAAGAAAAGAAAATGAGCTTAATGAAGTCCTCTAATTAAATGCTTGTGGTGCTTATGTATCAAGTGGTAATACTTGAAAACAAAGCATTTAGAAGTCGTAGCTTTGTTATTAACTCATGGGGCAAAGCACCCAAAAGGAGAAGCTAAAAAAAATCAAAAGCTTGTTTCAAAGAAGAAATATAAGAGAAAGATTTCATAAATTGAGCTAGATAGAAGCATCAATCATTTACATCTCTTTTGTGATTGTAGCATGCATAGAAAACTAGCTTACCATGAACATTGAGTTGCTATTCTTCTTACCTTGGATTGTCAATCTTTATTGCATGATTCTTTTCTTGCTTGGGGACAAGCAAGGTTTAAGTTTGGTGTTGTGATGACATGTCATCATATACCTATTTTTCTATGCTTTTTCATACAAGAAATTGATGATTTGTGCTTAAATATTGAATGCTTTTATACTTAATTGGTATATTTCCTTGATCTTTTAATTTTATAAATCTTGTAGGAAATAAGAAGAAAAAGAAGCAAAGAAGCACAAAAAAGGGAGAAAAAAAGAGCTTTGGGACACACTTTGAAGTTGGAGCACACTTTGGAGCCTTAGGCCACGCTTTTAAAAGCGTGGCCCATGATCAAATTAAAGGAGAATAGGAAATCAGCACACACTGCCCTGCTCTTGCCAAGGGCAGGGCAGAATCGTGATGCAAAGTGAGGTTGGCTCTAATAGGAGCTCCATTAGAAAGAAGCTAGCTCCACTAGGGAGCATTAGGATTTGTGAGTTCTCTCTCTTAGTTTTCATTTTTGTTTGAATTTTGGATCAAGAATTGAAGGAATTCTGTTTCACTTGATCTGAAATCTCTTGTTCTTCTTCTGCATAATTTCAGAGAATTGATAGTTGAATTTGAGTTTTCATTTGCTGCTTCATTTCTTGTTTCTTCTGCAAACTTGTTTTCTGTTGAATCAAGGAAGGGCTTGAGATCTAGACTTGTTCTCTAGTCTCATTGATTCCCTGAAATCTTCAACATTCTTTTAAATTGCAGCAAATTAAGCATCACTTTCTATTTTTAATTCTTCAAGCATTTTTACTTTTCTGTTTGAAATCTGCTGCATCCCATTTCATATTCTAGCTCTCTGCTTGAATGCTCTTTACATTTTCTTGTTGAATTTTAATTTCTAGCACCCCAGCCCCGTTACTTTTCATGCAATTTACTTTTTTTGCAATTTAAGTTTCAGCTATTTTACTTTCTTGTTATTTAAGTTTCAATGCAATTT
Source organism: Arachis hypogaea (assembly GCF_003086295.3). NCBI lineage: Eukaryota > Viridiplantae > Streptophyta > Magnoliopsida > Fabales > Fabaceae > Arachis > Arachis hypogaea. The sequence continues at coordinate 92,836,842 of NC_092038.1, read as the reverse complement.
ACTTTCTGCACTTTATAATTCCTGCAAATTTACTTTCTGTTGGCTACAATTTCACTCAATTCCACTTCAATGTTAGCTTGACTAAACTAATCACCCACTAAAATTGCTTGATCCATCAATCCCTGTGGGATCGACCTCACTCTAAGTGAGTTATTACTACTTGATGCGACCCGGTACACTTGCCGGTTGGATTTGTGTGTTGGAAATTCGTTTTTCCACAAAAACACCATCAAGTTTTTGGCGCCGTTTCTGGGGATTGATTAGATCAACAATGATTAAGTGGGTGAGAAGTCTAGATCAAGCATTTTTTTGTTTTTGTTCTCTGTTTTAAAGTGAAACCAAGGTGTTTGAGTTTTTGCCTCACTAAGAAATTCTCATTTCTGATATGAGTAATTTCAATTTTCCTTGGTGTTGTGTTTTCCAAAATTTAAATGGAGTTCAACTCATCTTATGATCAAACAAATTTTATGGGATATTACCCACCATCACCAATCTCTAATGGTGGTTGAGAATATCACCAAGAAATCACAGATTCTGAGCACTCCAAACCATGGAGATTTGCTTCACAGACACCAGATGAGCAAGAAAATCATATGGGATATTTTCTTCCACCACAAAATGATGCTAGTCATGATTCTAATGGTGGCTGGGAAGGAAATTCTAACGCTCCATATGATATTCATCCAAAGATATCATCACTTGACCATGCTTCAACAGAAAGCCTCTATCAAAATTCACCACCCACACAAACTTCCATGAACCAAAGCCTCTCAAAGCTTGAGACCATGTTTGAAAAATATGAGAGGGAGGCACAGATATCCTGGAACGAGCAAGAGAATTCATTCAAAAACATGAAAATAATGTTAGCTCAATTGGTGAGTGCAACAAGGAAAGAGGAAAAACAAGAGGAAGAGGCTACTGAGTCAAGTGAACTTTTAGTGAAGAAGGAAGAGGTGGTGGAAATATTTGAACCTAAAACTGCACTTGAGATAACAAGAGAACCTGAACACTCACAACTTCCTCAAACACCCCTGGACCAAAAAGTCTCAACAATTGAATCTGAGATTAAAAGATATGAAGAGGAGATGAAGAGATGTTGGGAAGATCAACAAACCTCCTCAATGAAAAAGCTATTAAGTCAAATATTGAGTGCAAGAGAGGAAGTGGAAGAGCAAGAAAGTGAGGAAGACACTCAAAAGAAGTCAAACTCAAGTGAAGCAGAGAAGTACATAGAGGAAAAGCTCATGGAACCACCAATGCAAAAGGCCCTGGATGAATACAAAACTCCAATAATCACACAGCAACCAAGTCTTGAATTCAAAGAAGTGAAGGCAACTAACAAGAGCACCAATCCTATCCCTAATCCAGCAAGCAAGATCAATCAAGCCATTTGCAAAAGGAAGCTTGCTGAGGAAAGGCCAAGGCAAGGGACAGTAACTGAATCTTCTCCCCCTTTGAGGTCATTCCTCTTAACAAATTGGAAGAAGAGGAAGAAAGTGAAGAATAGGTAAACAGTAGGTAGCATTCCTTCTCCTTGCCTTGTTTAAATTTCAATAAATTGGCATATGATCACATTCTAAGTTTGGTGTTGCCTTGCAACTATTTTCAATATTTTTGGATGATTGCATCAAATCAAAAATGAAAGTGACACACCAAGATTCTAAGTTTGGTGTGCCACTTATTTTCTATGCAACTCATCCAGCAACATCACTTGTCTGCATAATCATATTGCCTTTACATTGTTATTTTTCTTTGTTTTGACAGTTCGTTTGCATTCTCTTTGTTTTAGTCACCTCTTTATTTTTAAGTTTTCTTTTATCAACTGTTTTTGTTAATACAGCATCAAGAGATCCTCATTCATGACAGATTTTTGGCTTGGTGATTGTATTCAAATAACAGTTTCTTTTGTTTAGTTTTATTTCAAATAAAATTGACATATGGTGGCATTCTAAGTTTGGTGTTGCTATGCAACAAAATTTGGTTCAATGTTTACTAGATACTTGCATCAATTCCAAGTGAGAGTGTCATACTAAGTTTGGTGTGCCACTTATTTCTTTTATGCAATGTATCATGCACACCATCCTATGTTTGCAATCACAATATTTCTGTTTCTCTGTGCCTTGATGGTTACTCTTAATCTTGCTTGCCTAAACACATATGCTACTGACATCCTTTTGTGTGAGACATTCATGATCCATTTTAGACCCCACCACCATTGTTCTAATTGTTGCTTGAGGAAGAGCAAGCATTCTGAGTTGGTATAGGAAGGAGAAGAATGGGAGGAAAATGACAACAATAGAGAAGATGGACTACAAGGTTGTAAAGTTCCTTTTCCTCTCATTTATTTCCAGCACTTTAAATTGCATGATTGTCTTTATATTTTCTGTATACATGTGTGGTATGACTAAGCATAGCTTGAATTTGATTTGAAATATGTTGTTGTGACATTATAACTACCAACTTGAGTTTTGTGAATTCAAAAGCAAAAAAGCATCATGATCATAAACAAACAAGGAATTAAAGAAGAATTTAGCATGTGCATACAAGTATTGGAAAGCTAGTATGATTGATTGTTGCTCAATTGCATTGGATTTTATTTAATTGAAGTTTTTCATCTTGTATATTTTGTGAAATCTTTTGAAATCATGAAAACCTTGAATAAGCAAATACAATTAAAGCAAGAAAAGAAAAAGGGAAAGAATGAGAAAGCTGAAGGCTCTGAGTACCAATGGCAATTTATTTGCTAAGTGCTTGTGGTGTTTATGTATCAAGCCAAATGCTTGAAAACAAAACACTTAGAAGTCAAGGCTAGGCTCAAGTGCAAAAGCACTCCCTCAAAGCTCAAGGCTCTGAGCATCCATGATTAGAGAGTCAAGAAAAGAAAAGAAAAGAAAAATGAGCTTAATGAAGTCCTCTAATTAAATGCTTGTGGTGCTTATGTATCAAGTGGTAATACTTGAAAACAAAGCATTTAGAAGTCGTAGCTTTGTTATTAACTCATGGGGCAAAGCACCCAAAAGGAGAAGCTAAAAAAAAATCAAAAGCTTGTTTCAAGGAAGAAATATAAGAGAAAGATTTCATAAATTGAGCTAGATAGAAGCATCAATCATTTACATCTCTTTTGTGATTGTAGCATGCATAGAAAACTAGCTTACCATGAACATTGAGTTGCTATTCTTCTTACCTTGGATTGTCAATCTTTATTGAATGATTCTTTTCTTGCTTGGGGACAAGCAAGGTTTAAGTTTGGTGTTGTGATGACATGTCATCATATACCTATTTTTCTATGCTTTTTCATACAAGAAATTGATGATTTGTGCTTAAATATTGAATGCTTTTATACTTAATTGGTATATTTCCTTGATCTTTTAATTTTATAAATCTTTTAGGAAATAAGAAGAAAAAGAAGCAAAGAAGCACAAAAAAAGGAGAAAAAAAGAGCTTTGGGACACACTTTGAAGTTGTAGCACACTTTGGAGCCTTAGGCCACGCTTTTAAAAGCGTGGCCCATGACCAAATTAAAGGAGAATAGGCAATCAGCACACATTGCCCTGCTCTTGCCAAGGGCAGGGCAGAATCGTGATGCAAAGTGAGGTTGGCTCTAATAGGAGCTCCATTAGAAAGAGGCTAGCTCCACTAGGGAGCATTAGGATTTGAGAGTTCTCTCTCTTAGTTTTCATTTCTGTTTGAATTTTGGATCAAGAATTGAAGGAATTCTGTTTCACTTGATCTGAAATCGCTTGTTCTTCTTCTGCATAATTTCAGAGAATTGATAGTTGAATTTGAGTTTCCATTTGCTGCTTCATTTCTTCTTTCTTCTGCAAACTTGTTTTCTGTTGAATCAAGGAAGGGCTTGAGATCTAGACTTGTTCTCAAGTCTCATTGATTCCCTGAGATCTTCAACATTCTTTTAAATTGCTGCAAATTAAGCATCACTTTCTATTTTTAATTCTTCAAGCATTTTTACTTTTCTGTTTGAAATCTGCTGCATCCCATTTCATATTCTAGCTCTCTGCTTGAATGCTCTTTACATTTTCATGTTGAATTTTAATTTCCAGCACCCCAGCCCCGTTACTTTTCATGCAATTTACTTTTCTTGCAATTTAAGTTTCAGCTATTTTACTTTCTTGTTATTTAAGTTTCAATGCAATTTACTTTCTGCACTTTATAATTCCTGCAAATTTACTTTCTGTTGGCTACAATTTCACTCAATTCCACTTCAATGTTAGCTTGACTAAACTAATCACCCACTAAAATTGCTTGATCCATCAATCCCTGTGGGATCGACCTCACTCTAAGTGAGTTATTACTACTTGATGCGACCCGGTACACTTGCCGGTTGGATTTGTGTGTTGGAAATTCGTTTTTCCACAAAAACACCATCAAGTTTTTGACGCCGTTTCTGGGGATTGATTAGATCAACAATGATTAAGTGGGTGAGAAGTCTAGATCAAGCATTTTTTTGTTTTTGTTCTCTGTTTTAAAGTGAAACCAAGGTGTTTGAGTTTTTGTCTCACTAAGAAATTCTCATCTTTGATATGAGTAATTTCAATTTTCCTTGGTGTTGTGTTTTCCAAAATTTAAATGGAGTTCAACTCATCTTATGATCAAACAAATTTTATGGGATATTACCCACCATCACCAATCTCTAATGGTGGTTGGGAATATCACCAAGAAATCACAGATTCTGAGCACTCCAATCCATGGAGATTTGCTTCACAGACACAAGATGAGCAAGAAAACCATATGGGATATTTTCTTCCACCACAAAATGATGCTAGTCATGATTCTAATGGTGGCTGGGAAGGAAATTCTAATGCTCCATATGATATTCATCCAAAGATATTATCACTTGACCATGCTTCAACAGAAAGCCTCTATCAAAATTCACCACCCACACAAACTTCCATGAACCAAAGCCTCTCAAAGCTTGAGACCATGTTTGAAAAATATGAGAGGGAGGCACAGATATCCTGAAACGAGCAAGAGAATTCATTCAAAAACATGAAAATAATGTTAGCTCAATTGGTGAGTGCAACAAGGAAAGAGGAAAAACAAGAGGAAGAGGCTACTGTGTCAAGTGAATTTTCAGTGAAGAAGGAAGAGGTGGTGGAAATATTTGAACCTAAAACTGCACTTGAGATGACAAGAGAACCTGAACACTCACAACTTCCTCAAACTCCCCTGGACCAAAAAGTCTCAACAATTGAATCTGAGATTAAAAGATATGAAGAGGAGATGAAGAGATGTTGGGAAGATCAACAAACCTCCTCAATGAAAAAGCTATTAAGTCAAATGTTGAGTGCAAGAGAGGAAGTGGAAGAGCAAGAAAGTGAGGAAGACACTCAAGAGAAGTCAAACTCAAGTGAAGCAGAGAAGTACATAGAGGAAAAGCTCATGGAACCACCAATGCAAAAGGCCCTGGATGAATACAAAACTCCAATAATCACACAGCAACCAAGTCTTGAATTCAAAGAAGTGAAGGCAACTAACAAGAGCACCAATCCTATCCCTAATCCAGCAAGCAAGATCAATCAAGCCATTTGCAAAAGGAAGCTTGCTGAGGAAAGGCCATGGCAAGGGACAGTAACTGAATCTTCTCCCCCTTTGAGGTCATTCCTCTTAACAAATTGGAAGAAGAGGAAGAAAGTGAAGAATAGATAAACAGTAGGTAACATTCCTTCTCCTTGCCTTGTTTAAATTTCAATAAATTGGCATATGATCACATTCTAAGTTTGGTGTTGCCTTGCAACTATTTTCAATATTTTTGGATGATTGCATCAAATCAAAAATGAAAGTGACACACCAAGATTCTAAGTTTGGTGTGCCACTTATTTTCTATGCAACTCATCCAGCAACATCACTTGTCTGCATAATCATATTGCCTTTACATTGTTATTTTTCTTTGTTTTGACAGTTCGTTTGCATTCTCTTTGTTTTAGTCACCTCTTTATTTTTAAGTTTTCTTTTATCAACTGTTTTTGTTAATACAGCATCAAGAGATCCTCATTCATGACAGATTTTTGGCTTGGTGATTGTATTCAAATAACAGTTTCTTTTGTTTAGTTTTATTTCAAATAAAATTGACATATGGTGGCATTCTAAGTTTGGTGTTGCTATGCAACAAAATTTGGTTCAATGTTTACTAGATACTTGCATCAATTCCAAGTGAGAGTGTCACACTAAGTTTGGTGTGCCACTTATTTCTTTTATGCAATGTATCATGCACACCATCCTATGTTTGCAATCACAATATTTCTGTTTCTCTGTGCCTTGATGGTTACTCTTAATCTTGCTTGCCTAAACACATATGCTACTGACATCCTTTTGTGTGAGACATTCATGATCCATTTTAGACCCCACCACCACTGTTCTAATTGTTGCTTGAGGAAGAGCAAGCATTCTGAGTTGGTATGGGAAGGAGAAGAATGGGAGGAAAATGACAACAATAGAGAAGATGGACTACAAGGTTGTAAAGTTCCTTTTCCTCTCATTTATTTCCAGCACTTTAAATTGCATGATTGTCTTTATATTTTCTGTATACATGTGTGGTATGACTAAGCATAGCTCGAATTTTATTTGAAATATGTTGTTGTGACATTATGACTACCAACTTGAGTTTTGTGAATTCAAAAAGCAAAAAAGCATCATGATCATAAACAAACAAGGAATTAAAGAAGAATTTAGCATGTGCATACAAGTATTGGAAAGCTAGTGTGATTGATTGTTGCTCAATTGCATTGGATTTTATTTAATTGAAGTTTTTCATCTAGTATATTTTGTGAAATCTTTTGAAATCATGAAAACCTTGAAGAAGCAAATACAATTAAAGCAAGAAAAGAAAAAGGGAAAGAATGAGAAAGCTGAAGGCTCTGAGTACCAATGGCAATTTATTTGCTAAGTGCTTGTGGTGTTTATGTATCAAGCCAAATGCTTGAAAACAAAACACTTAGAAGTCAAGGCTAGGCTCAAGTGCAAAAGCACTCCCTCAAAGCTCAAGGCTCTGACCATCAATGATTAGAGAGTCAAGAAAAGAAAAGAAAAATGAGCTTAATGAAGTCCTCTAATTAAATGCTTGTGGTGCTTATGTATCAAGTGGTAATACTTGAAAACAAAGCATTTAGAAGTCGTAGCTTTGTTATTAAATCATGGGGCAAAGCACCCAAAAGAAGAAGCTACAAAAAATCAAAAGCTTGTTTCAAGGAAGAAATATAAGGATAGAAGCATCAATCATTTACATCTCTTTTGTGATTGTAGCATGCATAGAAAACTAGCTTACCATGAACATTGAGTTGCTATTCTTCTTACCTTGGATTGTCAATCTTTATTGCATGATTCTTTTCTTGCTTGGGGACAAGCAAGGTTTAAGTTTGGTGTTGTGATGACATATCATCATATACCTATTTTTCTATGCTTTTTCATACAAGAAATTGATGATTTGTGCTTAAATATTGAATGCTTTTATACTTAATTGGTATATTTCCTTGATCTTTTAATTTTATAAATCTTGTAGGAAATAAGAAGAAAAAGAAGCAAAGAAGCACAAAAAAAGGAGAAAAAAAGAGCTTTGGGGCACACTTTGAAGTTGGAGCACACTTTGGAGCCTTAGGCCACGCTTTTAAAAGCGTGGCCCATGACCAAATTAAAGGAGAATAGGCAATCAGCACACACTGCCCTGCTCTTGCCAAGGGCAGGGCAGAATCGTGATGAAAAGTGAGGTTGGCTCTAATAGGAGCTCCATTAGAAAGAGGCTAGCTCCACTAGGGAGCATTAGGATTTGAGAGTTCTCTCTCTTAGTTTTCATTTCTGTTTGAATTTTGGATCAAGAGTTGAAGGAATTCTGTTTCACTTGATCTGAAATCGCTTGTTCTTCTTCTGCATAATTTCAGAGAATTGATAGTTGAATTTGAGTTTTCATTTGTTGCTTCATTTCTTCTTTCTTCTGCGAACTTGTTTTCTGTTGAATCAAGGAAGGGCTTGAGATCTAGACTTCTTCTCTAGTCTCATTGATTCCCTGAGATCGTCAACATTCTTTTAAATTGCTGCAAATTAAGCATCACTTTCTATTTTTAATTCTTCAAGCATTTTTACTTTTCTGTTTGAAATCTGCTGCATCCCATTTCATATTCTAGCTCTCTGCTTGAATGCTCTTTACATTTTCTTGTTGAATTTTAATTTCCAGCACCCCAGCCCCGTTACTTTTCATGCAATTTACTTTTCTTGCAATTTAAGTTTCAGCTATTTTATTTTCTTGTTATTTAAGTTTCAATGCAATTTACTTTCTGCACTTTATAATTCCTGCAAATTTACTTTCTGTTGGCTACAATTTCACTCAATTCCACTTCAATGTTAGCTTGACTAAACTAATCACCCACTAAAATTGCTTGATCCATCAATCCCTGTGGGATCGACCTCACTCTAAGTGAGTTATTACTACTTGATGCGACCCGGTACACTTGCCGGTTGGATTTGTGTGTTGGAAATTCGTTTTTCCACAAAAACACCATCAAGTTTTTGACGCCGTTTCTGGGGATTGATTAGATCAACAATGATTAAGTGGGTGAGAAGTCTAGATCAAGCATTTTTTTGTTTTTGTTCTCTGTTTTAAAGTGAAACCAAGGTGTTTGAGTTTTTGTCTCACTAAGAAATTCTCATCTTTGATATGAGTAATTTCAATTTTCCTTGGTGTTGTGTTTTCCAAAATTTAAATGGAGTTCAACTCATCTTATGATCAAACAAATTTTATGGGATATTACCCACCATCACCAATCTCTAATGGTGGTTGGGAATATCACCAAGAAATCACAGATTCTGAGCACTCCAATCCATGGAGATTTGCTTCACAGACACAAGATGAGCAAGAAAACCATATGGGATATTTTCTTCCACCACAAAATGATGCTAGTCATGATTCTAATGGTGGCTGGGAAGGAAATTCTAATGCTCCATATGATATTCATCCAAAGATATCATCACTTGACCATGCTTCAACAGAAAGCCTCTATCAAAATTCACCACCCACACAAACTTTCATGAACCAAAGCCTCTCAAAGCTTGAGACCATGTTTGAAAAATATGAGAGGGAGGCACAGATATCCTGAAATGAGCAAGAGAATTCATTCAAAAACATGAAAATAATGTTAGCTCAATTGGTGAGTGCAACAAGGAAAAAGGAAAAACAAGAGGAAGAGGCTACTGAGTCAAGTGAATTTTTAGTGAAGAAGGAAGAGGTGGTGGAAATATTTGAACCTAAAACTGCACTTGAGATGACAAGAGAACCTGAACACTCACAACTTCCTCAAACTCCCCTGGACCAAAAAGTCTCAACAATTGAATCTGAGATTAAAAGATATGAAGAGGAGATGAAGAGATGTTGGGAAGATCAACAAACCTCCTCAATTAAAAAGCTATTAAGTCAAATGTTGAGTGCAAGAGAGGAAGTGGAAGAGCAAGAAAGTGAGGAAGACACTCAAGAGAAGTCAAACTCAAGTAAAGCAGAGAAGTACATAGAGGAAAAGCTCATGGAACCACCAATGCAAAAGGCCCTGGATGAATACAAAACTCCAATAATCACACAGCAACCAAGTCTTGAATTCAAAGAAGTGAAGGCAACTAACAAGAGCACCAATCCTATCCCTAATCCAGCAAGCAAGATCAATCAAGCCATTTGCAAAAGGAAGCTTGCTGAGGAAAGGCCATGGCAAGGGACAGTAACTGAATCTTCTCCCCCTTTGAGGTCATTCCTCTTAACAAATTGGAAGAAGAGGAAGAAAGTGAAGAATAGATAAACAGTAGGTAACATTCCTTCTCCTTGCCTTGTTTAAATTTCAATAAATTGGCATATGATCACATTCTAAGTTTGGTGTTGCCTTGCAACTATTTTCAATATTTTTGGATGATTGCATCAAATCAAAAATGAAAGTGACACACCAAGATTCTAAGTTTGGTGTGCCACTTATTTTCTATGCAACTCATCCAGCAACATCACTTGTCTGCATAATCATATTGCCTTTACATTGTTATTTTTCTTTGTTTTGACAGTTCGTTTGCATTCTCTTTGTTTTAGTCACCTCTTTATTTTTAAGTTTTCTTTTATCAACTGTTTTTGTTAATACAGCATCAAGAGATCCTCATTCATGATAGATTTTTGGCTTGGTGATTGTACTCAAATAACAGTTTCTTTTGTTTAGTTTTATTTCAAATAAAATTGACATATGGTGGCATTTTAAGTTTGGTGTTGCTATGCAACAAAATTTGGTTCAATGTTTACTAGATACTTGCATCAATTCCAAGTGAGAGTGTCACACTAAGTTTGGTGTGCCACTTATTTCTTTTATGCAATGTATCATGCACACCATCCTATGTTTGCAATCACAATATTTCTGTTTCTCTGTGCCTTGATGGTTACTCTTAATCTTGCTTGCCTAAACACATATGCTACTGACATCCTTTTGTGCGAGACATTCATGATCCATTTTAGACCCCACCACCACTATTCTAATTGTTGCTTGAGGAAGAGCAAGCATTCTGAGTTGGTATGGGAAGGAGAAGAATGGGAGGAAAATGACAACAATAGAGAAGATGGACTACAAGGTTGTAAAGTTCCTTTTCCTCTCATTTATTTCCAGCACTTTAAATTGCATGATTGTCTTTATATTTTCTGTATACATGTGTGGTATGACTAAGCATAGCTCGAATTTGATTTGAAATATGTTGTTGTGACATTATGACTACCAACTTGAGTTTTGTGAATTCAAAAGCAAAAAATCATCATGATCATAAACAAACAAGGAATTAAAGAAGAATTTAGCATGTGCATACAAGTATTGGAAAGCTAGTGTGATTGATTGTTGCTCAATTGCATTGGATTTTATTTAATTGAAGTTTTTCATCTAGTATATTTTGTGAAATCTTTTGAAATCATGAAAACCTTGAAGAAGCAAATACAATTAAAGCAAGAAAAGAAAAAGGGAAAGAATGAGAAAGATGAAGGCTCTGAGTACCAATGGCAATTTATTTGCTAAGTGCTTGTGGTGTTTATGTATCAAGCCAAATGCTTGAAAACAAAACACTTAGAAGTCAAGGCTAGGCTCAAGTGCAAAAGCACTCCCTCAAAGCTCAAGGCTCTGAGCATCAATGATTAGAGAGTCAAGAAAAGAAAATAAAAATGAGCTTAATGAAGTCCTCTAATTAAATGCTTGTGGTGCTTATGTATCAAGTGGTAATACTTGAAAACAAAGCATTTAGAAGTCGTAGCTTTGTTATTAAATCATGGGGCAAAGCACCCAAAAGAAGAAGCTAAAAAAAATCAAAAGCTTGTTTCAAGGAAGAAATATAAGAGAAAGATTTCATAAATTGAGCTAGATAGAAGCATCAATCATTTACATCTCTTTTGTGATTGTAGCATGCATAGAAAACTAGCTTACCATGAACATTGAGTTGCTATTCTTCTTACCTTGGATTGTCAATCTTTATTGCATGATTCTTTTCTTGCTTGGGGACAAGCAAGGTTTAAGTTTGGTGTTGTGATGACATGTCATCATATACCTATTTTTCTATGCTTTTTCATACAAGAAATTGATGATTTGTGCTTAAATATTGAATGCTTTTATACTTAATTGGTATATTTCCTTGATCTTTTAATTTTATAAATCTTGTAGGAAATAAGAAGAAAAAGAAGCAAAGAAGCACAAAAAAAGGAGAAAAAAAGAGCTTTGGGGCACACTTTGAAGTTGGAGCACACTTTGGAGCCTTAGGCCACGCTTTTAAAAGCGTGGCCCATGACCAAATTAAAGGAGAATAGGCAATCAGCACACACTGCCCTGCTCTTGCCAAGGGCAGGGCAGAATCGTGATGAAAAGTGAGGTTGGCTCTAATAGGAGCTCCATTAGAAAGAGGCTAGCTCCACTAGGGAGCATTAGGATTTGAGAGTTCTCTCTCTTAGTTTTCATTTCTGTTTGAATTTTGGATCAAGAATTGAAGGAATTCTGTTTCACTTGATCTGAAATCTCTTGTTCTTCTTCTGCATAATTTCAGAGAATTGATAGTTGAATTTGAGTTTTCATTTGCTGCCTCATTTCTTCTTTCTTCTGCAAACTTGTTTTCTGTTGAATCAAGGAAGGGCTTGAGATCTAGACTTGTTCTCTAGTCTCATTGATTCCCTGAGATCTTCAACATTCTTTTAAATTGCTGCAAATTAAGCATCACTTTCTATTTTTAATTCTTCAAGCATTTTTACTTTTCTGTTTGAAATCTGCTGCATTCCATTTCATATTCTAGCTCTCTGCTTGAATGCTCTTTACATTTTCTTGTTGAATTTTAATTTCCAGCACCCCAGCCCCGTTACTTTTCATGCAATTTACTTTTCTTGCAATTTAAGTTTCAGCTATTTTACTTTCTTGTTATTTAAGTTTCAATGCAATTTACTTTCTGCACTTTATAATTCCTGCAAATTTACTTTCTGTTCGCTACAATTTCACTCAATTCCACTTCAATGTTAGCTTGACTAAACTAATCACCCACTAAAATTGCTTGATCCATCAATCCCTGTGGGATCGACCTCACTCTAAGTGAGTTATTACTACTTGATGCGACCCGGTACACTTGCCGGTCGGATTTATGTGTTGGAAATTCCTTTTTCCACAAAAACACCATCAAGGTCGTCCTGCACCTGTTATCCTTCCATTGACTCCCATCTTCACCCCAGCATTTTTACATAGCATAGAGATTAAGCTTGGATAAGCCAATTTGGCATCTTTGGAGTTCTTGTTTGCAATTGTGTAAAGTTCACAAGAAATCAGCTGATGAACTTCCACTTCTTTTCCCAACATAATACACTGGATCGTTACTGCTCTTTTGATGGTGACTTCAGAGTGGTTGCTAGTGGGCAGTACAGAATGCCCAATGAAATCCAGCCAGCTTCTGGCGACTGGTTTGAGATCTTCTCTCTTGAGTTGATTTGGAACACCCTTTTTGCTGGTTGTCCACTTGGTTCCAGGGAGGCATATATCCTCTAGAATTTCGTCCAAGCCCTTATGTGTTCTCATCGTTCTCCTATTAAAGGAGTCTGGGTCATCTTTCAGCTGAGGTAGCTTGAAGATCTCCCTGATTTGGTCAGGATGAAGGTGAACAATCTTTCCTCTGAACAGAGTTCGATAGTCATAGTAAGCGGCTCCAGCTAATCTCTGCCTGTCTGTTTGCCACAGATTAGAGTAGAATTCCTGAACCATGTTCCTTCCCACCTTTGTCTCAATATTAGCTAGGATTTCCCAGCTCCTGTTTCGAATTTGCTCTTGGATCTTCGGATATACGTCTTCTTTCAAATTGAATTTAACTTCCGGGATCACTGACCTTAGACCCATTATTTTGTAGTAATGGTCTGAATGTTCTTTGGTTAAGAACTTCCCTTGATTCCAAAGTGGTTTTGGAATATTCTCTTTCTTGCCTCTTGGAGTGGTTTGTTTTCCCTTAGGAGCCATGATCTTAGTGGGGATGGCTTAGTGATCACGGATAAACACACCAAACTTAGAGGTTTGCTTGTCCTCGGGCAAAAGAAAGGAAAGGAGAGGGATAGAAGGAGAGCCAATTTCGAATGATGGAAGAGAAGAGGGAGGCCGAATGTGGGTTTAAAGGGAGGGGTGGATTTTCGAAAATGTTGAAAAAGATAAGATAGAAGATATGATTTGTGAAAGATAGATATGATAGGAAAAGGATCTAATTTAAAATTGAAAAGTTATGAAAGATATTTGAAAAAGATAAATCTGAATTTTTTGTTTTAAAAAAAAGATTTGAGATGAATTTGAAAAGATAATTGAGTTTTGAAAAAAAAAATTTGAAAAGAAGTTGGAGGGGATTTGAAAAGGATTTGTGTTTATGAATTAAGATACATTTGATATCTTTGAAAAAGGGTTTGAAAAATTAGGATTAAAATTTTTGGAATTGAAAGATGAGAGTTTGTAACATCTTTATGCAAGAAATCATGAATTCAAACATGAAAAATGGAAAAAAATTGAGTTGAAAACGAATTCACCTCCTCCCCACAATCCTGGCGTTAAACGCCCAAACACTGCATGTTTTGGGCGTTTAACGCCCATTTGTAGCTTCTCCTGGGCGTTTAACGCCCAGTTATTACTTCTGGCTAGCGTTAAACACCAGGAACTCCTTTGTCACTGGGCATTTTTCTGAACACCCAGGACACTGTAAATCTAGCGTTAAATGCCCAGAAGATACTTCTTTCTTGCATTTAACGCCCAGAAGATGCTTCTTTCTGGCGTTCAACACCCAGATGGCTATCTCTACTGGCGTTGAACACCCAGTAGATGCTTCTTTTGGGCGTTCAACGCCCAAAATAGCTCTTACTGGCTTTTTCGCACCAATGAGCTTTTTTTCCGTTTTATCCTCTGAATCCTTCTGTAACTCTGTATCATTCACTGAAATGTATTATCTAATTTAAAATTAAAATTACAAATAAAATAAACTCATGACTGGGTTGCCTCCCAGCAAGCGCTTCTTTATTGTCTTTAGCTGGACTATTACTGAGCTTTAATCAAGTCTCGGTTTTGAGCATTCTTGCTCAAAATTGCTTTCAAGATAATGTTTGACTCTCTGTCCATTAACAATGAACTTTTTGTTAGAATCATTATCCTGAAGCTCTACGTAACCATATGGTGACACACCTGTAATCACATATGGTCCTCTCCATCGGGATTTCAATTTCCCGGGGAATAATCTGAGCCTAGAATTAAACAGCAGAACTTTCTGCCCTGGCTCAAAGACTCTGGATGACAGCTTCTTGTCATGCCATCTTTTTGCTTTCTCTTTGTAAATTTTTGCATTTTCGAAAGCATTGAGTCTGAATTCCTCTAGCTCATTTAACTGGAGCAATCATTTTTCTCCAGCTAACTTGGCATCAAGGTTTAGGAATCTGGTTGCTCAGTAGGCCTTATGTTCCAGTTCCACTGGCAACTGACAGGCTTTTCCATACACAAGCTGGTATGGAGAGGTCCTTATAGGAGTCTTGAATGCTGTTCTGTATGTCCACAGAGCATCATCCAAGCTTCTTGCCCAATCCCTTCTACGGTTAATCATAGTCCGTTCCAGGATTCTTTTAAGTTCTCTATTAGAGACTTCAGCTTGCCCATTTGTCTGTGGATGATATGGAGTGGCCACCCTATGGCTAACTCCATATCGAACTAAAGCAGAGTAAAGCTGTTTATTACAGAAATGAGTGCCCCCATCACTGATTAGTACTCTAGGGATACCAAATCTGCTGAAAATGTGTTTCTCGAGGAATTTCAGCACTGTCTTAGAATCATTAGTGGTTGTTGCAATAGCTTCCACCCATTTAGATACATAATCCACTGCCACCAGAATATAAGTGTTTGAATATGATGGTGGGAAAAGCTCCATGAAGTCAATATCCCATACATCAAACAACTTAATCTCCAAGATCCCTTGTTGAGGCATGGCATAACTGTGAGGCAGATTGCCAGATCTTTGACAACTGTCACAATTAAGTACAAAAACTCGGGAGTCTTTATAGAGAGTAGGCCAGTAGAAGCCGCATTGGAGGACTCTTGTGGCTATTCGCTCACTTCCAAAATGTCCTTCATACTGTGATCCATGGCAGTGCCATAGGATCTTCTGTGCTTCTTCTTTAGGCACACATCTACAGATTACTCCATATGCACATCTCTTGAAGAGATATGGTTCATCCCAAAGATAGTACTTTACATCCGTGATCAATTTCTTTGATTGCTGCCTACTATACTTTTTGGGTATGAATCTCAATGCCTTATAGTTTGCAATGTCTGCAAACAATGGCACTTCTAGGATGACAAAGATTTGCTCATCCGGAAAGTTTTCAGAGATCTCAGTAAGAGGGAAGGACGTCCCTTCTACTGGTTCTATTCGGGACAGGTTGTGCAGTTCTTCTATGCATCATTTAAAACACGACTGGCATAGTAAATGATGTGCAAAAGCTTGTCATGCCTTTGTCCCAACACTGCACCAATGGCATGGTCACTGGCATCACACATCAGTTCAAATGGTAATGTCCAGTCTGGTGCAGAGATGACTGGTGATGTGACCAACTTAGCTTTCAGAGTCTCAAACGCCTGCAGACACTCCTTATCAAAGATAAATGGCGTGTCAGCAGCTAGCAGATTACTCAGAGGTTTCGCAATTTTTGAAAAATCTTTTATAAACCTCCTATAGAATCCTGCATACCCCAGAAACCTTCGGATTACCTTAACATTGGCAGGTGGTAGTAATTTTTCAATTACTTCTACCTTAACTTGATCCACCTCTATTCCCTTGTTCAATATTTTGTGCCCAAGGACAATTCCTTCAGTCACCATAAAGTGACATTTTCCCAGTTTAAAACCAGGTTAGTCTCTTGGCACCTCTTTAGAACAAGTGCTAGATGGTCAAGACAGGAGCTGAATGAGTCTCCAAATACTAAAAAGTCATCCATAAAGACTTCCAGAAATTTTTCCACCATATCAGAGAAAATAGAGAGCATGCACCTTTGAAAGGTTGCAGGTGCATTGTACAGGCCAACTGGCATCCTTCTGTATGCAAATACGTCGGATGGACATGTGAATGCTGTTTTCTCTTGATCTTGGGGATCTACTGCAATTTGATTATAACCTGAATATCAATCCAGGAAGTAGTAGTATTCATGACCTACTAGTTTTTCTAGCATTTGGTCTATGAATGGTAAAGGAAAATGATCCTTTCTGGTAGCTATATTGAGCCTTCTGTAATCAATACATATACGCCACCCTGTAACTGTTCTTGTAGGAACCAGTTCATTTTTTTTATTATGAACCACTGTCATACCACCCTTCTTAGGGACGACTTGGACAGGGCTTACCCAGGGGCTATCAGAAATGGGATAAATAATCCCAGCCTCTAGTAATTTAGTGACCTCTTTCTGCACCACCTCCTTCATGGTTGGATTCAGCCGCCTCTGTGGTTGAGCTACTGGCTTAGCGTCACCCTCCAATAGGATCTTGTGCATGCATCTGGCTAGGCTAATGCCCTTAAGATCACTGATGGACCACCCAAGAGCTGTCTTGTGTGTCCTTAGCACTTGAATTAGTACTTCCTCTTCTTGTGGCTCTAAGGTAGAACTTATGATTACAGGAAAGGTATCACCTTCTCCCAGAAATGCATATTTCAGGGATGGTGATAATCGCTTGAGCTCGGGTTTGGGAGGTTTCTCCTCTTCCTGAGGGATTTTCAGAGGTTCTATTATTCTCTCTGGTTCCTCCAAATCAGGATGAGCATCTTTAAAGATATCTTCTAGCTCTGATTCGAGACTCTCAGTCATATTGACCTCTTTTACCAGGGAGTCAATAATATCAATGTTCATGCAGTCATTTGGGGTGTCTGGATGCTGCATAGCTTTGACAACATTCAACTAAAACTCGTCCTCATTGACTCTCAAGGTTACTTCCCCTTTTTGGACGTCAATGAGGGTTCGTCCAGTTGCTAGGAAAGGTCTTCCTAGAATGAGAGTTGCACTCTTGTGCTCCTCCATTTCCAACACCACAAAGTCAGTGGGAAAGGCAAATGGCCCAACCTTGACAATCATGTCTTCAATCATGCCTGATGGGTATTCAATGGAGCCATCAGCAAGTTGGAGACATATCCGGGTTGGTTTGACTTCTTCAGTCAAACCAAGCTTTCTAATAGTGGATGCAGGTATTAGGTTGATACTTGCCCCAAGATCACATAAAGCTTGCTTGGTACAAGTACCCTCAAATGTGCATGGTATCATAAAGCTTCCGGGATATTTAAGCTTTTCTGGTAAGCTTTTCAGAATGACTGCACTGCATTCTTCAGTGAGGTAAAATTTTTCAGTTTCTCTCCAATCCTTCTTAACTGGTTAACCACTGTTTAACAAACCAGATCTTGCCCATCACTCAGCGGTTTAGGAGTAGTAGGCATCCGTAAGAAAGCCGTGCTGAATGCCGCCCGTTTTCATTTCGTGGAAGTCCCCGGCAGAGGAACCAAGTTCCTCGATGGCCTATTGGAACCATACAACCTGACTTGGACCAATTATTTGCGAATCTTTGTAATGAATACACGAGGTGTGTGCATGAAACCGGGAGGGTATTCATCCCTTTCCTCAAAAAAAAAGCAATTCCCCCTGTTTTCGAACTTGTCTTTCCAGTCCCAAGCCGGAGCCGAGCCCGGCTGCGAAGATTGGATTCCGTCCCCCGGTCTACAAACGGGTCTCGGTAATTGAAGAGAGAAGATAGGAAAAAGACAGAAGAGTACGCAAAAGGCTTGTTGCCGCTTTCTTTTTTTTTTTACTTAAGATCTCTTTCATGAACTTAGCATAAGAGGGTATTTGCTCAAGTGCCTCTGCAAACGGAATCTTTATTTCAAGAGTCCTAAGATAGTCTGCAAAGTGGGCAAATTGCTTATCCTGTTCCGCTTGGCGGAGTTTCTGAGGATAAGGCATTTTGGCTTTGTACTCCTCAACCTTAGTTGTTGTAGGTTTACTGCCTACAGATGTGGTTTGAGAAGCCTTTTTAGAGGGGTTGCTATCAGCACTTGTATGTGTCTGGTCCCTCACTGGCGTTTGAATGCCAGGGTTGGAAGCTGGATTGGCGTTAGACGCCAACTCCTTACCTATTCCTGGCGTCTGAACGCTAGAACTGAGCTTCATTTGGGCGTTCAACGCCAACTCCCTACCTGTTTCGGGCGTTTGAACGCCAGAACTGAGCATGGGTTAGGCGTTTGATGCCAGCTCTCCACCCTTTTTTGGTGTTTGAGCACCAGAATTATTCCTCTCTGGGCTCTTACTGTCCTCAGAGGAATTATACCTGTTTCTTGGCTTCCTACTGCCTTGAAATGAGGTATTTAATATTTTTCCACTTCTTAATTAAACTGCTTGGCACTCTTCTATTATTTGTTTTGATAGCTGCTGTTCTGTTTGCTTCAGCTACACTTCCATATTCATATTAGCCATTCTTGTCTCTTGTATTATCTCCTTGAATTTGGCTAGCTGTTTTTTTTGAAAATCTAGTTGCTGATTGAATTCAGTAACTTATTCTGCAGGCCTGAGTTCAGCAGTTACTGTTTTAGCCTCTTCTTTTATGGAAGATTCACTGCTTAGGTACAGATGCTGATTTTTGGCAACTGTATCAATGAGCTCTTGAGCTTCTTCAATTGTCTTTCTCATGTGGATAGATCCACCAGCTGAGTGGTCTAGAGAAATCTGAGCTTTCTCTGTAAGCCCATAGTAGAAGATGTCTAACTGCACCCACTCTGAAAATATTTCAGAGGGGCATTTTCTTAGCATCTCTCTGTATCTCTCCCAGGCATCATAAAGAGATTCATTATCTCCTTGTTTAAAGCCTTGGATGCTTAGCCTTAGCTGTGTCATCCGTTTTGGAGGGAAATATTGATTCAGGAATTTTTCTGACAGCTGTTTCCATGTCCTTATGCTAGCCTTAGGTTGGTTATTTAACCACCTCTTAGCTTGGTCTTTTACGGCAAATGGAAATAGTAATAATCTGTAGACATTCTGATCTACTTTCTTATCATGTACTATGTGAGTAATTTGTAAAAACTGTGCCAGAAACTCTGTGGGTTCTTCCTGTGGAAAACCGGAATACTAGCAACTTTGTTGCACCATGATAATGAGCTGAGGATTCAACTCAAAACTACTGACTCCGATGGAGGGTATACAGATACTACTCCCATATGAAGTAGTAGTGGGGTTAGCATATGACCCCAGAGTCCTTCTGGCCTATTCATTTCCACTTAGGTCCATTATAGAGAAAGGGAGATGATGTAGATTTATTTTATTTATTTTATTATATAAGAAAAATAATTTTTGAAATAATAAAATAAAATAAAAATAAAAACTAAAATAAAAATAATAAAATTTAAAAAAATATTTTAAAATTTTTCGAAAAAGTGAGGAGAGAGAAAGTGGTTAGGATATTTTTTGAAAAAGATATGATTTTTAAAAAAAATAAAAGGATAAGATTTGAAAAATTTATAAATTGAAATCTGAATTTTTATGAAAAGTTTCGAAAAAAATTGTTTAAAAATAGTTAGAAAAAATATATATATATTTTTTATTTTTGAATTTTATTATGAAAGAGAAAAACACACAAAAGATACAAGACTTAAAATTTTTAAATCCAATGCTCCTTGTTTTCGAAAATTTTGGAGGGAAAACACCAAGGCACACCAAACTTAAAAATTTTAAGATCAAAACACAAGGAAGACTCAAGAACACTTTGAAGACTCACAAGAACAACAAGAACAAAAGATAGAACACCAAACTTAAAATTTTTAGAAAACCACAATAAATTTTCAAAAATTACAGAAAATTAACAAGAGAACACCAAACTTAAAGTTTAGCTCAAGATTTAATCAAAGAAAAATTATTTTTGAAAAATATTTTAAAAAGAAGATACCCAATTACCAAGAACACAAATCAGTGCTCTAGCCAATTGATCTATAAATATAACGTGTTTTAAAGAGGTATTTTTAATAAATAAAAATATTTTTTTTGAAAACTAATATTTTGAAAACGCATAAGAAAAACAAGAAGAGACACAAAACAAAACAAACCAAAGATCAAACAAGAGAAATTGACAAGAACAATTTGAAGATCAAGGAAAAACAAAGAACATGCAATTCAAAAATTGAAAGACAAAGAAAAGCATGCAATTGACACCAAACTTAAAATATGAAACTAAACTCAAACAAAAGACTCCAAGAAAATTAAAAATTAATAGAGAAAAATAATATTTTTGAAAGATTTTTAAAAGGAATAATAGAAGATGCAATCCTAGTGACTCTAAACAAAAAGACAAATTTTTTCTAATCTAAGTAACAAGATAAACCGTCAGTTGTTCAAACTCGAACAATCCCCAGCAACGACGCCAAAAACTTGGTGCACGAAAATTACACTCACACTATGTAATTCTGCACAACTAACCAGCAAGTGCACTAGGTCGTCCAACTAATACCTTACGTGACTAAGGGTTGAATCCCACGGAGATTGTTGGCTTCAAGCAAGCTATGATTATCTTATTATTCTTAGTTAGGATACCAATAGGGTTCTTTAGTTTCAATTATAAAAAGCGAAAGGGCATAAAATAAGTAATTGTTACTCAATAATGGAGAATATGTTGGAGTTTTGGAGATGCTTTGTCTTATGAATCCCTGCAACATACTGCTTTCTTACTTTCAAACATGCAACGCTCCTTCCATGGCAAGCTGTATGTAGGGCGTCACCGTTATCAATGGCTACTTTCCATCCTCTCAGTCAAAATGGTCCAAATGCTCTGTCACAGCACGGCTAATCATCTGTTGGTTCTCGATCATGTCGGAATAGGATCCATTGATCCTTTTGCGTCTGTCACTACGCCCAACACTCACGAGTTTGAAGCTCGTCACAGTCATTTAATCCCTGAATCCTACTCGGAATACCACAGACAAGGTTTAGACCTTCCGGATTCTCAAGGATGCTTCCAATGGATTCTAGCTTATACCATGAAGATTCTGATTAAGGAATCTAAGAGATACTCATTCAATCTAATGTAGAACGGAGGTGGTTGTCAGGCACACGTTCATGGGTTGAGAATGGTGATGAGTGTCATGGATCATCACATTCATCACGGTTAAGTATGAATCAATATCTTAGATAGAAACAAGCGTGCTTGAAGGGAAAACAGAAATAATTGCCTTAATTCATCGAGACGCTGCAGAGCTCCTCACCCCCAACAATGGAGTTTAGAGACTCATGCCGTCAAAAAGTACAAAGTTCAGTTCTAAAATGTCATGAGATGCAAAATAAATCTCTAAAAGTTGTTTAAATACTAAGCTAGTAACCTTGGTTTACAGAAAATGAGTAAACTAAGATGGATAGTGCAGAAATCCACTTCTGGGACCCACTTGGTGTGTGCTGGGGCTGAGACTTGAGCTTCTCACGTGCCTGGGCTGTTTCTAGAGTTAAACGTCAGGTTGTAACCTATTTCTGGCGTTCAACTCCAACTTGTAACCTGTTTTTGTCATTCAACACCCGAATGCAACATGGAACTGGCGTTAAACGCCAGATTACGTCGTTTATCTTTGCGCAAAGTATGGACTATTATATATTGCTGGAAAGCCTTGAATGTCGGCTTTCTAACCCATTTGAGAGCGCGCCAATTGGACTCATCTAGCTCCAAAGAATCCATTTCGAGTGCAGGGAGGTCAGAATCCAACAGCATCAGCAGTCCTTTTTCAGCCTGAATCAGATTTTTGCTCAGCTCCCTCAATTTCAGCCAGAAAATACTTGAAATCATAGAAAAACACACAAACTCATAGTAAAGTCCAGAAATATGAATTTTGCCTAAAAACTAATAAAAATATACTAAAAACTAACTAAAACATACTAAAAACTATATGAAATTACCCCCAAAAAGCGTATAAAATATCCACTCATCACATGTTGTAGCTACCATGTAGTTGAGATCCTCATTATTTGGAATTAACCCACCCATACTTTATTTATTTTTTTCTCTTTATTTCTTGGTTACTTTTCTTCTTTTTCCTCTTTTTTCAAGATGGCCACCGAGGAAGGAAAAGGGAAAGCTTCTCAATGGGACAACCGACAAGTCCATCTGCACAACCTTTGGTGAAAAGCATCAGTTGTAGCAACCCGTCCACTTGCACATCTCAGCATGCACCGAGGACGGTGCAATCTTTAAGTGTGGGGAGGTCGATACCGACTTCAGGTGGTTAGTTATTTTCTTTTTCAACACCAATGTTTAATTCTCTTTGTTAAATTAGTTGTTGCATTTGCATGTTTGATCGCATGTTTGTTTGATTTTGTGCATATTTTACCACTACTTGGTTGAGGTAATGTTTTTTTTTCAAGAAACTTTTTATAGCATTTCACTACTTTGGAACATGGTTTAGAGCTCAAACACACAAAACCCATGAGATTTTGAGCCTAATTGATTGGTTGCGTCTTATCAACCAATATTTTGTTTTGGTGTGTGTTGTTCTCTCTAAAAGTGTGATCTATATCTTGCTTGATTCTATATTTTCATGGTTTAATGTATGCATATACTTAGATGATTGAGGCCTTGTTTCACTTAGCTTACATACCCATATGGCCTTACCCATTTCATTATCCTTTGCAAACCAAAGTTGAGCCTATTCTACCTCTTTGTTCTTTACTTTAGCTCATCACTAACTCTAAGTGGAAAACAATAATTTTTTTAGTTTTAATCCTTGGTTAGCTTAGACTAGTGAGAGTGCTCATGAATTAAGTGAGGAGAAAGTGGGTTCGAAACGTTTGGTTTGGAAATTGAATATGTTAATTTTTTTTGTGAAAATGTGAAAAAGAATGTTGAGGACATGTTTATGCATGAAATACCTTAATCATATGCTTTGAGAAAAAAAATAAAATAAATTAAAAAATAAAAAATAAAAAATAAAGAGAAAAAAAAAAGAAAGAAAAACATAAAAAAATAAAAAGAAAAGAAAAGAAAAAGAGCAAATAATAAAAAGGGGACAAAATGCCCCCAAGTTAAGTAATAATATCAATGCATATGTATTATACTACATTTGGGATGCATGAATATGTGGAAAAACAGTTAATGGGTAGTTAGATTTTGCATTTTAATTACACGGATTGTCCTAAGTTAGCTGGTAAGTTTAGGATTCAGATTTCAGTCCACTTGACCAAATACAATCCTACCTTGACCCTAACCCCATTACAACCCTTAAAAGACCTCTTGATATGTGTATCTATGCATTAATTCTTAGTTGATTGGTAGAAGAAGAGCAAGCCTTAGAAAGCAATATTAGTAGAGAATTGAGAGAATCGAACCTTAAACACTTGAGCGATTAGAGTGTATACACTTCCAAGGAGGGTTCGATGCTCGATTCTTTGTTCCCGGCTTTCATCAGCTGTTTTCTTCTGCAAGTCTATTTGTACCTCATTTTTATGATTTGAATTAGTGAAATCCAGTTCATATTTCTTCTTGAAGGATTTGTTTACTTTTAACCAAGTTGGTAGAAATATTTTACATTTAGTTGCATTCATATAGATAGGTTGCATTGCATACTTTCTACCATTCCTCTTCACTCTTATAGCTTCTCTTAAGTTTAGCATGAGGACATGCTAATGTTTAAGAGTGTGGAGTTTGATAAACCACTATTTTATGGTTTATCTTGTGCTCAATTGAGTAATTTTTGTCAAGTCCTTGCCCACTTATTCATATAATTTACATGATTTTTACAATTCCTTTCTAACTCTACAGTATAGTTGAAAACATGTCTTCTAGGTCTTTAAACTGTCCATTTTAATTATCCTCTAATACCATTCGATGTCGTGATTTATGTGCTAAGTGTTTTCAGGCTTTATAGGGTAGGAATGGCTTAAAGAACGGAAAGGAAACATGTAAAAGCAGAAGGAATGTGAGAAGATGAAGCTTTGAGGAGTAAGGTGTGACGCGTACGCTTGGACAAAGCGCACGCATGATCAAGCGCAGAAGAGAAGCGACGCGTACATGTGACTGACGCATACGCTAGACTAGGAATTTCGCCAAACGACGCGCACGCGTGACTTATGCGTACACGTGATATGCGCCACGTGCAGAAATTTGCAGAAATCATCCCCAGCGATTTCTGGGCTGTTTTTGACCCAGTTTTTGGCCCAGAAAACACATATTAGAGGCTGCAGAGTGGAGGAATAAAGTGACACAACTTTCATTATTCACAATTTTTAGGTTTTAGGATTTAGGATTTCTTCTTTCACTTTCTTCTCAACCCCAGGTTTAATGTTCCTTTGATTTAGTCTCTTATACTCTTATTTCTTCTAGTACTTTGATTTATCTATTCCTCTTGTTGAGATTTTCCCCAGTTTAGTTTATGGATTCTCATGTTAGATTTGATTCTCTTATTAATGCAAATTGAGGTATTTCATATTTATCACTTTTTCTATTATTTACTATTAATTGATGTTATAAGTTAGATTTTCTCCTCTTGGCTTTGGTTGAGTAATTGGTGACACTTGACTTATCAAACTCCCTTGTTGATTGATAATTGAAAGTTGTTGATTGATTTGGATCCCTCTAAAGCTAGTCTTTCCTTAGGAGTCGACTAGGACTTGAGGAATCAAATTAATTAGTCCATTTGACTTTCCCTCATTCATTGAGGGTTAACTAAGTGGGAGCAATAAACAATTCTCATCACAATTGATAAGGATAACTGGGATAGGACTTCCAGTTTTCATACCTTGCCAAGATCTTTTATAATCATTACTTGATTTTCATTACCATTTGCTATTCTTGCTTCTTATCTTAAAAAACCCCAAAATATACCTTGCATAACCAATAATAAGAACACATCCCTGCAATTTCTTGAGAGACGACCTGAGGTTTAAATACTTCGGTTATCAATTTTATTAGGGGTTTGTTACTTGTAACAACCAAAACGTTTGCACGAAAGGGATTCCTTGTTGGTTTAGACGCTATACTTTCAATGAGAACTAATTTGTGAATTTCCAGACCGCACAGGGAATCCCGATCATCACTGACCTCTGCTATACAAGCTCTCGTCTCCCAGATTCGATCATCAAATACCTCCAATAATTAATCTGCAAGCTCTAGTATACTTCTGTCTCAGCCTTTACCCAACCCCAAAAATGGAATTAACGCCAGTACTTTGTGGTCTGGAACTACACTGCAAGAGAGGAGTCATGAGGAGCCAAGCTCAAAAGAAGATGTTCCAGTTGACAGCACTGTGGAGGTAGAGGATGCTGAAGAAGAGGATGCAGTGCAAGATGTGGTTGAAGAAGAAACAGCTCAACCAAAGAGTGGAGCACCAAGGGACGCAGAAGCTACAGGTGGCGCCATTCCTATTCCATTTTCACACCTTGCTAGGAAGCCCAGAAAGTAGATGGAACTAGACCCCAAGATGGTGGAGATCTTCAAAAAGGTTGAGGTAACCATTCCCCTTTTTTATGCTATTCACCAGGTACCTAAATATGCTAATTTTCTAAAATATTTATGCATGAATAAAGATAAAATAGATGATTTAGAAACTATTCCTCTAGGCAACTCTATTTCTGCTTTAATGGGTGCCATACCGAAAAAATATGGGGATCCGGGCTTATGCATGGTTACTTGTATTCTTGATGGTGTCCAATTTTCTGACTGCATGTGTGATTTAGGTGCGTGTGTGAGTATTATGTCATTGTCTGTATATGATGCTTTGAGGCTCCCTCCCTTAAAAAGGTCGGCAGCATGTTTTATTTTGGCAGATAAGAGCATTATCTCAGTGGCTGAAATTGCTGAGGACGTACTGGTGAGCATTAAGGGACTGACATTCCCTATTGACTTATACATTTTGGAGATGCCCCCTAATGACTCAGGAAGACCATCATCCATCCTGCTTGGAAGGCCATTTCTGAAGACTTCAAGGTTCAAATCTGATGCCTTCTCAAAAACTTACTCTTTTGAGATAGATGGCAAAACAGTGAGCTTCAATCTGGATGAAGCTATGAAGCACCCACCGGAAGATCACTCCATCTTCCAGTGTGATATTATTGATGAAACTGTGGCTGAAGTCCACCAAGAGGACACAGAAGAGATGCACATGAAGCAAGGTGCAAGTGTGGGGACACTCTTTGAGCTTACTGAAGAGACCTTGCCACCACAAATAGCCCCAGATGATCAAGTACCTAGTCATGAGCAGAAGATGGAGTTGAAGCCCCTTCTACCCAACCTCCAGTATGCTTACCTTGAGGATAATCAAAAGCTCCCAATTATCATTGCAAGGGAACTCTCTTCCCAACAGGAGGAGCAGTTGCTTAGTGTGCTGAGAAGACACAAGAACACCACTGAGTGGAGCTTGACGGATATAGTAGGCATCAGTCCTTAGGTCTGTGAGCACTGAATATTTCTAGAAGAGGGAACAAGGCATGTCTGTCAACCTCAAAGGTGACTGAATCCCACCATTCTGGAGGTTGTCAAGAAGGAAGTTACCAGACTGCTTGAAGCTGACATCATCTATCCAATCTCAGATAGTGAATGGGTCAGCCCAGTTTAGGCAATACCAAAGAAATTTGGAGTCACAACAGTGAAGAATGATCATGGAGAACTCATTGTAACTAGAGTGTAGAACTCCTGGAGGGTGTGCATTGATTATAGGCATCTTAACCAGGGCACTCGCAAGGATCATTACCCACTGCCTTTCATCGATCAGATGCATGATCGCCTATCAGTTAAATCATACTACTATTTTCTAGATGATTACATTGGCTATTTTCAAATTCATATAGCTCCTAAAGATTAGGAGAAAATTACTTTTACATGTCCCTTTGGAACATATGCATATAAGAGAATGTTGTTTGGCTTATGTAATGCACCGGCTACGTTCCAAAGATGAATGATGAGCATTTTCTCAGATCTTCTTGAGAAGTGTATGGAAGTTTTCATGGATGACTTTAGTGTGTATAGTGATTCATTTAGCCTTTGCTTTGGATAGTTTAGCTAGAGTATTAGACAGGTGTGTTAGTTCAAACCTTGTATTAAATTTTGAAAAATGTCATTTTATGGTACAACAAGGTATTATTCTGGGACATGTTGTTTCTAATACTGGTATTTTAGATGATCCAGCAAAGGTAGATGTTATTTCTGGTTTACCTTACCCCTCCTCCAAGAAGGAAGTCCATTCGTTTCTTGGTCATGCAGGTTTCTACAGGCGATTTATCAAGGACTTCAATAAGGTAGCCCTGCCCTTATCCCGACTGCAGCAGAAGGATGTTGAGTTCAAGCTGAGTGTGGACTGCAAGGAGGCGTTTGATAAGCTAAAGATCGCCTTGACCCAAGCCCCTATTGTGCGAGGACCTAACTGGAGTCAAGCATTTGTGATAATGTGTGATGCCTACAACTACGCAGTAGGAGCGGCGCTAGCTCAGCGCAAAGGTAAGGACCCTTTCATAATTGCCTATGCATCTAAGACTTTAGATGCTGCTCAGTCTAACTATACTACCACTAAAAAAGAGCTTCTGGCTATTGTTTTTGCTCTGGATAAATTCCGAGCCTACTTACTTGTCATTAAGGTGGTAGTATATTCAAATGATGCAGCTCTAAAATATTTATTAGCTAAGAAAGAGTCCAAACCAAGGCTCATACGTTGGATATTGTTGCTGCAAGAATTTGATTTAGAAATTAAAGATAGGAGTGGTTCAAAGAATTTAGTGGTGAACCATTTGAGTCACCTAGAGCACATTAAGGATGACTCCACTCCTATCAATGATGCTTTTCCATTTGATAGCTTGCACGTAATATCTGTAGTAGTTCCTTGGTACGCACCTATAGCTAATTATTTTGTCAGTCGTACCTTCCCTCCTAATTTTACTAAACATCAAAAGGACAAGCTTAAAAGTGAGTCCAAAAATTATATATGGGATGACCCATATTATGGAGATGTGGTGTTGACCAGATAATTAGAATGTGTGTGCCACAATCAGAATTCCAGTCAATCTTAGAGGCCTGCCACTCTTCAGAGAGTGGTGGACATTTTGGCCCTCAAAGAACAGCTAGAAAAATTTTAGACTATGGATTCTGGTGGCCCACACTATTTAAGGATGCCACTGCTTTCTGTGAATCTTGTTCACCATGCTAGAGGTTTGGGAATATATCCAAGAGGGATAAGATGACCCAAAAACCTATGTTGCTCTGTGAAATTTTTTATGTTTGGGGCATTGACTTCATGGCTCCATTTTCAAACTCTCATGGTTTCTTGTATGTATTGTTAGCTGTCGATTATGTTTCTAAATGGGTGGAAGCAATTTCCACCCGTACTGATAATGCTAACACTGTTGTCTCCTATGTTCGAAATAATATTATCTGTCGCTTTGGATCACCACGAGCAATCGTGAATGATCAAGGCACTCACTTCTGTAACAGGAGATTAACAAGTCTAATGAAGAAACATAGTATTGTTCACAAGGTGGCAACAGCCTACCACCCTCAAACCAATGGAAAAGCCGAGGTGTCAAACAGAGAGATAAAGCGTATCCTGGAGAAGGTCGTCAAGCCTCATAGGAAAGACCGGAGTATCAGGCTTGCAGATGCGCTTTGGGCATATCGGACTGCGTACAAGACACCAATCGGAATGAATCCCTTTCGCCTAGTCTACGGAAAGGCTTGTCACCTCCCAGTGGAGGTGGAACACAAGGCTTTCTGAGCGGTGCGGGAATGCAACATGGGACTCGAGAAAGCGGGGGCTGAGCGGAAGTTGCAACTACAAGAACTGAAGTGCCTTCGCCTAGAAGCATATGAGAACTCCAGGCTATACAAAGAGAAGGTGAGGGCTATGGATGACAAGCATATCAAGTGAAGGGAGTTAAGACCTGGGGAGTTAGCTCTCCTTTACAACTCCAGGTTGAGACTCATGCCAGGCAAGTTGAGATCAAGATGGGAAGGCCCCTATAGAGTGGAGAAGGCTAAGCTATATGCCATCTTCCACTTGAGCCACCCTTCAAGCCCCAAAATTCTCAAAGTTAATGGCCACCGCTTGAAGCTTTACCATGGTGAGAAGATGAAGGACAGCAAGGAGTTGGATATCCTCCTCTTGGAGGCTCCTCCAACAGAAGTAGATTGAACTTGTGGACCGTCCAACTTAAGGACGTTAAAGCAAAGTGCTAGGTGGGAGACAACCCACCATGGTATGATCGTCCAATTTCTTTCTTAGTTTTATTTTGTTATATTTTTCTCAGTGTCATGCATATATTCTGCATCATTAGTTTCATTCTGCATTAAAAAAAGGCATTCGACGTGCGCGTGCCTCGTACGCGTCCGCGTCCTTCATGAATGCGAAATAGGTTGGATTGACCAGTGAGTTACGCGAGAGCTGGGCAAGTAACGTGCTTTAGGCATGATCATGCCCATGCGTACGCATTCTGTACGCGTGCGTGTCAAATCACGATCTGGCACCCACGCGTCTGCGCCTATGGCATGCCCGCGTGCATAAGGCAATCGGTGTAAAACCATGTTTCACCCGAGAGTTGTGCTGGTCTGGGGCTGGTATTGTGCTAGAGGCACAAATTCACCCACGCGGACGCGTCCCTGACGCGTGCGCGTCCTTTTCCATACACATGGCCATCCACGCGTGCGCGCACACGACGCGCCCGCGTCGTTTGTATTTTGGCCCCCAACCCAGTACGAACAGAGAGTTGTGTGTGCGCGAGGCTGGACTCGCGCCAATGGCACAACAGGAGGCACGCGTCCACGCACTTGACACTTACGCATCCTTTCTTTTTGCGCAATGCACGCGTTCGCATGCTGCACACCTACGCTTCGATTGCCCCGCCTCACTTAACTTAGCGCGCCGCCCAGTTTCAAACCCCCCCTAAATCCTAATCCTCTTCTTTCTTCATTCTTTCTTCTTTCTTCTTCCTTTTTACTTCTCACTTCTTACCTCATCCTACTTCCATCTTCATCAAGGTTTCTTTTCTTCCCCTCTACTCTCTCATTCTTTTCTCATTTATTGCATTTAATTTTTCTTTCCTTCTTTTCAATTTTATATTAGCTTAATTTTTTTTATGATTTCTCTTTCATTCTTTTCTCAACCATATTTATGTTGGTGTTAGAGCTTTATTTGGGTATTATTTTATTATCTTTGAGTTTGTGGATATTATGAGGAGTACTTTGACAATTGATATTCTATTATGGCTCTCATATACAATTGGATTACTTATTTTCTTTCTTCCTATTTAACTTGCACACCAATTGTTTGTGAAAAAGCCAGCATGGCAATTTGAATTCTTTTCTATCATATTTTTACTACTTTATTGCCTCTTTTTCGCAACTCTTTCCTTCCACTTGTATTGAGTATATCATTCACAATTGTCATCATACCAATGCTCATTCTTTTCTTCCATGTAATGCTTATTATTGACTTTGATGCTTGAGCTTTACTTCTCATGTCTCTTATTTTCATGCCATTATGCCTCTTGCATCTAGTTGTATGCTATGCCTTTATGCTCTTCATTGATGTCCTCCCTGCATGCTGTAGCTGCCATGCACTTAAGACATTATTTATTTCCTTGAGCATTTATTTTCACTTGGAGTTTCTTCCTTCTGGTTTTAGCTATCTATATTTAACATTCTTCCTTTCTCTTTCTTCCTTAGGATAGGTACTAAAAAAGGAAAAGAGAAGGCTACTGGCAAGACACCAGCGAGGCAAGGTACTAAAAGAACCTTGGCTAAGGCATAACCTTATACAAGCATCAAGCCGCCCACAAAATGGATAAAGAGAATCATCAAAGTTGACAACGCGAGAAAGCGTTTCCTGCTAGGGACTCTGCACGGTTCACTAACCGTTACTGTGAGTAGATGTTCCCCATCCTAGCTTAGCGAAACTACAATAATGAGCGCCTACTCATTCTTCCAACACACCTTGCTGATCTTGTGGAGCCCCACGTTGAAAAGAGACAGTGGGGATTCTTGAGGAGGCAGCCGCGGGTGGCTAATCTCTCATGGGTAGTTGAATTCTACTCCAATTTTCACGCGCCAACCTGTAGTCTGTCTATGTTCGTCAAAAGCAGGTCCCTATCTCCGAGGGGTCCATTTAGAGAGCATTGGATCTTTCACCTGGCCCAGAGGGATTGGACGCCTATCAAGAGGCATCTCTCAAGCGCCAGAAATACCAGTTTAACTGGGATAGCGTCCTGGGAGTTATAGCACAACCTGGCAGCACTTGGATCTATGGGCAACATCATACTCGACCTAAGAGCATTGTAGCTCCAACACTCACTTTGGAGGCTGGCGTGTGGGAACAGATTATGTCCCACTATGTCTTTTCGAGCACTCACGAGTCCACCTTTATTGCCGACATGGCTGTTTTCATCTGGTGCATTCTCACAGAGCAGCCTCTCAATCTACCAAGGCACATCCGACAGGCCATGGGGCACGTATAGATTGCGGGTAACTTACCCTTTCCAGCATTGGTTTCGGATCTTGTTTCTGCAGCTAGAGTTTCCTATAGGGCTGGGGACACCAAAGCCATGATCCCAATGGCTGATCAGTATGTCTCGAATGGAAAGTATATCAGACCCCCATTACCTTCTGCCAGCCGACATCCCGGCCCATCTGTCGACACTCCTCCTACTTCCGCCCCGCCATTGATAAATCACTATTTTATGATTTTTAGAAGAGACCCTTGAAGGTGAAGGAGTAATTGAAGGGAGTTGTCATGGAAAGGTAATCATCAAAGAGGAACAAGAGTCAAGGGATCCTTTCAAGGAAACAGCAGATCAATTTCATGTAACCCTTCATCAACTGGAGCAAGCAATAAATCAATTATCTTCCAGACGTTCAGACATCCAACCGACTCCCATGGCCCCATGTGGAGAATCCAATGAAGAACGTAGCATGAGGGAGACACTAGAGACTCCATTGGACAATAAGGAGCAAGACTTTATACTGGAACAAGCGAAGAAAGCCATAATAGTTGTAGAGGAAGAAGTGGTTGAAGATTTAGGAGATGCAGAACCTCCACAGAAACCTCAAGTCACATAACCCTCTTCTAAGGAGTTTGAATTTATTGCTGAGGAGTGTGTACAACCTCCAAGGCATATCATGGTTGAAGATTTGGAAGAGGTTGATCAAGAGATGGAGATTCAAGAAGAAAAAGCACAACCCCCTATACCCTTGGTGAACAATGAAGAAGGAATTAAATTGGAAGAAATCTACCAAGAGGAAGAGGTTGATATTGAAGAAGCTTGCAAAGAGGTGGTCGCTGTCAAAGAAGAACATAAAGGAGTAGAGCTTGCAAGTTCATTAGAAACCCCTCCCCATAAGTTACCATCATCCTTCACAACATTCAAGTGGGTAAAATTCATATCCCTTAGCTTTCTAATCCCACTTGAATATGGGCTACTGGAGACAGATGGTCAACTTAGAGCTCTTTGTGACATTAAGCGTAAGAGGGAGATGGTCCGTGGTAAAAGTTGTCAAGCAAGGTTCAACATGGTTGTGTACACAATGCTTAAACGTAAAGGTTGGTGTAGAACTCAGTTGCATGGGTCTCGGAAGTTGTTTGGACACTTCAGTGAGAATTCTAAGGTTGAACCACCCGGATGGAATCATGACAATCAACTTGAAAACGGGTGCAGAAACAAGATTTGGGATCCCGTAAGATATTGGATTTGCAAACATTGGTGGATATTCCTGGATCAGTACAAGCATAAGCCACCATGACAGGGAGCTCGCCAAATGTCCAACTTAAGGACTTTAACTAAAAGTGCTAGGTGGGAGACAACCCACCATGGTATGATCGTTCCTTTTTCAATTTTAATTTTATTTAGTTTTGTTTGTTTTTGAATTTTATTTTATTTTATTGAACCTAGAATCATGCATAGCATTCACATTAAGCATTGCATTCTGCATTTTACAAAAAAAAAATATTTCTTGCGACGCGACCACCTCATTGACGCGTCCGCGTCGCATGTGTGGGAAAGAATAATAAAATAAACAGAGAGTCACGCGAGAGCGTGGCTGGAGGCGTGCCAATAGCACAAATCGTCCCAAGCGACCGCGTCATATGGGAATAATGGCCTCCCACGCGACCGCATGCCCCATGCGACCGCGTGCCCTGGATTTCAACGTAAAAGGGTGTACAAACAATTATTGTGCTCGAGTGGTGCTAGATTGGTGCTGAACGCACAATTCTACCCACGCAGCCGCGTGACCCACGCGACCGCGTCACATTCTTCTAAAGCCCACTCACGCGATCGCATGCCCCATGCGATCGCGTTACTTAAAATTTGGCACTAATAATAATTTGAACAGAGAGTTGTGCGAGCGCAAGGCTACCCTCGCGCCAGTAGCATGAATTGTGTCACGCGACCGCGTGACCGACGCGACCGCATCAATCGGTATCAGCGCAAGTCATGCGACCGCGTGCCCCATGCGATCGCGTCAATTGCGCCGCACAGCTTATCCTCAAAATATTTTATCTTTTCTTCCCCATCCTAATTTTTCCCCCCTCCTTTCTTACTTACTTCCTCTTCCCTTCTTTCCCTTCTCATTCTTCTTATCTTTCATTTCCTTTTACTTAATTGCATACTTTCATTCATTGCATTATTTTCATTGGTGTTAAACTTTCTTATTCAACTGTTACAACTTTTCTGGTATTATCTGGTGCTTAGTGACTTGTTTACACTGTTGGATAATATTATTTAAGTCAATGCTAATATTATTTAAGTCAATGCTAATATTTTATGATATTTGTATTAATTTTGCATTGACATGAATTTATATTATCTTGCACTCTCTTTCCCATTGTCACAAATTTTTGCACTCTTGCTTTGCCATGTACTTCTACCGTTTTCTCACTTGCATAATGTAGCTACCATGTAATTGAGACCCTTATTATCTGGCAATAACACCCATATTTTATTTATTTTCTATCTTTATTTTTGGGTTACTTTTCTTCTTTTCCCTCTTCTTTCAGGATGGCCACCACGAAGGGAGTGGAAAAGCTTCTTAATGGAAAGACAAACAAGTCCACCTGCACAATCTTTGGAGAAAGGCATCAGTTGGAGTAGCCCACTCACTTGTACATCTTAGCATGCACCGAGAACGGTGCAATCTTTAAGTGTGGGGAGGTCGATACTGATCTCTATGGGTTAGTACTTTCTTGTCTCAACACCAATTTTCGTTTTTCATTGTTGCATTTACATGTTTGATTGCATGTTTGTTTTTTTTGTGTATATTTTACCATTTGGTTAAAGTAATATTTTCTTTTTCAAGAAATTTTTAGAGTATTTCACTAATTTGAATAAAATTTAATGTTACACTTGTTTGAAGAAATATTATACTGGAACATGGTTTAGAGCTCGAACACACAAAACCTGTGAGATTTTTTAGCCTATTTGATTGGTTGCATTTTATCAACCAATATTTTATTTTTTTGGTGTGTGTTTTTCTCTCTAAAATTGTGATCTTTGTCTTGCTTAATTCTATATTTCCATTGTTTGATGTATGCATGCACTGATATGATTGAGGCCTTTGTTTCACTAAGCTTACATACCCATATGGCCTTACCCTTTCATTATCCTTTGCAAACCAATTTGAGCCTAATATACCCATTTGTTCTTTACTCTAGCTCATTACTGACTCTAAGCGTAAAACAATAATGTCCTTAATTTGATTCCTTGGTTAGCTTAGACTAGTAAAAGTGCTTATGATTTAAGTGTGGGGAAGTTGGGTTTGAAAATATTTGGTTTGAATAATTGGGTGTTGCATATTTTAGTGAAAATGTGCAAAATAATGGTTGAGCACATGTTATTGCATTCAATACCTTAATTATATGCATTGAAAAAAAAAAGTGAAAAAGAAAAAGAAAAGAGCAATTAATAAAAGGGGACAAAATGCCCCAAAATAAATAAGTGAAATCAATGCATATGAGTTGTACTCAAAACTTAGAATGCATAAATATGTAGTAAACACAGTTAATGGGAAGTTAGATTTTGTATTTTAATTAAATAGATTGTCTTAAGTTAGGTGGAAAGTTTATGTTAATTAAGGATTCAAATTTTAGTCCACTTGGCCAAATACAATCCTGCCTTGACCCTAACCCCATTACAACCCTTAAAAGACCTCTTGATTTGTGTATTGGTGCATTAAATTTTTGTTGATTGTTAGATGAAGAGCCAGCTATAGAAAGCAAGATTAGTAGAGAATTGAGAGAATTGACCCTAGACACTTGAGAGTTAGAATGATATACACAACTAGTAAGGGTTCAGTGCTTAATTCTATGTTCCCTGCTTTTATGAGCTATCTTCTTCTTGCAAGTTATTTATATTGTATTTTGTGATTTGAATTAGTGAAATCCAGTTCATATTTATTCTTGAAAGATTTATTTACTTTTTCACCAAGTAGGTAGAATTATTTTAGCATGTAGTTGCATTCACATTCATAGGTTGCATTGCATGAGTCTTGCCTTTCCCTCCTCATTTATTTGGTCTCGTTGAGTTTAGCATGAGGACATGCTAATGTTTAAGTGTGGGGAGGTTGATAAACCACTATTTTATGGTTTACAATGTGTTTAATTGTGTGGTTTTATCATGGTCTTTACCCACTTATTCATATAATTAGCATGCATTTATATTTCCTTCCTAAAATTATTACATGATTGAAAACATGCTTCTTTGGTCTTAATTTAGCTAATCTTAATCCTCTCTTATTACCATTCGATGCCTTGATCTGTGTGTTAAGTGTTTCAGGCTTTATAAGGCATGAATGAGTGAAAAATTGGGAAGGAAGCTTGCAAAAATGGAAGGAACACAAGAAATTGAGATGACCAGCGAGAAGTGACACGTACGCGTCAGCAACGCGACCACGCGGAAGAAAAGGAATTTGCAGTGACGCGGTCGCATGGCTCACGCGACCGCACGGATTGGAAAAGCACAAGTGACGCGGTAGCGTGGACGACGCGAACGCGTGGCAGGGAAAAACGCAAATGACGCGTCCGCATGGATGACGCGATCGCGTGACGTGCGTGATCTGCAGAATTACAAAAGTCGTTGGCAGAGATTCTGGGCCGCATTTCAACCCAGTTTTTGACCCAGAAACACAGATTAAAGTCAGGGAACTTGCAGAGACTCCGGAGACTTTCATAATTCACTTTTTAGGATTTAGATGTAGTTTTTAGAGAGAGAGGTTCTCTCCTCTCTCTTAGGATTTAGGTAGGATTTTTAGAAATTAGGATTTAATTCGACTCTTCATTAGGTTCAATATTCCCTTTATATTTATCTCTTATTTTAGATACTTTAATGCTTTTATTGGTAATTGATTTATGTTGCCCAATTGGCTTTTGAACGTTTCATGTTAGGATTATACATTATTGAGATGTTTTTAGATTTATGATTTCAATTCAGCTTTCCTTTTGGTCTTGGTTAAGAAATCAGTAACTCAGGAGTTATCTTAGCTCAACATAATTGATAACTGTTATATTTGCTAATTGAACTGAACTTCAATAATCCCAACCTTTTCTTAGGAAATAAATAGGATTCGAAGGTCAAACTAATTAGTCCCTTGACTTTCGTGCTTTAGCAAAGGTTAACTAAGTGGAATTAAGATTCAACTTTCATTATTATTTATAAGAATAACTAAGTCTGGACTTCCAATTTCTCATACCTTGCCAAAGGGTTTGCTTTGCAGTATTTATTTATTTTAATTGTCATTTGAATTACTTGTCATACTTCTTCCTTATTTCCAAAACCCCCCGATTTTACCTTTTTCATAACCAATAATAAGAACATACCTCCCTGCAATTCCTTGAGAAGATGACCCGAGGTTTAAATACTCGGTTATCAATTTTAAGGGGTTTGTTACTTGTGACAACCAAAACTTTTGTACGAAGGGATTTCTGTTAGTTTAGAAGCTATATCTACAACGCGAATATTTTTATAAATTCTTTACTAGCAAAAATCCTAACGTCAAAATGGCGCCGTTGCCGGGGTCTCTTCAATTACTCTCATTATAAATTTTAGTTTTTAGATGCTGGATGCACAATCCCTATCACGCGATCGCGTCGCCGACGCGTCCGCGTCATTCCTTTCTGAAGCCCACTCACGCGATCGCATGCCCCACGCGATCGCGTCACCCCAAATTTGGCAAAAAAAAATCGAACAGAGAGTTGTTCGAGCGCGAGGCTGCCTTCGCGCCAGTAGCATAACCTGAGTCACGCGTCCGCGTGACCGACGCGACTGCGTTGACTGAATTAAAGCGCAATCACGCGAACGCGTGCCCCACGCGGCCACGTCGCTTGCGCCACATAGCTCAATCCTAATTTGCCAAATATCTTATCTTTTCTTCCCCCAATCCTAATTTTTCCCTCCCTCCTCTCTTACTCACTTCTTTCCCTTCTTATTCTTCTTATCTTTCATTTTATTTATTTGCATATTTCATTAATTGCATTTTAATTTAGTGCATATTTTTCTTTTCTTTTCTAAATGTTTTATTTTTCCTTTGGTGTTGATTTTCTTATTTGACTGTTGCATCTTTTCTGGTATAATTTTTAGTGACTTGTTTTACAATGTTGGGTGATGCTATTTTTCTGTCAATGTCAATCTTTTATGATACATGTATTCCTTTTGCATTGACATGAACTTACATTGTCTTTCATTACCCACTCTCTTCCCCATTGTTGTACCTTTTGTACCACTGGCATGCCATGGCTTCTATTGTTTTCTCACGTACATGTTGAAGCTTCCATGTAAATGAGACCCTTATCATTTGGTATTAACCCAGCCATACTTCATTTATTTTCTTATCCTTATTTCTGGGTTACTTTTCTTCCCTTTTTCTTTCAGGATGGCCACCCGAAGGGAAACCGGAAGACGTTTACATGGGAAGACAAGACAAGTCCATTTGTACAATCTTTGGAGAGAAGCATTAGTTGGAACAACCCCCGCCCACCTGTACATCTCAGCATGCACCGAGGACGGTGCATCCTTTAAGTGTGGGGAGGTCGATACCGATCTCTACAGGTTTGTTAGTTCCTTCTCAACACCAATTTTTATTTTTCATTGTTGCATTTGCATGTTTGATTGCATGTTTATTTTTTTTGTGCATATTTTACCACTTAGTTAAAGTAATATTTTCTTTTTCAAGAAAATTTTATAGTATTTCACTAATTTGAATAAAAATTTTTGAAGAACTTGTTTGAAGAAATATTATTTTGGAACATAGCTTAGAGCTCGAACACACAAAACCAGTGAGATTTTGAGCCTATTTGATTGGTTGCATTCTATCAACCAATATTTTATTTTTGATGTGTGTTTCTCTCTCTAAAATTGTGATCTTTGTCTTGCTTAATTCTATATTTCCATTGTTTGATGTATGCATGCACTGATATGATTGAGGCCTTTGTTTCACTAAGTTTACATACCCATATGGCCTTACCCTTTCATTATCCTTTGCAAACCAATTTGAGCCTAATATTCCCATTTGTTCTTTACTTTAGCTCGTTACTAACTCTAAGCAGAAAACAATAATGTCCTTAATTTGAATCCTTGGTTAGCTTAGACTAGTAAAAGTGCTCATGATTTAAGTGTGGGGAAGTTGGGTCTGAAATTATTTGGTTTGAATAATTGGGTGTTGTATATTTTAGTGAAAATGTGCAAAATAATAGTTGAGCACATATTATTGCTTTCAATACTTTATTCATATGCATTGAGAAAAATAAAAAGAAAAAAAGAGAAAAAGAAAAGAGCAATTAATAAAAGGGGACAAAATGCCCCAAAGTAAGTGTTGGTATTAATGCATATGTACTAAACTCAATGTTAGGATGCATGAACACATGGAAAGCACAGTTAATGGGAAGTTAGATTTTGCATTTTAATTAAATGGATTGTCTTAAGTTAGGTGGGAAGTTTATGTTAATTAAGGATTCAAATTTTAGTCCACTTGGCCAAATACAATCCTACCTTGACCCTAACCCCATTACAACCCTTAAAAGACCTCTTGATTTGTGTATTGGTGCATTAAATTTTTGTTGATTGTTAGATGAAGAGCAAGCTAGAGAAAGCAAGATTAGTAGAGAATTTGAGAAAATTGACCCTAGACACTTGAGAGTTAGAGTGATATACACTACCAGTGAGGGTTCAATGCTTGATTCTATGTTCCCTGCTTTCATGAGCTATCTTCTTACAAGTTTACTTGTTTTCACTGTATGATTTAAATTAGTGAAATCTGATTTATGTTTGTCTTGGAGAACTTATTTATTTTTAACCAAGTAGGTAGAAACATTTTGCACTTAGTTGCATTCATAGGTTGCATCTCGTACATTCTACCATTCCCCTTCACTCTTTTAGTTCTCTTGAGCTTAGCATGAGGACATGATATTGTTTAAGTGTGGGGAGGTTGACAAACCACTATTTTATGGTTTATCTTGTGCTTAATTGAGTGGATTTTATCAACTATTTACCCACTTATTCATACTATTTGCATGGTTTTACATTTGCCTTCCTAATTATGTGCTTTGATTGAAAACGTGCTTCTTTGGCCTTAAGTTCCCTATGTTTAATCCTCTCTTATTACCATTAGATGCCTTGATATGTGTGTTAAGTGTTTTCAGATATTATAGAGCAGGAATGGCTCAGAGGATGGAAAGGAAGAATGCAAAAATGGAAGGAATACAAGAAGTTGGAGAAACTGCTAAGCTGTCCAGCCTGACCTCTCCGCACTCAAACGGCTATAACTTTAGCTACAGAGGTCCAAATCACGCGGTTTCAGTTGCGTTAGAAAGCTAACGTCCGGGGCTTCGATTTGATATATAATATGCTATAGTTGCCCTGACGCTAGGCGACGCGAACGCGTGATCTACGCGGACGCGTCGCATCTGTGAACTTCAATCCGCGCAGCCGCGTGGCCGACGCCTCTGTGTCACTTGCCCGCGACCTGAACGTGCCAGAATACGCAGGGGGCAATTTTTGGGCTGTTTTTTACCCAGTTTTCGGCCCGAAAAACAAAGATTAGAGGCTATAAAGTAGGGGAATGCATCCATTCATCATCAGGCTCTCATAATTCACTTTTTACAATTTTAGATGTAGTTTTTAGAGAGAGAGGTTCTCTCCTCTCTCTTAGGATTTAGGATTAGAATTCCTCTTAAAGGATTTAGCTAGGATATATTATTATTTCAACTTATAACTCTTCTAAGCTCCAGGTCTAATATTCCTTTATTTTGACTTCTCTTATTTTTAATTATATATGTTGCCAATTTGGCTTAATGACATTCATGTTATAATTTTCTTAATAAATATTATTTGAGGTATTTTCAGATCTATGATTTGTTTCTCTTATTTATGATATAAATAATTTAGATTTTTCTACATTTTGGCTTTGGTTGATTAATTGGTGACTCTTGAGTTATCAAACTCATTGTTGATTGAAAATCGAAATTCTTCAAGAATTGATTCGAGATCCAATAACTCTGACTTTTCCCAAGGAAAGACTGGGACTTGAGGATTCGAATTAATTCATTCACTTGACTTACCTTCATAGTTAGAGGTTAACAAAGTGGGAGAAAAATCCAATTCTCATCATAATTGATAAGGATAACTAGGATAAGACTTCCAGTTCTCATACCTTGCCAAGAGTTTATTTTACAGTCATTTATTTAGTTTACTTGTCATTTATCATATCTGCTCATCATTCTCAAAACCCCTGATTTACAAAACTCATAACCAATAATAAGAACGTACCTCCCTGCAATTCCTTGAGAAGACGACCCGAGGTTTAAATACTTCGGTTATCAATTTATTTAGGGGTTTGTTACTTGTGACAACCAAAACTTTTGTACGAACGGATTTCTGTTAGCTTAGAAGCTATATCTACAACGCGAATATTTTTGTAAATTCTTTACTAGCAAAAATCCTAACGTCAGCCATCACCCACACCTCCTACATCATCCACTACTCAGATGTTCCTTCAGATCCTTCAGAGGTTAGACTAGCAAGACCGGCAGATGGAGCGACTGGAGCGCCGCAACAAGCGCCGATACACCTATCTGAAGGAGCTCATTGCTAGTACTCACCCCAACTCCGCATCATCCTTTGCCAAAGGGGAGATAATGATAATAGCAATGAGACTCTCTTAATAGGTATGTTCGTAACAAAGTTGAGGCACAGCAAATCAAATAAAATCAAATTAGGAGTGGTTGAGAAATCATGAAACCTCATACATGTATATTATCTGCATAGCACACATACAAAATAGTAAATAATTATTATTTTCTGTTATAGAAAAAGATTTTATCAGAAAGAGAAACAAAAGACATGAGACATCCTCATATAAATACAAAAATATATTATTAAAATCTAAAGGGATAAGCCATGTACCAATGTTAGATTATCCTTTTTCATTAGTTAGGAGAAAACACTTAAGCAGACAGGAGCTTTTCATCAAAGGGAAACCAACATGGTAATCCTATTAGTTCTTCTTCATAGTATTGTTCTATCTTTTTTTTTCCTTCTTTCTAAGTCAAATCCTAAAGACAGGTTTAAAAATGAATAATAATAATAATAATAATAATAATCTTTGCACTGCAAAAGCAAAGGAATTAAACTCCACAAATAAATTCTAAAACAAAAAACACCATATTTGGTACTTTCTATCAAACAGAGATCATTTTTGGAGAGCCAAAATATCATTTGTTATCATTAACATGCTTTGCAATAAACTCCTTAAGCAAAACTTCACTATATCAAATATCAATAGAAAAAAAAAAGCAAATTAGCAAGAACCTTATCAACAGAACGAAAAAATTAAATCCGAATAGATTAGCAAAGAAACATATTAATTAATAAAAGAAAGGCCAAATGCATAATTATAATATCTACTATAATAAGAATAATAAGTTCAAATTACACTAACACATCAGCCCTCTCTACCTAAAGTAACCACTAACCAATATAACTTATCCCCTTAAAAAATACTTATTAATACAAAAGCAAATAAACTAACCTTCAAATTCTGATGAACTTCATTTATAAAATTTTCCTTGCATTCGTTTATTTGGTGAGTATAAACTGAAAGAAGAGCAAGTAATTAAACTAATTATCATGTGTTTAGATAGAATGTAAATTATAGAAAGTAATAACAAAAGAGCAAGCATAATAACACTTTTTTAGATTAAAGAATATTGCTGCATTGTTACTTTTGATTTTATAATGGATTACATCACACGAAAAATGGAAATTCGGTTGCCGAAGATGTAGCAGAAAAATTACCTTAGGAGCACATTCAATCTATCACTCACCAGCTTCTAGTGTATTAATAAAATGAATGGTGAAAATGTAGAATTTCTTTGTTTTGTTACTATGATATGTGAACAAATATAGCACAGATGGTTAAGGATCTGTGTGAATATAATGCAGAGTTCAGGTTATTATGATGGTTTTCTTTCTGTATATATTGAATGAGACACCAAAAGAAAAAAAATGATGGAAATTAGGGAACATAAGAAGCTTGATGCTCTTGATACAACATCTGTTACAGCATATTATGATACAAGTAGCCAAGTACAAGCATAATTCAGAAAAGAAGCTGGCATTAATTTTTATAGTTG
Organism: Arachis hypogaea; assembly: GCF_003086295.3. Lineage (NCBI taxonomy): Eukaryota > Viridiplantae > Streptophyta > Magnoliopsida > Fabales > Fabaceae > Arachis > Arachis hypogaea. Next base: position 92,793,720 of record NC_092038.1, on the reverse strand, counting down.
GATGGAATCTTTCTTCAACTGAAGTTAGAATTCAATGCAGGGGTTGGCCACATTCAGAATCTAAAAAAGCCTTGTAGTCAAACTATCTTTTAAAGCAGGGGTAACAGGAATCTCCCTAAATCATGGTCTCCAATACTGCCTTGTTTTCATTAGATGCATGCTGTTCTTCCGCCTTGTTTTCCATTATATAATTTTAATTTGTTCTTAGACCAATTGAATAATGAAGTGAATTAATTGATCTGACTGGTGTGTTATGATCAATTAGGTCCATTTGAGAAACTGATTAGAGGGTCAAAGCTTAAAACATTGGATGGTCCTGAATATGTAAGGAAGGTTTCAGAAAATTGTGTGGCATACATGAAATCCGTAGAAACATTCGGTGATGCAGAAGAAAAAGCTATTCATGAATTCAGACAAGCCTTCATGGATCAAAACTTCCTACCAGGCTCTACTGTCTTCTATGAACAATTCCCCAATGGAACATTAGGGGTCAGTATATATAGTATACTTAATTAATTAATTTTAATTAACCAATAGTAAACTACAGAATTATTCAAACCACACTTGTTGCTAGTATTCAAATTTAATCTAAATGAACAAAAATAAATCAATAAAACAATTAGAAGGTAGCAGAAAGACTTACATCCAATGCCTTCGACTCCAATTGCTTTCGTTTTACATTTCTAAAATAGATTCATCAAAGAATATTGCCTCCTCATCATATCTGTTGAAATCAGACATTATTCACAAATAAAAAAGAAAAATTGAAACTCTATAAAGTGATTAAGTTACCCAAAACTAACCATCTTTAGAGACCTTAAGCGATGAAGAACTTCTCAAAGTTCAAGCAACAACAGCAACGATGTCTTCGAAAACCTAATCGGCCTTCACATTACCAAGAGATCCACAACCCTAACCAAAGTTTGAAAACGCAGCAGTTATTCCACCGAAACACTAAGCAGGTAAAATCAAAAGCAAACACAGCGTCGTGCTTCGGTTAAACACGACTCCTAAGGCAAAACCCGCCGCTGCTGCTGCAGGGTCTCAGCCTCCTTTCCCACAGAAAGATTCGTTCACCAACCTCAACATGCATACCAACCAACTACAACACCGTCAAACTCGCAGACCTTTCCCTTTGCCCTCTTCTTCAACTAACGCCTTTTCCAGTCTTCCATTTCCAGTCTTCCTTTGTCCTTTAACTTTTCTACTCGCAATTCTTCCTTGTTAGCCTTCAACTCCTGCACATCCAACGGGGCATTCGCCAGGGGTGCAGCGACAGCGACTTCAGCATCGCCACGATTTCTGCCCTCATCTCCATCGTATCTGAACCCACAAAAAGAATATTAATAATGCTAATAATAAATCCCTCAAAAGCTAAACTGAAACAAAAATTGTGAGTGAAAAGACCTTGAAGAGCATCTTCGGTATGGTAGAGGCGCTTGAGTATGTCATTTTGAACTCTGATTTCAAATGAAAAAATTGCTCTCAAAATTTGGTATTCAAATCCTGATTTGAAAGGAAAAGATCGCGCTCAAATTGCTGCAGAAGAGAGTTCTACTTCATTATCTGAGGGACAATGAGTTCTCAATCCATTGTTTACTCTAATCATCCAATCAGAAGCTAGCATTTTCATTTTTTTTTTACTAAATGATGGTTTTGGGATTGCTGCCGGATTAACTTTCTTCAACTCATTGGACAAAAATCTTCTCTGATAACCTTCCACCAGGTAAAAAAAAGAAAGAAAAGATTAAGGAGCGAAACACGAAAGAAAGAAAAGATTAAGGAGCGAAACACAAAGAAAAAAAACGTTTGGGAGACACCTGTCACTCTCTCAGAAACCATTTAACAATGTTAAATAGTGTGTAGATTTACTATTTAGCTAGTTAACTATTATATATTAATAGATTTAGATGTGCCAATTATCTTATATTATCTTTTTTGATATTTTATGTCTGTGATGTTGGTTTTACTTAACAATAAAAATTGTAACTACTGGACTTATTTCAATTTTTTTATTTGCAATTTTTTTCTTTCTTCGCATGATCATTTTAATTTTTTATTAAAAAAAATTATTATCGTGTTCTATCTTTTTTATGTTACGCAAAGATTATATGTACATTTTTGCGTAAATATCTTTGCTTATTATTATTATTATTATTATTATTATTATTATTATTATTATTATAATATTTCTAAAGCTTGTGAAGAGGATAATTAACATTAGTAGGGAGTAAATTTACTAGAATAAATAAAAAAATTTTTGTACATGTATGTTTTGTTTTAAAATGGTAATCAGACAGTTTTCGTAATTATTTTTCGTACAATATGGATTATTATTTATTATTTTTTCTTTATTTTTATCAAAGTATTTTGTGTATGTGATAAATTTATTATCTTAATATTTTGATTCTGTTTATTTAGAAATTAGGTTTTTATCCACGAAAAGATATAAAATGTGTAAAATTTTAATATTTAATATTTAATATTTTAATATCTATAAAATATGTGTAATTAATTTCGTAGCTAAATTTTAATATAAATCTAATATAGTTTAAAGAAAAATATTAAAAAACTAATCTTTTTTATTAATATTAATCAATACTTTATTTTTATACTATTAAGACTTAGGATTTAAAATTTAATATTTAAAATTTAGTCTTTAGAGTTTAGAGTTAGTCAAATATTGGTATAAAATAATAAATATTATTGGTAACGCCTCAATATCAAGCTCATTCCCATCCCCGTCCTGCTTCAGATTCCCATTCCTCATCCTTATGATCTGTATCACCTGCTCCATCTTCTCAGGAGGCAAACTCTGCAACCCAGTACCCAACTTGTGTTTCTCCTCAAGGCTAATCTCCCTCTTATTGGGTCCTTTGCCTCAGGTCTTTCGCCTTATTGGGGTCCTTCCCCCTACAAACATCTTTGAAGCATCTCAACATCTCATCGTGAAGCCTCTCTATATTTTTCCTAAGCACCGAAAATAGTCTCACGTGATAGAAATTTTTCAACAATAACAACATAAAAGAGAGACTGATGAAACTAAAGAAACTCACTAGTTTGAGATCACCTTTGAGGGCGCAAAAATGAAGAAAAGTCCAACTTCTATGTCGGTACCAATACTAGGCCTCAGCATGGGCCTCCTCGACGAGCTTCTCCTGAACAACACTGGTTGCGCCTCCAGCATCTCTTCTCAATCGAACACCCAAAAAACACACCCTAAAAAAGAAACGAAGATCCAATAAAAGAAACCCTAGAATACAAATCCCCAAAACGACTATTCTTTGTTTTCGCGGGAAATAGCATGGAATAGACAACAAAACCTTGTTCTTTTTTACGTGTTTACATATTAAGCAAACAAGAAATGGGAAAACTAACAGAAATCATAGCAGTAATAAACGTATAAAGGGAAAAATTAGTGAAAGTTATGAGCGACACAATAGGGATCAAAAGGATTCAAGCCAGGACCGAATACGCAAAGGTTTTGAAGGACAAGGACGGAGTTCATGAAGGGAGAGGAGTTGATGATCATAATTGATGATGCGAATATTAGGGTTTTTAATGAAGAAAGAGGAGTATGAAGAAGGGGATCAGGGGATTCAAGTGATTAATGGGAATTAGATGAATCCTTTCTTGATTAGGATTAGGGTTGATGGGAACATGGAAATCAGAAGATAGGAATCCTTTCTTCGATCTTCTGTAGAACCTGCAAGCTGGACTTCATCAAGTTTCCAATCTCTGAATTCTATCTTTTCAAATCATTGGTAATGGAATTCACCGGAAATGGCCGTTTGTTACCGGAGATCTTTTTGGTCGACGATTTTTTGGGAGGACCATTGAAGCTCTGCCTCGGTTGAAATTATCCATTCTCGATTCGACTCTTGAGCTTTTGAATCTACTCGAACTCCAAGATCAAGCGATTCTTGAGTTCGAACCCCCATTTTAAACCAATTTCGAGAGCATACCTCCACCATGGTTCCGGAGACAACTCAGACTTTGCCGTCATCCCAACCCAATTTAACCCTACATTTAAATTTGTTTCACATATTAATGGAAGTTTATTTGTGAATTTTTTATTATTTGTGAGCCAACTCCTATATTTTTCATTAATTGCATTTATTATTTGATCTTTAAAGATCAAAAAATACTTTTTTTTCACCGAAAAAAGCTCCTCAAACAATTAAACTTGTTGCGTACGTTAGTCTTAAATTGTCGAGTCAAAATGCACTTTTGGCACGACACACGAAAGACAAACACAACTTTAGTTAAAAGATATAGAAATTATTGAGTTATGTGCAGATATTGAAGAGAGGAACAGAAAAACTTGGTTACAAAAATAATTTATTCGTCTAATATTTTTTATTCAACTTTTATAAGATACATGACTTTTTATATGTTGGATTTAAATTGAGGCAGAAAAACGCATCGATTGATTCATAACTCTCCAATAATCGAATGGTTATGATTGATTGGCTAGGTCAAACTCGTGAAATTTCAAAAAAAAATTAATAATAAGCCGAAAATTATATTGTTCTACTCAACGTATATTAATTATTTTTGAACAACATAAACAAAACAGTGGATAAACAAGTACTTTTGTACCAAAACCTTTTCTAGAAAGTTAAATAACGACTAATTTTTTTGCTATTACGCTGTAATTTTTCTTTATATTATTCGAGACTAATTAGGACTAACATTTTAATATAGTAGAAACTAATATCTTAGTCTAAATGTTTTGGAACTAATATTTTTTTTAGCTTCCACCACTATAAATGAATCCATCACAATCAGAGATCTATTTAAAGATTTATCATTGACCAATAAATTGCTACATATACATAAAGAAATTCGAATCATCAACACTTGTTTATACGGACTAGTAAGTACTAGACCAACCCATGGTTTTTTTGGAACTAATTTATCTTATCAAAAATATTAAGAATCAAATTAAAACTATACTTTTAACACTGTTAGTTATTCTAGCAAACACAAAATATATGAAAGGTGAATATAATTATTTCTTTAAGTAAGACATGGCCATTTTGATGAAGAGTAATATAACCCAGTGTTTTTCACTTTTTCTCTTAAGTTAATCATCTACTGAATACCCTCTCTATTTTAATTTATTTTTCTCTTAAAAATTTGATTCAACCAAAAGAATGTTAACATTTCAATAAAATTCAACATGAACAGATAGAAATCTCGAGATCGTTATTGCACTCCAGCATATAGTAGTCATCCTTTAGGAAAAATAGTACCTATCTCGAGTAAGTGTGCCTTATCAGCTGGAACTGCTTTTCTTGTTCCAAGATGTGTACATTGCATCTCCATAAGGTCTGCCCCAAAAAAGAAAAAAAAAAACAAATGAAACAGCATTAAAATCTATCAGCAATCCCGAAGTTTGATGGAATCATCATTCAGAAACCCTCATGACTCATGATTTACACAATCCCATTATTTTTCTTCCAAGTCAGAAACTTCAACAATCAGCTTCATATAATTTCATGAGTAAATATGCAGTACAAACATACAATTAAAAATTAAAAGTATTGATATACTAGTAACATCAATTATTACTTTGCTCCGAAGTCTTGGATGATACTGTATCAAGGTACCAATAGTGGGTAAGGAGAAATGGAGTGGGTAAGGAGAAATGGGGTATTAACAAAGAACAGCGCAAATGGATGTGTGATACCATCATATTTCCCAGTAAGTGTATTATTTACGCAAAGAAAATGGAAAGTAAACAATGGCGGAGATTCCAGAGCCTCCCCCTCTCCCTCTCTCTAACTAAACCCTCCTCAATTCTCACTCTTCTCTGCTGTCTTAATGGATTTAGAGACTTCCTCTCTTGAATTACTTTCATCACTATGGTACATAACATATACATATTCATTAAAAGGGGTGGTCATTCTTGCCCCAATTTTTTTTTTTAAAAAAAAACATGCATGCACACACACATTATCTGCCATCACTGCATAGAAGCAAGTAAATCACATGACACCTCTGGTTTGAAAAACTGTAAAATTAAGACAAACTTTAAATGCAAGTCAAAAACCTTGATTAATACATTGATGGCACACTGTTGTTTATTGATACTAGTAATTTGAAAACTGAAATACAAAATCAAAAAAAAAAAAGTTAACAAACAACTCAGCCAAAGTAAGGGGAACCGAGGGTGTAAAAACTGAGGATGTTAAGCAGTATATTTTCAGTTATAGATAAAGTAACAGGATAGAAGTATTCAACAACCTCCCGGTGCATGAAAACTGATATCAGGTGCACAAAACAATTAAAAGCAATTGAGAAAATATGGGCACTATCATACCTAGGATTTTTCACATGAAGCAACAGGAAGACAATGGAGATCAACATACAAAAGGTGCCGATAAATAAACTAGCAACTCCAAAGAAGTCATTCTTCCCACCTAGCCAGCTTGATGTTGACAGAACAAGTTTCTTCTTCCCACCAAAACTGTATGCATTATAATTATTCATTAGCTGGACTACTATAACATCATCTGCATCCAAATCCTCTTCAATTCTACCATACAACTTCCGGAAGCTGGGAAGTGCAGCAGTCCGCATCCAGACTATGAGATCTTCTTGGTCACTAAGCTGAAAAATAAGAATTAGGAATCAGAACAAGCAACATAGAGAGAATAACAGGACTGAACTCAATGCAAAACAATTGAAAAACTTAATCAGTAGAAAAATTTATCAAGAAAAAGAATTAGAAACAAAATGTGTACTGATTTCAACATCATTTTAACCCACTAACATGCCACTTCTGTGTACATATGTACTGTTTAGAGCTACAAGAATGTTTGGAACCACATAAAGGCAATTGAAAAGCTTAGAACTTACAGGAGTATTTGGATCCAGTTTTCCACCCCCAATCAAGGGCCCATTCTGAAAATTAAATGGATAAACATCTTTTCCAAATTTGTGATTGCGATCACTCTTCCATGCAATGTTCTTCCTATTGACTTTCAACTCTGATGACCCACTGCTGAACTTAAATGTATCATTGAACACACTCCATGCAATCAACCCACAAGGTACAATTGGAAGATCACCAGAGGACTCTAAAGGTTTACAAGAACTGGTGCTATTGTCTCCAAGTCCATGTAGCAGTTGCTTATCATTTCTACTTTTGACATACCTGAGGAAAATTTCGAGATTTGAGAAATAAAAGAATGTAGAATCCATCTAGTACTGCTTGTAAATAAATAAATAAATAGAGTCCAACTCCTATACAACAACAACAAAGCCTTGTCCCACTAAGTGGGGTCGGCTACATGAATCAAACGACGCCATTTTGCTCTGTCATGTATCATGTCTACAGTGAGACCGTTTACATGTAGATCTCGTCTGACCACCTCATGGATGGTCTTCTTAGGTCTTCCTCTGCCTTTCGCCCTTTGTCCATCTTCCATCTCATCCACCCTCCTGACTGGATGTTCTATCGGTCTTCTTCTCACATGTCCAAACCACCTGAGACGCGATTCAACCATCTTTTCCACAATGGGTGCTACTCCAACTCTCTCCCTTATATCTTCATTCCTTATTTTATCCAATCGCGTATGACCACTCATCCATCTCAACATCTTCATCTCTGTCACACTCAGCTTATGTTCGTGCTCCCCTTTAGCCGCCCAACACTCCGTACCATACAGCATCGCCGGTCTTATAGCGGTGCGATAGAATTTACCTTTAAGTTTTAAAGGCACTTTTTTGTCGCATATAAAACCAGATGCACTCCGCCATTTTGACCAACCTGCTTGGATCCTATGATTTACATCATGTTCAATCTCTCCATTATCCTGTATGATGCACCCGAGATACTTAAAACTTTTAACTTTTCGTAGGGTGTTCTCTCCAATTTTCACCTCTATATTGGAGTTTTCCCTTCTCAGACTGAACTTACATTCCATATATTCCGTCTTGCTACGGCTTATGCGCAGACCATACACTTCTAGAGCTTCTCTCCATAACTCCAACTTCTTATTTAGGTCTTCCCTTGACTCTCCCATAAGGACGATATCATCGGCAAAAAGCATGCACCATGGCACAGGCTCTTGGATGTGCTCTGTGAGTACTTCCAAGACTAATGTGAAAAGGTATGGACTTAAGGATGATCCCTGGTGTAATCCTATACCAATAGGGAATTCCTCTGTCACACCACCTTGAGTCTTCACACTAGTTGTGGCCCCATCATACATGTCTTTAATTGCCCGAATATATGCGATCCTTACTCTCCTCTTTTCTAAAACCTTCCATAAGACCTCCCTTGGTATCCTATCATACGCTTTTTCCAAATCAATAAACACCATGTGTAGATCCCTTTTATTACTACGATACCAACTCCTATGAATAAAGAAAATCACTCCTGATTACACAGAACAGAAAATCTACCTCTAGATCATTCAGAGTCAACCAACCTCCTTGGGCAAAGAACCCCCGATAACACCCCAATATCTAAATGCACCCCTCCCCTCCCCTCCACCCCCCCCCCAAAAAAAAAAAACAAAAACACCAACCTAAAAAAAATAAATCCCCTGCAGCCCGTCTTCCTTCTCAAACTCCATGACACGTAGGCAGGATTACAACAACACAATTTCCTCTCTGCCCATTTTCTCTATTCTCCTACTACCCTTTCATCTTACTTATCTCAACCTTGGGTATCTTCTCTTGAATTCTTTAACACAGAAAAAGAAATTATATTAGAAGCTAAGTGCAAAATCTTATATCCTTAAAGCTAAAATCTATAGGGTTATACCATGTTGAAACTGATAGAAACAGGTTTGATTTAGTTTACAAGAAGAGAGGTAAGTAGTCTACTTGCTGGTTTTAGTTGTTTTAGTTCCTAATTGCTGTTAATTGGCTATCTGTTTGCTCCCTTTGAGCTGGACTAGCAAGCATAAGGGCAATAGTCTTAGTCCTAGCTGCTGCCTATAAATACTAGTTGATTAGTTAGTTTTTGTTTTTGTGAACTATCTGTTAAATCAGTTAGACTAGGAGAGGAAGAACTCCCTCCATTGTTGGTAGTTCCAACAGTGTATTCCAATAAGGGATTGTGATTTGCAATCCCAAGTTCATCAATAAAGCCTACCGACTCTGTTACTACCCAAACCTATCAGAAACCCATGCCAATTCCTCAAAATATATTGCTAGAGGAACACCATTAAATAGACCATTAGTAAAGCGCCAAGAGGATACAAAATAAGTGATCCTTTCCCAAATAAAACCAAAATAAGGCATTTACTGCACTTGAAAATTGAAATGCTTTTTAGATACAGTACTATGGGTAACAATAATTTTCCAACAATTGACAAAGTTGGAATGACCTGGTTCAACTCAAACAATTGGTGAATAGTTGATAAATACAGATATCCAAACTTTTTAAGGAAACAGGTTCTAGACTCTCTCTGAGAAATAACAAGTCCAAATACAACCTAAGAAATAATTACCATAGAGCACATAAATATGATGAAAGCCGGAACACCAATCTGTCTCTTAACAGGGCATACATTCAGCTTTGCTCAAATGAATACATTAATAGAAGCAAAACATTGGAATAAATGACTTCCAAGATTGATAGGACCAGTAAATCATATATAGAACACAAGTAAATCAGCCAAAGACACAAGCAAATAAGAAATGAATGAGTATTACTGTAAGACAACAAAAACACAGAGAAAACAAGTTAAACAACAACCAATAATACTAATTTTTCTTTTAACCAATAATACTAATTCATCTTTTTTTTTTTTTCCCAGTAAAGACTTTTAAGGCTATTTTTACAGGAAGAAATAAGAGCCCTTACCGACGGTGGTTCTGGTAATAGTTATCCAGCTGATAATAGATATAAATTGGTGCTCTCATTGACTTAGGTACCTTCAAATAAGTTGTAAACACAATCAAGAGAAAGTTTAGATCGACTTCACCAATAGCTCTTTCAAGTTTCAACGTTATATCAGTGGTTCAGTAACAAAGACAAAATTTCATATTTTAATGAACATTGGGGGAGGGGAAAGCAAGTTAGTTTATGAAAGTAAAGTAACAGCTGTCTAAGCAAAATCTATACGATAAAATATTAAAATGTCCTTTGGAGCAACAACATAAGTGATACCATTCATTCTCATACAAGATTTCCATTATTCATACTATCAACATCAGCTTGGAAGGTATTATGCTGCCTTGAATGGTGAAAATTTGTAACTTAACAGGCTATAATAGCAAGATGGGATATGTAAAACAGTTAACAAATAAGTAGCACCAGTTTCAGTATTTCAGAAAGTATGATGAAAGGTCCTATTGCTCCCTATATTACACTTAGTAATTTTCATGTTTGCTTCTCCTGCATTAAATTCTTTTCACAATATAGCAAACTAGTTGCAATAAGCATGTAGTTCAATTTGCATTACAGAGTAAGCTTCTCCCCACTGTATATTTCTCAGTTGTCTTTCTCTTTTAGCAGTATCACTTATCCTCTGTTATTGTTTCTGTATTATCTCTTCATTATAGTGAATATTTTCTTTTTCTGTTGCAGAAAATTCTGGTAACATTAATTTCCACAAAATGATAGAATTTGGAGGATACCGTTTTGCAGATATTTAACAACTCAATTTTTGCATGACAGACTCTCACAAAAGATGTTTCACAGCCTTCCACAGTCCAAGTTTTGTATTAAAAAAGCAGAACAGTCAAATGACCCCACCCCCCCAACCCAAAAAGAAATGTACTACTATATTTTGTTATTTGCTGCATTTATGCCATATTCAGTTCACTTTTTTCCTCTTCTCACTATTAGGGTATTCTATGATGTCTTAATCTTCAAATCTTCCCATGGCCTTTCTTTTGGATAGAAAAAGGTGTTTTATTAGAATAGAAAAGAAAATACAAGTGAGGGTATAGTTAAGACATTAAAAGTTTAGCTATTTAACAAAGCACACCTATCCCTTTGAATGATACTTAAAGAAACCCCGTTGAATCAACCGTGTACACCAGCAGGCGGCACACACACAAAAGTATCCTGTCCCGGATGAAATCAATAGGAATATTTAAAAATCCTAGAATTCCTTTCCATCAATATACACTAGAGCATAGCAAACAATGCGGACTACTACAGATTCTTTGATCTTTTACATGAGTAAAACCGCCGAACTTAGGGAGAAGAAAGTGATGTAAGTCCATTGGGAAAAGCCTACTCAAAGGAGATCGTGCTGTAGGGCAATGTAAAAAACAATCAGTACTGATTCTGATGAATCCACACTACACAATAAACACGTTAGGGGATAAGGCATTAAGATAACGTTTGGTTATTGTCCATGTCTACCATTTGTTTCATTGAGACACAAGAAAGAGGACATGGATGAAAACAACGCTATGTTTGGTTAGTATCCATGTCGATAGGAGACATGGACAAAGTGGTACACGTCCATCGTTGGTTGATGGGACAATTTTTTTTTTTAAGACACGGTTACACACAAATGCACACTGAGACACACAATTTGTGTACCAACAAATAGTTGAGACATTGAGACACAAGAATTGAGCCACAAACTTTTCCAACTTTATCCTTATAAAAGATTTATAATTCCAACACTATCCTCCTCTTCATAGCATCATCTTCTCCAATCTTCTTCTTCGTAGAGACAGCCTCACCTCCATCACCATCACAATTCCCACCTCCCTCTTCTCTGCATCTGCCTTTTCTTCTTCCTCTTTGCCTTAGCCCACTTTCCTCTTCCCTCCAGATCTGGCGCCGTGTCTCCACCTTCGTGGCTCCGCCTCTCTTCTTCCTCCTTCCTCCCACCATTCCTTTTTTTAAAAAAAAATTCTACTTTTTCTTCTTTCTTATTAATCTTTGTGCAGCCAAAATGTTGAGACACAATTTTAGACATGGGGACAGTACTTCAAAGACAAATTTTCCATCTTTGTCCTCAATTTATTTTCATGATTTCAAAAATTAGCCCTCATATTTTCAGATGCCTTCTCTGTCTCCCCCTTTGCCTCCACCCTCTACCTCCATCTCTTCCTTCTTGTAATAATCGTCAATCGTGTGTATGTCCTTGTCACTGCCTCTGCATCTCTATCCTTGCCATCTTCGATGCAGTCTTTCTCGCCATACCGCTGTTGAACCCAGCCACATCGTTTCTTCCTCCGGTTGCAGATTTTGGCTTCTCTGCTGCCTCTACCTTTGCCTTCTCTCTTTCGAGTTAGGCTTGCACCACCACCCTCCTCTCTCGCTCCTGTAAACTATATGAATGCATGAACCTAAGGGAAAATTACAAACATATATGCATGTATAAATTGAAATTTATTTCTATAACGGATAGTAAAGGCCCGATTAGTTATAAAAAAAAAAAAAATCAATTCTTTCCTTGACAGAATGCCAGCAACAACTAGCTTTGACAAAATGGCTCAATTGCACCAATTTTGTAATCGATACAAGATTTGTAATGCCTATAAACAGAGATGTTGAAACCATATATTATAACCAAGAAACATTCTAAGCTATTAATTTGCTTCATATCATTTTCTACGTACTTTCAAAGTGATTTTACAAAAATTTGAGAAATATATAAAATTTTGATTCATAAAACTTAAACTGTATTCATATACTCTTTCAAGAGAGTTTGATTCTTGTTCTTGTGAGTGTCAAAAATTGTAAGAAAGGAGGTATGTAGATCTTTTTTGGTTCTTGAAGTTTTGATTACTTTAAAGTGTACTTAGAACCGACGTCTCAAAGATTCAAGGCTTTATACACAAACATAGAGTATATTGTAGTTATGTCAAGTGCTCGTTGTTGTGAAAACAGAGTGGTGCATCTCTCTTTTGTTCTTGATATTGGGATTGCTTCAAGGTTCACTGACACTTAGAACCAGTATCTCCTAGAATGAGACATGATACAATATCGGTGAGTAAGTTATAAAGTGCTCATTGTTATAGCGATTTGTCAAGAGTTTGTTTCAAACTTGATAGATAATGGATAAATCTTGGCACAGCTAAGGGGAGAACTAGATGTAAGTACAAGTAGTGTAACAGAATAAAATCCACGTTTGCAATCTCTCTCTCCCTATCTTTTAATTTAATTGCATTTAATTTTAGTTACTCCATTTGTTTACAATTCACCCCTTCTTGAGTTATTGTATTTATTGACTAACTCCTATGTCCCTCTTCACTGGTGTCACCTTCGACAAATGAAAGTGACACCAATGTCGCAGGCCAAGGGAAGGGAGATTCTAGCGGGGGCGATGTTGAAGGCGTAGCGAAACAAATTTAGGTCGAATTCAAGGCCAACAAGGAAGCGGAAGAACATGGCTATGGTAGTAGAATTGTAGATCTATTCTTTCCATTTTTCTTTTTAACATTGAAGCTAGAAGTTCTCTTTTCTTTTTTGTTTTCGTCTTTTAGTTTGATGCTGATTGGTAATTTTTGGTTTGGGGTGATAATTTTCTCTATGAAGAATGATGGTGTAAGGGCGATCCGTTGGTGGTGGTTGAAGGAGATTGAGACGAAAACAGGACAAAAAATACATTTACCCATTTGTTCTCTATTGTACTTACTTGATTACCAAACATATTACAAAGATACTAATTTTAGTGTCTATGCCTCTGTGAATACACAAAACAAATGCAGCCTAAGTGACCGCTGGAGCATGTCATTCCTATTAATCTAAAGAACTTCAATTCAAACAAAAGCGACCTTGGAGGGAAGGTTGGATTTCCAAATAAGGTGATCCAATTCCAACGGAAATCTTTCAATATTAGGAGAATTTAAAATAAGATTTACAAGAGAAAATACCAAAGAGGTCAAGGGTCCAAATCCTAGTGTTTGGAACTGGGACCTTGTTTTAATGAAGAAAGGACTTCAAGAGAGAAAAGTAGGCAAATAAAGACCACTGTGTAAGGAAGATAGGAAAAAAAAACCAAGGAAAAATAACAAAGAATGAAGCATTACCAACCCAAACATCTTACCAAAATTTAATGTGAGAACCATCAATGGAAACAAAAATTCAAAATGGAACAAAGACTTTGATTGCAAAAGGTCAATTCAAAATTAGGTAAAACCATGGTTGTCAAATTGGATATAAATAAAGAATTAGAAAGCTTATCAATTGAATCACAAATTTAACCTAATCACGAACCATAAGATTCATGACCATTAATCAAAAATGGAGAAAAGAAAATCTTAAGTAAAAAAAAGGAAAACATATATAGGTAATTTAAAGTCAAATAACTCATTCTATAGCAAAACACATTCAGGAAAAAAACAGGAAAGCACAACATGGAGAAGAAATTAGGTAAACAAACTACTTTATTGTGTGTTACCAAACCCTGCAGGTCTTACAACACTCAAAAGAAAACTGCAAAAATAGCTACAGTACCATATAATTAAATCAACATAAAATTATCACCTTTAAGAACCTTGAACAGTTTTTGGATATTGAGTCATCAGTGATATACAAAAGCTTGTTACTCCTAAGTTCTTCAGGTATACATTCAATGTCGTACCTGTCCACAATTTCAACAACCTACAAATCCATAGTCAAACAAATACTACAAAAAGCAAGATTTTTAAGAGGAAAAGACAAGATATGAACATTATGACATCAAAGCAAGTCAAAGTTATGCATACACTATTTGAAGCACGAAGTGTAATAAGTCCAAGAGGAATGAAAATAAAACCCATCAATAGAAATGTAGCAATGACCTGCATTGGACATGATTGAGATTTAGCATGCTAATGTTCAAGAATAATACATAATCAAATATGAAATGTTCATGTACTGTCAAAGAACTAACTGTTGCCGGTGTAAGAACAGGTTTACATGCTGGAAGATTCTGCTGTTTAAACTGATAGAGTGCTGCAAAACCACTAGAATGACATTGCTTGCAAGTTTCTTAAAGAAACAAAGGTAAGAAAAAAGAAGAAATAAAATGGAATTCAATATAATGAGAACTGGCTAAAAGATGAAACATATGTAACAAAACTTCAATCTACTAGACAATTATTAGTTCATACTTAAGCTCTAGTCTAGGAAGGCCATATAGGCTTGTTATACAAGTTACCTTCTTTTCACTAATACAAAATCAATTCTCATTTAGAACTAAAACAATGCCTAAATGCATTACAGCATCCTATATCATTTTGCATCCTAAAACAACATAACAAATTAAATAAAAGTCATACCACCATGTTGTGCTGGGCGGCCTGGTATTGCCTGCACTCGTGCCCCAACTGTTGAGGAAGTCCCACTGTCAAGATCCATCACCTTAACTTTGCCAAGTTCAACAAGTATTACCGACTCTACAAATGAGCTATCCAATTTGCACCAGTACCTGCATTTGCCCGCCACTGTATTAAATTTAAGAGTAAATAACCTTTCCGGCCCCTGTCCTTTTTGAAAATTGACAAGCCGCCCCATAACCTTTAAAAATGACAAATTGGCCCCTGTCTATTTCTTCCGACCCCTGTCTATTTCTTCTATTAGACACATCGATCCTTCTGTGGCCAATAGACAGGGGTTGATGTGTCTAACGGAAGAAATAGACAAGGGTCGATTTGTCTAACGGAAGGGTCGATGTGTCTAATGAAAGAAATAGATAGGGGCCGATTTGTCATTTTTTAAATGTTAGGGGGCAGCTTGTCAATTTTCAAAAAGGACGGGGTCGAAAAGGATATTTACTCTAAATTTAAATGTCAAATCGTTATCTTTCAATTCCAATTATAGTACTTATTACTAATTACTAATTAGCCTCAAATAATACAAGCTAAACTATAATACTATCTTAAATCCAATGGCAACTCGCTTTGATTTTAGGGGTTTTGGTTTGGACAGAGCCAAATAAGGCAGTATTAATCCCAATAAAACAACAAAGATACATGATTTGAAAGATGACTATTTTGTTTCAATTTCACTTGCAAGAGTAACAATGACAACAAGCGAGATCAAGATTCAAAGACTGTCCAAATATTAAGTTCTTCGAAGCAAAAATCATAGCCACTCACTCATCAAATTGAACCTCCTACACTAGAGACAACCAAGCGTTATAATTTCGAACTAATTGAAAATATTAGTATAATTAAATTGCAGTGACACAAATTAAGGTTCCATTGAAATGGCAACAAGGTAGAAACAGCCAACAGGGAATTACCTGGGAGATGAAACGACTGCTGTAGATGGGAGAGGAAACGGAGCCCAACTGAAGAGAAAGCGATAGAATAGGAAGAGAGATTCGAAGTTGGAAAGGAGAGGTTAGCGAGAAGAACAAGAAAGCGAGGATTCTATTCTGAGAGTAAATATGTGGAACTGTGTATTGTTGTATTCTTGTTTCTTGGCTTGCAAAGGGTGAACCGGTCGTCACGCAAGAGACCGAGGGAACCCAGACAGCAGAAGAAAAGTTGAGCCAGCTGGCGTGTTCCCGACTCCGCTACAACACCGGGCGCACTCGGACCCCAAATTAAAAAAAAAATGCGGGATCAAACAATATAAAAGTATAAACAAACATAAAAAAATATAAATATACAAACAAAAACTATAATGCTCATACCCGGTCCAAATTTATAAAAATCAGGCTCAATAAGGATAAGAAACCAATCCAAAGAAGAGGCCTCCAACTCATACCCAGTCTTTTTAAAAAAGTCGGACACCGTGAAAGAATTCAGCTCTACTTACCTAAATAAGTAACTGTCTCCGAAAATCTCTCCCAGTATCTCTATTTTTTTAAAAGATAGATTCCAACAAACTCCTACGATAGAACTACTCCAACTAAGGTGGTTATCAACTTTATTATAAATACAATGACACTTTTCAAGTATAATTTACGTTCTAATCTACTAAAACATGCCTAAAGCCCTTGCTAACTTAAGCATCAGAGTCTCTTACATGTACCATCCCCCACTTCTTCACGAGAAACTCGGACGGCGGCACCATTCCATAAGAACAAGTCGGACGCTGCATCAGAAGGAGCCTGGACCTCACGTTCAAGCCCAAAATCAACGTTTCAAGAAACCCTTAGAACATTGGTGCCGTTGCCGAGGACCTGGAGCTCAACCCTCGCAATAGCGGATAATCTGTATGAAGGAAAGCCATACTACTTCTGAATTAGAACCCAAACCTTAATGAGACGACCTTGCACTTTCAACACCCCCACCACGCAAGAAGACGCACATTCCTCACGGGGAAGGAACATCCAGAAACCCCCAGCCGAGGAGAATCCAATCAAATATGCATCCACCAGAAAAGGAATAACCACCACATTCCATGGTGATACTAGGTTCGGTCCACGGTCATGATGGACAACTAGAGCAGCTCGAGCAGGAAGCTGAACATCAACAGAAAGAAGAACGGAAACTGCGAAAAGAGGTACGACAGCAAAAGGAGCTAGAAGAAAAGCTCTTAAGATAGAAGACGATGTTTGAAAACGAAGTAATTGAGCAGACCGGGAGGAAAGCCCTCTGGGAGGTGAGGATCTGTCGTTGAAGAGATCATGCGGGCTAAATTTCCAAGGAATTTCAAAACTTCTGACATGGATCTCTATAACGGAACGACCGACTCGGGGCACCATTTCAGTAACTTCAAATGTCGGATGTATCTGTTCGACGCCTCTGATGCTACCCATTGCAAAGCATTCCCGGCAACTTTAACCAAAGCTGCGATGAAGTGGTTTGACAATTTATACCCCAGGTCGGTGACTTGTTTTGACGACCTAGTAAGAAAATTTTTGACAAGGTTCTCGATACAGAAGGATAAGGTAAAACATGTCCCAAGCTTGTTGGGAGTTAATCAAGAGGTTGGAGAAACACTCCGAGATTATATGGAAAGATTCAATAAGGCGTGCTTAGAGATTCCAAATTTATCCATTCAAGCAATAATAATGAGGTTGGTTAACAGCCTTAAAGAAGGACTATTTTCTCAATCCATATCCAAGCGACGCCTGGCTTCCTTATACGAAATAGAAGAATAGGCAGAAAAATATATCAACATGGAGGAGAACTCACGACTAAGAGAACCACTTACGAGACCTAGCCTGGCTTATCCATCTCGGGAAAGATACAAAGAAGTCAAGAAAAAGGAAGAATACAACTCGGAGAAACCTTGAAGATATTATAATTACACTCATTTTTGGGTCTCTCTCGTAGACATTTACAGGGAGATATGTCACATCAAGAAGCTTCCACCTCCTCGACCAATTAAACACAAAAGGCTAGAAGCCCAACAGAATACTGTGAGTACCACAAACTCTATGGACATTCTACCAATGACTGTTATGATTTAAGGAATGTCATAAAAAAGTTAGCCAGAGAAGGCTGACTAGATAGGTACTTAGCAGGTAGGTCGGACGACCCAAGGAACATAAAAAGAGATGAAGAAGGGGGACGACCAGAACGTTCACCTCAAACTCCCGAACGCCACATACACATTATTAATGGAGGATTTGTTGGAGGAGGAATATCTAAATCATCACGGAAAAGGCATCTTGAAGAAGTGTACCAAGTCAGAGAAGATAGCTGATCTCCCGACTTACCAACAATCTCATTCACTAAAGAAGATGCTCAAGGGGTAAAACCTGGCCATGACGACCCCGTGGTGATAACTTGATTCTCACCAATGCAAACCTCCACAAAACATTAATAGATCAGGATAGCTCGGCAGACTACTATTTAAACCTGGTTTTAACAAGCTCATACTAGAAGAAAATGATCTAAATGCATACTCGGATAGCCTTTTCGAACTAGGGGACACGCCGATCCAACCTCTTGGGTACATTTCTCTATACACCACTTTTGGAAAGGGTACAAAGTCAAAGATATTGAACATCGATTACATTGTGGTTGACATTGCCTCGGCATACAATTCCTTAATAGGACAGACAACCTTGAACCGACTTACAGCTGTTGTCTCTACACCCCACCTATGCATGAAGTTTCCCACAACAGATGGAATTGCCACCATAAAGGGAGATCAGAAACTAGCACGCAAACTACAATGAAAGCCTTAATTTAAAAGGCAGTCCTGGAGGAAAATAAGTCAACACCATTGAGCTTGAAAGTGTCCGAACTCGAGAAGAACTACGTCCCCAACCTAGAGAAAAAGTAGAAGTGCAAATTGGGGATCATCCTGAAGAAACAATGAATATAGGGGCCGACCTCTTTGTTTGGAAAGCCTCCGACATGCCTGGAATAGATCCCGACCTGATGTCCCACAAACTTGTCATCTACTCGGGTTCCAAGCCGATCCAGGAAAAATGGCGAAAACTCGGTCCCAAAAGAACATAGGTCGTGGAGAAACAAGTTCAAGCCCTATTAGTAGCAGGTTTTATAAGAGAGGTAAAGTATCTATTATGGCTAGCCAATGTCGTAGTCTTAGTAAAGAAACAAAACGGAAAATAGAGAATGTGTGTCGATTACACTAACATCAATAAGGCTTGTCCCAAGGATCCATACCCTCTTCCCAGTATTGATGCCCTGGTCGAATCATCCTTCGGCTATCAATACCAGTCCTTCATGGACGCTTACTTGGGATACAACCAAATCCCGATGTATAAGCCGGACCAACAGAAGACCTCGTTCATAACTCCAAAAGCTAACTACTGCTACGTAGTAATGCCTTTTGGGTTAAATAATGCAAGAGCCACCTACCATAGATTGATGAACAAGGTGTTTTTCTCCCACTTAGGGAAACTTATGGAAGTATATGTGGACAATATGCTTATCAAAACCAAGGTCGACTTGGCGCGTTTGTCTGATTTCTCTGAGGTATTTTCTACAATAAGGAAGCATGAGATGAGGTTAAACCCTCAAAATTCACCTTCGCAGTAGAAGCGGAAAAATTCTTAGGCTTCATGCTAAGTCAAAGAGGTATAGAAGCTAATCCGAACAAGTGCAGAGCCATACTAGATATGAAAAGTTCGACCTATCTTAAAGAAGTTCAACAACCAAATAAAAAGTTAGCGAAACTATCTAGATTCTTAGTTGGGTCAGCACTAAAATCATTATCCTTATATTCAATTTTCAGAATGGGGAAGCAATTTGAGTGAACCTCAGAGTGCGAGAAAGCCTTCTAAAACTTCAAATCCTTCCTGGGACAACCCCATACTTATCCTGACATATAGTAGAAGAAGAGCTCATTCTCTACTTAGCAGTGGCAAGCCAGGCTATAGCTTCAGCCTTAGTCCAAGAAGATGAAAACGGGTAACAACCTATCTACTTTGTCAACAAACCTTTACAAGGAGTATAACTAAACTATCAAAAGATAGAAAAGTTTGCATATGCTCTCATCCTTACTTCCAGAAGACTCAAACCTTACTTTCAAGTTCATACCATAAAGTTCCGTACTAATCAACCAATGAAACACATCCTACAAAAGACGAACTTAGTAAGGCAAATGTTACAATAGGCTATAGAACGGTCCGAGTTTGATTTAAAATATGAAGCTCGGACACAATCAAATCCCGATATCTCGCTGACTTTGTTGGTGAATACACTGAAAGCCGAGGAAGTCCAACTACATGGAGCCCGTATGTGAACGGGTCATCCAATAAAGCTAGTAGTAGAGCAGGTGTTATTTTAGAAAGTGGGCAAGGAACTCAGATAAAACACTACAAGAAAAAAGGCCTATGGTCACACTTTTTTTTTGCTAAGCTTTAAAAGCATGGCCAAAAGTGGTCTATGGCCACACTTTTATGAGAGCGGCGATTGAATAGAGATTTGGCCACATTTTTTTTGCTACGCTTCAAAAGCGTGGCGAAAAGGATCAATGGGCACGCTTTTATGAGGGTGGCAATTGATGCGAGATTTGGCTACGTTTTTTTGCCACACTTAAAAAGCGTAGTCATAGAGAGAAACTGGCACGCTTTTAAAGCGTGGCGACAGGAGTTTACTATTGTGGTGTTTTAAAAGCATAGCCGTTTCCAAAAAGCCTTTTGGCACGCTTCAAAAGCGTGGCCAAAAGATTACCCCAAAAAAATTTTTTCAAAGAGCTCGTACGTACCCTTCAAATTAAAATGTCTTAAAAGTTATAACTTCAAATTAAAACCTTTCAACGAGCTTGCTCCTTCTTCATTCAAAGACCCTAAGTCCAAACTCCTCCTTTAAACATTAAGCCCCATTTCGTTCAGAAGATAACCCTAAGCCCTCTCTTCATTGTGCCTCACCCTAACCCTCTCTTCATCGTGCCTCACCCTCACCCTAACTCTGCGAGGATGACACTCCGTGAAGAACGTCGCTGCGCTCGCAATGCCTCCGCCGGAAATCCCTCTTCCGGCATCCCTAACCCTCCTTCTGTGGTGATTCTCTCAGGCGGTGACTCCCTCTGCTCACTTGCTGTCGCAAACCCGCCGTCGATGCTCCCTTTGCCGCTGCTCCCTTCCGTCGCTGAAAACCCCTAACCCCTTCCGCGCCACTCCCTTTTTCGTGCAGGCCGGGGCCCCTTCCATCGATGCTTCGTTGCTGGTTTTGAGAGTTGGTAAGACCTATTTATTAAAGTCTATAATCAAACCAGATAACAAAAAGAGTTGAAGTTTAATTTTAGGTAGCAAGTCTCTGTAATCAAATCAGTGCATATGAGTTGGTTGTGGTTGTGTTATGTTGAATGTGTTAGTTGAATTGATTTATTTTTTCTGGTTAATATTATTTTTGGGTGCTATGGAATTATTGAATAGAATAGAACTGATGTTATTAAACTCTGAATTGATTTATTAAAATCTTCTTTCTCTTTCTTTCGGTAGATTCTGTCTTTGTTTTTCTTCAAAATGTCCACTTTCTTTATTATTATCATTTTGGTTATTGTTAATTTGTGGTTGCCATTTTTTTAGGTAACCCAGCCGCCTGGTGATTCAATTTCCAGCATTTTTTCAGTCCCAAGGCCAATTTTGTTGTCGCTACTTCATAGGATAACTAGGTTTGAGTTGGACTTGGATATTAGGGCATATTTTATTGTTAATGTTTTGTGTTATTTCTATTTTTTAATGTTAGTTCACAAAAGAAAAATTGTCACAATGTTATCTTTTTGGTGTTTCTTGCTTTTACGATTAACTTCAAAAACTGAAAGTGATATGATGTTTTTTGTAATTAGTATTAGAAAGAAGAAATGGTGACAGAAAATACTTCTGAAACTAAACCAGCTCTTTAAATTTATGGGAAGAAAAGGCACTTATGTTGTGTTTAATTGTTTGATAGACAAATGTTTTTTTTTGGTGAATTTCTTTTGTCAATATCGTAGGTTCGATGTTGGGAGATTGCAAGGAATGGAACTGTTATCAATAGCACACCCAAGGCTTCAATATCTCATGACCAACCAGTAATGAATTTCAGCTCATTTTATTAAAAAAAAGAAAAGAAATAATTATTATTAGTGGTATTACTGGAAATTTCTTTTGGACTGAGATGGCATTATAATTAGTGTTCTCTTTTATTGTTTAAGGTTTTGTGCTCCACTTGGAAGGATGATGGAACACCGGTTTTCTCCGGAGGCTGTGACAAGTAAGTCAAGATGTGGCCGCTTTGGATCTGTTTTTCTTTTCTGATTTTCTAATCCTTAATAATATATTATTTTTATTTGGTTATCTTATTTCATCAGGGTGTCAAGGTTGTATATAGAACAAAGGAGCTGGAAGAGCAACAAGCAAAGAGGTTTTTACCAATTTCTTAACAACTCTTATCTGTTGAGTTTATTTCTTTTAGTTTACAAATTGTAGATTGTTCTTGAGATTTTCAATTCCTGAGAGACCCTAAATTTTCAGCTCCTGAGATAGTTTTGTTATTATTATTCTTTACATTGTTGGTTGCATCAGCTGAAGTTGGAATGAGACATGGCTAGCAGGTTTCTTTTATAAATCATGCAATTACGAACATTTTGTGAAGCAATCCTTCAATATGGAGATGGCTATTGTCATGGAAAAATGGTTTTGTAGCACACACTGTTCAATAAATGTTGTTATCATTTGGTGCGTGCTTTAGATAATTAACATAATATTTTCCACGTTTAAACATCAGGATGCTGGTATGGAGTGGATTCTTCACCTTGATACGGATGAATTAATACACCCAGTGGGTGCTCAAGAGTATTCTTTGAGGCAGTTGCTTCTTGAGGTTCCAGGAAATGTAGACATGGTCATATTTCCTAACTCTGTGAGTAGAATTTGCTGGTTCATGCTTCCTTGATGGAACTGGTAAGAACTTCAGTGGTGTAATAATGCTTGTGTCTATGGTTTTCAGGAGAGCAGTGTTGAGCGAGATGATATTAAAGAACCTTTTAGTGAGGTAAGTTACTGAAGCTGTACATAGTCCTTTACCAGAAGTTTCTGTTCTACTTATTACTTAACAAAGAACCCTTTGGAGTACTTGAGTTTGTAGAATCAGTGAATAACAAAAGGAATTTTGACTTTTAGAATCATGAAGATCTATTTTTCTATTTGGTTTTACTTTTAAGGCTTAGTAGAGGGAAATGAATCACTTAATTTAGTTAGAAAAGATAGTCGTAAATCGTGCACACAGATGGGATAACTACATGAAATCCCCAAAGTATATTCAGTTGATTCTTTATATTTATGTCTCCCCTTGATGTTTTTTCACTTATGAGTTCCATGATGTTCTCCTGAATTAGGCTAGTGAGATCAAGTTGGAGGAGGTTGCTATTTTGCATTACACATGCTAAATTCTCATATCTCACTTTCAGACATGATCGCTGTGGTTGCAAACCTACCAAAGATGATGTAAAAAGATACTTCATGTTGGAATTTGACAGATCTATGAGTTCATGAACACTGTTTCCACCTTATTCTTTTACTTTCTTTTCTGTCCACTTAGCCATTTGGTTGAATATTGGAGAAAAATGGATTTGTCTTACCCGTGCAGTATATAATTAGATTACTATAGTTTGAACTTAAGGTTGACCAATCGTCACAGATTCTAGTTGCTAAAAAATAGGGGAAAACGGTTTGAGCGTGGTGGGGACTGCTTTCCCAACTCATGAGTATTCATTATAGTGTTCATTATTTCCTCTGTAGTAAGTGCAATTACTCTCTGCTGCTACAAAGACGATAACACAGCCATGGCTACTTCAGTTTCAACCATAGGAGCTGTCAAAGGAACTCTAGAATGATACTTTTACCTTACTTTGTTACTTTCAATTAATTTTATTCGCTCAATTTATCACTTCTAGTTTTAAACTATGTATAAGATTAGGATAGTAATTGGATTGGATGCAGTGTGAATTAGTAATCAGTTATAGATACTAAATTAGAAAAATAATGATCATGCGGACTATGGATACATACAGATCATTAATTTGTGAGTTATCAATATATTTAGATGCGGTTCATGATTTCTTGTATAGTTAAAAAAATTGGATTAGAATTTTGAATAGAGTAGTAACTCTTAAATAACAAGAGAATAATGTAATTTTACATTGCAGATGAGTTTGAATGGTTCTGGAGCTGTGGCTTCATCAGTTCCCAATTCATCAGCTTTCTTCGGAAGCAGCTTGAAGAAGGTTACATCAAGAATCCACAACAGTAGCAAGGTTTCCTCTGGAAGACTTCAAGATTGTGGCGATCGATGAGGACAAGCAGACAGATACGGACAGATGGAAAGGGTTGGTCTATGATATCTCAGATGACCAGCAAGACATCACAAGAAGGAAGGGTATTTTGTAGTTTTTAATGTGTATTTTGTAGATTTTAGAGGATGTAGATAATGTAATAGTTGTTGGAATTGTAATGTATGTATTACAAAGTTATGGGTAGTTGTTATCACTTTGATTTTTTGTTAGAGCTTGTCATGTGATCAACCACTATATTTGGTGTACAAGTTTATGAAGGTTTTATATTGTTAATAGTAATTAAAATTGTTATGAAGGTTTTATATTGTTTAAATTTTACATTATTTATGAATTTTGTTAGATTTTATTATGAAGATTAAAAAAAAACAATTGAACTTAGAACAAACTTATAGCCACGCTTTAAAAAGGTAGCTATTCCATACAGTAGCCACTTTTTGCCATGCTTTAAAGCGTAGCTATACCTCTAGCTATTGGCACGCTTTAAAAACGTAGCTATATCTCTAGCTACTGGTACGTTTTAAAAGCGTAGCCATATCTCATGATTTTGTCACACTTTAAAAGCGTAGTCGTATCTCTTGCTATTGTCACGCTTTAAAAGCATAGCCATATCTAGCTACTGGCATGCTTTAAAAGCGTAGCCATATCCTCTCACATACGGCCACATTTAGAAGCGTGGCAATAGATAAAAGCGTGGCGACAAAATAAGCGTGGCCATAGTTCACTAAAAGCGTGGCGATAGAGCAACCGGCACGCTAGCAGTTGTGACCCTTTCAAAAGGTGTCGGTTGCTCAAAAAGTGTGGCAAAAAGCTATCGCTACGCTTTTTCCCACTTTTCGCCACGCTTTAAAAGCGTAGCAAAATCCTGGTTTTCTTGTAGTGAAACTTTCACTAAGGTTCGAGTTTCCTGCTTCTAATAATCAAGCAGAGTATGAAGCCTTACTTGCTGGCTTGAAATTGGCTAAAGAAATGGAAGCAGAAATGCTGGTAGTGTTCAGTGACACTCAAGTGGTAACTTTACATATTAACGGTACCTATGAAGTCAAGGACCCTAACATGAGGAAACACTTAGATGAAGCACAAAAACAAATAGCACAATTCTCAAAAGGTGAAGTCCGACATATAAACCGGGCCGGCTTCTTCTGGCCGACCTTGCAAAGAAAAGCTGCTAAGTTGGTTAAAAGATGCCCACTTTGTCAGAAGCATGCCAACTTCCTTGTAGCACCTCCTGAAGAACTGATTTGTGTTACCTCACCATGGCCATTCGCAAAATGGGGACTCAATCTCCTTGGACCATTTCTCCAGGCTCTAGGACAAGACAAATACCTCATAGTAGGAATTTGATTATTTTACCAAATGGATCAAGACAGAACCACTAGAAACTATCACAACCCAAAGAATTTGGAAGTTCCTCTACAAGAACATTATCACAAGGTTAGGAGTTCTCCACTTTATCGCCATGGATAATGGAAACCAGTTTACTAACTTAACCTTCAGAAATTTGGTGCTCGATTTTAAAATAAAGCACCAATTCACATCGGTGGAGCATTCTCAGGCCAATGGACAACCTGAAGCAGCAAATAAAGTCATACTGGCCGGGCTAAAATACCGACTACAAGAGGCAAAGGGAGCATGGGCAGACGAGTTTTCTCAAGTCTTATGGGTATATCGGACGACCCCTCATTCCACAATGGGGGAGTCTCATTTCCAACTTGTTTACAGAATAGAAGCCATAATCTCCATAAAAATCACTGAATAATCACCTCGGGTTACATTCCACAATGAAGGGGCCAATACCCGGGCACGAAAAGAGGAGCTCGACCTCCTCCCAGAAGTCTGAGAACGAGCTCGGATTAGAGAGGAAGCACTAAAACAAAGGATGACCTAAAGTATAATCAGAAGGTGATCAAAAGAAGCTTCACCACAAGAAACCTCATACTAATTCGAAATGACATCAGAATTCAGAAGTTAGGTGAAGGGAAGCTAGCAGCAAATTAGAAAGGACCCTACAAGATCATTAAAGCCTTAGCGAAAGGTTACTACAATGTGTCCGACCTGCAAGGACAAGAACTCCTAAGTTCTTGGCATGCGTGTAACTTAAAGAAGTACTACATTAGAAAGTAAGCCATGTTCCATGGTGTAGTCTTTTTTCCAACCTTATAGATTTTTTTCCATAAAAAGGGTTTTTTGTAACTCCCCGTTACCTTAAGCCTTATCTCGTACCGTAAAGCGAATGATAACAAAGTGTCACGACAATTCTAAGGCTCATATAATATTATATATAGATACACACACACACACACACACACACACACACACACACACACACATATATATATATATATATATATATATATATATATAGAGAGAGAGAGAGAGAAACAAAGAAATGGTAATACTAGAAGCCCTGTAAAGGAATAAAAGCTCAAATTGCATAAAGCGGATGAAACGCGAAGCGTTCACACACGATAACTGAACGCATAGGTACGAACAGAACAAAATATAATATATGTAAAACCTTGTAGATAGCTCCAGGATACACTAGGCAATAACTAAAATAAACAGGATATATATATATATGTGTGTGTGTGTGTGTGTTCTGGAACCATGCTTGAAACCATTTGGGAAATTGTAATGATATCCCCTTTCTGAACCAAATGAACCAAGAATGGGGATTTGGTGATAGAAATAAAATATGATTCCAAGCTTCTTGGTAATCATAATAGGTATAGTTCTGAGGTTCAAATTTTAATGAGAAGCTTTTAGACTGATATGGGGGTATTTCCCAATCTTGCAAGGATAATAACTTTATAATTTTTATTTTTGAATAAATAGGCTGCTTGGTATTAGAATCTCTGTAATGTGTTAACTCAATGGATTCGGTGTCTACTAATATGAATTCATAAAATTTTTGGGTTTTTTGTGGGTTAATAGGAATATAATGGAAAGTATTTGGGAAAATGGTCTTGTATAGGGTTTTTCTATCTTTTTTGAACCACTCTTTTTCAATGGTTAATATCTTTATAGGATTGGGTTTTTCATAGTAAGGAAATTGTTCTTTCAAGGGTTGAGTATTATAGAGGTCAGATGGTTGTAATAATGTGAATTTATTATCAGTAGTAATTAAAGGGCTCTTAGAAGGTGATGACGATGATGGTGCAGCTTTTACAACCTGTGACATTGTCATAGGTCTTAATGATAATTGTTTTGCTGGTATAACAGTAATAGGTAATTTTGTTTCTTTTATTTGGTCAAAAGGTTGACCATAATCTTCACTGGAGGCTGCTTCTTGCTCCATTCTTTCCCTGCAAAAATTCTCTAGTAAGAAAGTCAGGGAGCGAATTTAGTTCTCCTTTTATATGTTCAATAGTAAAATCGAAACATGATAAAATAGCTTGCCATCTTGCAAATATTTGTTTTGAAACCAAATTTTTTACATCATTCTCTAAAACATTTGGGGCTGCTTTACAATCAGATCTTATTAAGAAGGTTTTATTAAATAAATCTTCTTGAAATTTTGAAACACATAATACTATAGCAAGTATTTCTTTTTTGACTGTGGGGTAGTTCTTTTGAGCTTGGTTCCAAATTCCTGAATGATATTTTACTATTTGTTCTTTTGAGCTACTAGGAGGTATTTGTTTAAGAATTCCTCCATATCCTAATTCTGACGCATCTGTTTCTACAATTAATTTAGCCGATGGGTCTAGTATACTTATCCAAGGTATTTCTTTTACTGCACTTTTTATTTTTATTATTGTAGAAGTCATTTCTTTTGTCCATGGAGGTGGATTTTTTCTTAGTCTCTTATAAAGAGGTACGCATGTAATTCTTATTCCAGGTAAGAATTTTGCTACATAATTTAAACATCCCAAAAATCTTTGTAGTTGTTTTTTGTCAGTTATTTCATCTGGAAATTTATCTGCAAATTCAATGGCTCTTTTAATTGGTACTATGGTTCCTTGATAAATTTCATATCCTAAGAATCTTACTTTAGTTGTAAAAATTTTCATTTTCTTTTCTGATAAAACTAATCCTTGTTCTTTTATAATATTCATGAATTTTTCTAAATGATATATATGCTGCTTTATTCCTTTTGAATATACTAATACGTCATCAAGATATACTATAGTAAATTCTATATGAGGATAAAATATATTATTCATTTTTTCTTCGAATTCGCTTGGGGCATTTTTTAATCCTTGAGGCATTACATTCCATTCGTAATGTCCAAATGGTACTATAAAAGCTGTTTTATATCTATCTTCCTCTTTTACTGCAATTTGATAATATCCTGATTTTAAATCAAATTTTGAAAAGATATTTGCTTTATTTAATCTTTTAATTAAATCACTTTTATTTGGTAAAGGATATCTAATCCATTTTAATACCTTGTTTAGAGGTTTATAATTGATAACTAATCTTGGAGCACCTCTTTCTATTTCAGATGCTTTCATCACATAGAAACCTGTACAACTCCAGGGTGATTTTGAAGGCCTTATTAGTCCCTTATCTAGATATTCTTGTATTTCTTTTTTACAATATTCTAGATACTCTTTGTTCATATGTATCAGTTTTGCCTTTGTTGGTATATCTTTTTCATTAAACCCATCTTCATATGGTAAAGATATTTCATGTAATTTTCTATGTTGAAAGGCTGTGGGATTTAAACTACATAATTCTGTCTTAATTTTTTCTTCAATTGCTTTTATTTTATCTTGTATCTCCGGAGTTTGTAATTGTTCTTCTATTCTTTTATGTGTAACTTCTTGGTTTAAGTAGTTAATTTGTCTTGTCTTCCTTTCTATAATATTAACTTGACGCGGTAAGTGTTGTAAAATTTTCTCTAGACTCAAACAATTAATTTGTCTTACTTCTGTTTCCATTACACTAACATGTGTAGATAGGTGTTGTAACATATTGAGTTCATGCTGTTTTGGTCTTGTGAGAAATTCAAAATGGACAGGATGATTGGGGATTCTTGTACAAGTTATTCCGTCGATGTCGACATTAAAGGGATATAATAATAAAGTAAAAGGATTTCCTAATATAACTTGATGAGATATATTTCTTGCTAAAAAGAATGTAGTGGCAAAGCATACCCTATTTTTACAAATTTTTGCTTTAGATAACTTATAGTCTATAGTCATTTTGTCATTTTCTGCCATTAAGACTCTTTCTGTAGTTTTCTCATAATATTTTGTGGGTATTAATCCTTCTTGTATACAGTTAACATCAGCTCCTGAATCTACCATAGCTATTAAATCAAATTTTTCTTCTCCTACTATTAAAGTTATCGTAGTGAACCATTTTTGACTTACTAATAATGTTAAAATATTTATATAATTTTCTGTACCTAGGTTAATATAATTCTCGGGAATTATTATATTACTAGTCCCTTCATTATTTTGCAAAGATTGTTCTTGGATTTTTATTATGTTTTCTCCTTCTATTTTTAGTAATCTGTAGTCCATATTAATGTTTTGTTGTTTTAATTCTGAAACTTCTCTTTTTAACCTTTTTATCTCTTCTTTGAGAGAATTAAGGGAAACTTCTTCTTGTGGGTTTTTAAAACGATTATAAATTTCTTTTATTTCTATTGGTCTTATTTCTTGCTTACTTTCTTCTTCTTTTTTAACTAATTTAGCTAATTGTTTTATAAACTCATCCCTTAATGGTGTATCTTTTAACTTGTCAATTATTTTAACTAGTGTAGAAGTTTGTTCTTTAGTTAAAACATTTACAGTTTTTTCACAGTTTCTACATTTACGTAATCCTATTCCTAAACAATTATTATTATCCTGTTCCTCCTTTTCACTATTTCCTCCTGAGCTCTCTTCTTCTGACATAAAGTCTAATTGTTGTATAAAATATTCTTCAGTTTCAGAAGAACCCTCATAACTTGATTCTTCTTCTGACTCTGAATTGATTAGTATAGCTGTCAAAGCATGCTTAATTTCTTTATTTTCTATTTTATTTATTTTTTGTTCTGTCGTACACTTATTAGCAAAATGTCCTTGTTTTTTACATTTCCAACATGTTACTTGTTTTTTCTTATTAGAAAATTTAGGTTTTTCCTTTAGGGGTTTTATGTAATTTTTTATGATATTTCTGTTCATAATAAAGGGGTTTGTCTATATTATATTTAGGTTTTTTATAAAAATTTTTTCTTTTAACTTTATGCTGTCCACTAGGTGCTTTTTCAGGAGTTATTCCATATTGGTAGCAGAAAGTGCCTAGCTCTCTTTTTCCCGTGATACTTTCTTGTTTTATTTTCTGTTGTATCTTGGTATCTGTGCATACTTCTATACCTGTTTGTACTATTATATTATGCAATTGTCCAAAGGTTAATGAATTATAGGGAATCTGGGTCCCAAACTGTGTTTGTAGTTTTTGTAATACTTTTTCAGAGAATAATTTTGGTAAGGCTGCTACGAATCTTTCTTTCCAGAAAGGCGCATGTGCATCATCTCTTATCATAACTTTTGACATAAAAACATCTTTATACCATCTATAATCAGACATAGTTGGACATCTTAAATTCATTAATTGGGTATGTATCCTATCTTTAAAAATACTAGGATCTCCTACAAAATTTTTAATAATGGTATATATTAACGTGGATGTAGCGTCTGGTGACTGATCTTCTTGTTTAATACTATTAATAATTAATTCTTTTTCTTGGAGGCTGAGAAAATTATCCCACCAACCTTTTAATTGTCCTGTAAATCCTTGGGTTATCATAATTGCTGCTTCTTTATCAGAGGCTTTTCTCATCTTATAGGCAGTTGCAGCCATAGTCATATTACACATTTGATCTAAAATGGCTTGTTCACTTAATCCATCTATATTCCATTCTACTAAGTCTGATCCTGAAAAACTATTTTGTACTAATTGTGTTCGTTCTTCTAGGCCTACATCTACTGGTGATGGTCTAGGATAATAATTTCTGGTTTTAGGATAATCTCTTTTATAGGATATTTTATTTAGTTCTAATTCTTCTTCCTTTTGCAATGTATTAATTGTTAATTTTCCTAGACTAATACTTCTAAGTTTTTCTTTTAGTTCTTCAACTTCTGTTTCCACTTTAGATTTTAAGTTAATATTATCTAAACTTTGTAATTTATATATAGGTTTTTCTATGGGTTTTTCTACCTTAATAACTTTTTCCATATTTTCCATTCTTCCTAACTGATTTTTCATTATATCTAACATGGTATTAGTAAAGTTTAATTGCTGATGTAATTTCTTAATATCTCTTTTTTCTATATTTCCATCTGCCTTGCTATCTTTATAGGGTGTTGCTTCAACTTCTAAGTCTTTTCCAATTGGTATTTTAATAGTTTCTTTAGGGGGATATTTAGATTCGATTACTGATCCTGAGCTTGTTTTCCAAACAACAGTTGGCTTTGTTAAAGGACATAATTTCTTATCGGGTTTAGAGTAATAATTAACGTACCAATGAAAGAAGTATAAGCTAATTATATTTTCTTTCATAAAATCATAGAATAGTTCTCTTAGTCTAATAACTTCATTTTCTGAATGGTTGGTAAAATACCAATTTCTTAGTGATTTATTATAATCAGCATTAAAATCTTGTCTTATCCACTCTTTATCAATCTCAAATGGTTCTTCCTTTATAATTACTGATAAAACTTGTGATTCCCTTGGATCAAATTCTGAAGGTGATTTATATACAGCAGTGGCTATATGTGGCCTTCTGTTGTCAATTCCTACAATATCATCAATATTTCCTATTGATGAGTTATCTATAGAATTTCTATGACTAATAGTTTCAACATTATCAGGAATTCTTAATGATTGGGATTTATTCATCCTAATTCTAATATCAGGTCCTTCTCTTATTATTTTCCTTATTCTAGTATTTTGTATTTGTGGTTCTTCAATACCATCAGGTATTATCCATTCTTCAGGCATACGACTTTTTAATTCTTCATGTCTTAATCTTCTAGGTGTTTGTATATTAGATCATTTTAGATTTGCATGCATAATTATCGTTTCGTCTTTTGAGGATTGTCTTAATGCTCTAAAGTCATAATCAACTTTAGTAATTTTATAATATATTCTATAGATTATTTCGAATGGATCATATTTCTCATTTATAATGGTCTCATCAGATGTTACTTGCAATTTTAAGGCTTGCCAGGTGTATTCATTTTTTAGATTCATAGCATAATTTGGGTAACAATTAAAAAAAACTGGTCCATCATGACAGTTACTTTCTAATATTCCTATTAATGAATCACTAAAATTTTTTAATCTGGTATCTCTTAAGGTTAATAATATAGGCAGATTAATTCCTATTCTAAAATTAGGCTTTATGGCTACTTGTATTAATCCTATATGGATGAAGTTATATCCTTTACTGCTATGTTCTTTCAATTTATCTTCTTCTAAGATGGTAATAATTTTATTACTACTCGTTCCTGGTTTACAATATTCTAACATGTGGATTTCATAATTTCTTCCTTCCCAGAAGTTTCTCTTTTTATATATTTTATCTTTTTCTACTATAGGTATATTCCAATTATGAAAACTTTCTTCTAATTTGTCTATTTCTAATTCATTTTTAGTTCCAGAGGTGGAGGCTTCATCATTATCTGTTTTTATTACTAAGGAATTATTTTTTCCTAGATTTAAACAACTCATCGTTCTCAATAAACTAGCCATTTTATGGTTAGAACTTTGTGAGCTACGGGACCACCCTCGTTAACCAACGGATTCACTGCCTTTCTAGGACTTACAACCGGGACTACGATCTGGGCTGACCAACGTATTAACAATTCTCACTGCTACTTCAAAGTTGTAACTATAAAATGTTTGAGGCTTATCAAGAAGACTTGTAATAAAAATCCAGTTAAAAATAATTTCTTTATAAATGTTATCAGATAATACAAAAAGAGGACTACTCACAGCCTGCAGAGTTTAGGCCAGCTAGTCAAACTGAATACATCAGAGTTTTGAAGTTTAAAACAGCAACAACCTATCTCTCAAAGGTTTCAGAAATAAAGCCTCTAAGGCAACAATGTTAAATATACAAAAGGTGAGAGAATACTACAACAAAAGTAAAGTAAAATAAAGCATCAGAAAGATCATTCTCTGCTCTGTCACCATATTTGTAAACTCACTGAGGTGGGTTGCGACCTGCATCTGAAAAATAACAACAACATATGATATGAGAATTGGAGGTTCTCAGTATGGTAACAGTGCTCAATATGTAAGATATAAGGTTCTGAGACGCCAAAGGCAATCCTAGAACATCTCATCATAGATATTCAAGCTTAACAAAAATAAATAACTGAAACATAAACCATAAACAGGGTTATCTAAACTTAGGAAATTTCTAACTAATACCAAACCACACCGTTGTATCCCCCAGCCTTCGCCAATCTAACCTCCATGCAATCCCATTGCCAACGCCTTCTGATCCTCCTCAACACCAGACAAACACAAGTATATGCAAACAAGTAATACAAAGGTAATATTCATGTATAGCAAGTAGGCATATTATACATTTAGGCAAATTGCAAGTAATCAAAATAAACAAGCACATAAGAGATGCATATGATGAATGCTTGTCATATTGGCTCGTGATATCACTTGTCAGTCCATGGATGCCAACTCGATACATCCTTTCAGATGTCGCCTTTCTGCTACCTTTGAGGATATAGCGCTTAGCACGCTTTTGTATTATTCCGAGGATATAGTGCCTGTCACACTTACATGCTCCAAGGATATAGTGCCTGGCATACTCTTGCAGCAGAGAAGGAAAACAACAACATATGTTTCATCATAAATCGTTCTAGGGTTATAGTGTCCGACACACTATCATTCCAAGGATATAGTGCCTGGCACACTGTCCACATCCAACAAGTCCCTCAACCTCAAATCATCATCAGTTATCACCATTTTTTCATCTCAATCCACTTTCAATTCTCAATTCTCAACATTCCAAGGATATAGTGCCTGGTACACTCTCCATCACTATCCATCAAGCTCATCATAACCATCATCAGTTCTTAATTCCACAAGTTACCATCCACTCACAAGTTCTTAAGCCATTGCCGATGCAACACTTCGCTAGTTTACCCAAAACTTCAGAAACATAAGTCTCCGTCTTCTAAACTCATATAGAAAATTACCAATTTAGCTACTAACCCATCTCTATTAGTCTTAAGGACTAATTAGAAATCTTAAACAGTAGATAAAGAAGTTTGAAAAGCTAGAGAACCTTTGAAAAATGAAGAAAAATAATTTTTCAGCAAAACAGGGGCTGTGCGTACGCACACATTGAAAAAGTACATCCATGTACGCATACAATACGTCCATGGATGCATACACAAAAATTGGGCCATTTTGCATATGCATACCTGGGCCTCGAACGCGGGAG
Source organism: Arachis hypogaea (assembly GCF_003086295.3). Taxonomy (NCBI): domain Eukaryota; kingdom Viridiplantae; phylum Streptophyta; class Magnoliopsida; order Fabales; family Fabaceae; genus Arachis; species Arachis hypogaea. Next base: position 92,758,738 of record NC_092038.1, on the reverse strand, counting down.
TGCTGGACAGAGACCATTACCTGCGTATGGTGGATGGGGCCGCGTACGCATATGCATCAGATTTCAGAAAAATGTCAAGTTGCAGAATTTTCAGTTTTAAACACCAAACTTTAAATGTTCATAAATTCCTCTACAAAATTATATTTTCAACAAACTTTATATCATTTTAAATCTCTTAAAATCATCATTAATTTAAAATAAAAATATTCAATTTCAATGTCTGAGGCTCGAGTTATGATCCATCAAATTTCACTAAAATCAAGTTTTACACAAAAACATCAAGGTTCTCAAATTTTCAAATTCCATAACCAAACCAAACAAAAACATACCCAAATATCATAAAACACTTCCACGCCTAATTCACTCAACCTTTTCACCATAAATTGACATAAAACCATAATTCTAAATTCAATATTTTCATACCAACAATTTACAGAATCTAATTTCTCATGTACACCCTTCATTAATTACAACATCATCACATCACTCCCATAGTATTACAATCATTATATCCCAATTATCATTATTCAATCTCAATTTCAACAATAAGTGCCATTCACCAACAATAATATTCAAAACCTAATATCATCATCATTATTTATCACCACTCATCACAATTATATTCAACATCACTATTCATCATATATTCCTCATAATTCATATATCACACATTTAAAGACTCCATATCATTCTCTTCATCATCAAATATAAATTCACTTATAACTAATCATGCACCAATATCATTCAAACCTATTTTAGAGTCAACTAGCCTAAGTGTCTAGAAACATTACATATTACATAAATAAAACTGAAACCATACCTTGACCGATTTTCAATATACACCAAGCACCGAGACAAAGCCACCAAGCTCGATCTAAAAGCCTCAAACTAACTCCAACAAATACCAAAACTTAATCTAACATCATACAACATACCAACATCAAACCTAGGGTTCACAAAAATAACTAAACACAAGAGTTTAGTGAGACCTTACCTTACCCACGAGATTAGGGTAAAACCCAACAATATTCCCATGCTAGATCAATGATAGCATTGGCTGTGGTTAGGAAAGGTCGTCCAAGGATGACACAGTCATCCTCATGCTCTCCTATGTCTAAGACTATGAAGTTTGCAGGGATGTAGTGGTTTTCAACTTTAACCAAGACATCCTCCACTAAGCCATATGGCTTCTTCATAGTCTTGTCTGCCATCTCTAAAGAGATGTGTGCAGCTTGTACCTCAAGGATTCCTGACTTTTCTATTACAGAGAGTGACATGAGGTTAATACTTGACTCTAGGTCACACAGAGCCTTCTCAAAGGTTATAGTAACTATGGTGTAAGGAATCAGAAAGCATCCAGGATCTAGAAGCTTCTGAGGTAGCTCTTGCTGAACCAAAGCATGGAGTTCTTTGGTAAGTAGTGGAGGTTCTTCCTCCAGAGGCTTTGTACCAAATAGTTTGGCATTCAACTTTATTAGAGCTTCTAGGAAACGAGCAACTTGCTCTTCCCTAGTGTCTTCATCCTCATCTGAGGATGAGTAGTCATCAGAACTCTTACATACAGGAGTGCACTCAAAGGAACCTCGATTGTCTTTATGGTTTTCTTTGGTTTTGGGATAGAGGGTTCTTAAGTGGGCTTTAGGCACTCAAAGGGTGTGTTGGCATTCAACGGTAGCTTTGTTAGCTTATTGGGCATTGAACGCCCTAGCTGTCCACCCTGACTGGCGTTAAACGCCAGTCCCTCTAGCATTTTGGGCGTTGAATGCCCAGCAGGGATGTCCTTGCTGGCGTTCAATGCCAGCTTCCCTGGGCTGCTGGGCGTTGAACGCCCAGTGAGTGGTTCCTCACGGGCGTTCAGCACCAGAATGGCTGCTTGGTTGGGCGTTGAACGCCCAGTAAGGGGTTCCTCACTGGTGTTCAGTGCTAGAAAGCCTACCTATTTGGGCATTGAACGCCCAGCCAATGCTCCCTGGCTGGTGTTCAACGCCAGCTTTTCTGCCAGGATAGGCGTTGAACGCCCAGTGAGGGATTCCTCACTGGCGTTTAACACCAGGCTTGCTGCCATTGTGGGCGTTGAACACCCAGTGAAGGCTTCTTCATTGGCGTTCAATGCCTTCCCATTCTCCTTTAATTCGGCCTTAACCTCCATGGTTATGGCCTTGCACTCTTCTCTAAGATTAACCTCAGTATTACGGGGGAGAATGTCAGGAGGGATTTCAGGGATCCTCTTGCTCAGTTGACCAACATGTACCTCTAAATTTCTAATGGAGGACCTTGTTTCATTAATGAAACTATGAGTGGTCTTTGTGAGGCTAGAGACTAAAGTGGCTAATTTAGAAAGGCTCTGTTTAGAGGTCTCCATATTCCCTTGAGAAGATGGGAATAGTGGTTTGTTATTGAACCTATTCTGGTTCCTACCACCTTGATTGTTATAGAAACCTTGCTGAGGTTTCTGTTGATCCTTCCATGAGAGGTTACGATGATTCCTCCATAAAGAATTGTAAGTGTTTCCATAAGGTTCTCCCATGTAATTTACCTCCTCCATGGTGGGTTGATCAGGATCATAAGCTTCTTCTTCAAGAAAAGATTCCTGATTATTGCCAGCTGCAGTTTGCATTCCAATCAGATGTTGAGAGATCATGTTGTCCTGTTGGGTCGAGATCTTATTCTAAGCCAGAATGGCATTCAGAGTCTCAACTTCATGAACTCCTTTCTTCTGAGAGGTTCTATGGTTTACAGAATTACTCTCAGAAGTGTACATAAACTAGTTGTTAGCAACCATTTCAATGAGTTCTCTTACTTCTGCAGGTATTTTCTTCAAGTGGAGGGATCCACCTACAGATCTGTCCAACAAAATTTTGAACATTTCAGACAAACCATCATAGAACACGCCTATAATGGACCATTTTGAGAGCATGTCAGGAGGACATCTCCAAATCAGTTGCATATATCTTTTCCAAGCTTCATAGAGGGATTCACCTTCTCTTTGTCTGAAGGTTTGAACTTCCACTCTAATCTTGCTCATCTATTGAGGAGGAAACAACTTAGCCAGAAAAGTATTAACAAGCTTTTCCCAAAAGTCAAGACTCTCTCTAGGTTAGACATCCAACCAGAACTTAGCTCTGTCTCTTAAAGCAAAGGGAAAGAGCATCAGTTTGTAGACTTCATGATTAACTCCATTAGTCTTTACAGTATCACAGATCTGTAAGAATTCTGCTAATAACTGATGTGGATCATCCAATGGAAGTCTATGGAATTTGCAGTTCTACTGTAGAAGAGAGACTAACTGAGGCTTAAGCTCAAAATTGTTAGTTCCAATGGCAGGTACAACAATACTTCTTCCATAAAAGTCAGAGGTAGGCATGGAGTAATCACCAAAGACCTTTCTAGGCTCCTCTTGAGGTTCGGCCATGTCCTATGTTTCTTGTTCAAAACTTTCTGAAAGTTCTCTTCCGGAGTATTGTGCTTTAACTTATTGTAAACGCCTACTTAGAGTTCTTTCAGGTTCAGGGTTAAGATGAAAGAGAGATTCTTTCTCTTTGTTCCTGGTCATAAACAAGAAGAAAAGAAAAAAGAAGAAAAGAAGAAGACTCTCTATACCAATAGGTAAGAAGCTCCTCCTTAAAGTCAGAATAGAAGAAAGAAGAAGAAGAAGAAAGAAGAGAAGTAAAAGAAGTAAAAGAAGAATGATTTGAAAATAGTGGATAGAGTAAAATAAAAGAAGATAGAAGATGAGAGAGGGTGAGGAGAGTTGAATAATATAGATGTGAGAAGAAGAGCCGTATAAATAGAATAAGTAAGTAAGAATTAAAATATTTTTTATTTTTATTTTATTTATTTAATTATTTTCGAAAATCAGTTAATTAATTTAAAAGGAATTTAAAATTTAAATGTTAAATTTTCGAAATAGAGGAGGGAAGAGAAGAAGAAGTTTTCGAAAATTAAGAGAGATGAGAGTTAGGTAGTTTTGAAAAAGAAGAGAGAGAAGAAGGAGATATTTTTTTCGAAAATTGAGGAAGAGATGAGTTAGTTAGGGAGTTTTGAAAAAGAAGAGAGAGAAGATAAGATATTAATTAAGAAAAGATTTTTAATTTAAAAATAAAATAGAAGATAACATAAGAAAAGATTTGAAATTAAAATTTGAAACTAGAAAAAGATAAGATTTTAAAAATTGAAATTTGAAAAAGATAACATAAAATTTTTGAATTTTGAAAAAGATATGATAAGATTTTGAAAAAGATAAGATTTTTGAAAAAGATATGATTTTTATTTTTGAAAATTTTGATTTTTGAAAACTTGACAACTAAGATAAGATAAGATAAAATTTTAAAATTGAAATCTATTTTTTTTTGAAAAATTTCGAAAATTATGCTTAAAATTAGTTAGAAAAGATTTTTTTTTTATTTTTTGAATTTTATGATGAAAGAGAAAAATACAAAAAAGACACGACTTAAAATTTTTAGATCTATCACCCTTGTTTTTCAAAAATTTTTGGAGGGAAACACCAAGGGACACCAAACTTAAAAATTTTAAGATCAAAATACATACAAGACTCAAGAATACTTTGAATACTAACTAAGATCACTTGGAACAAAATTTAAAGGCTCAAAGAACACAAGAACATAAAACGAACACCCAACTTAAAATTTTTAGAAAGTTACAAGGAAATTTTCGAAAAACATAAAGAAAAATAACAAGAAAACACCAAACTTAAAGACTTGACACAAAATTTAACTAAAGAAAATATTTTTGAAAAATTTTTTAGAAAATAGGACTCAAAGAAAACGCAAGACACAACAAGAACATCAACACTGTGACTCAAACAAAGAAAAGACAAATATTTCTTGTAAAAGGTTTAGGAGGAAGAAAACAAAAGAATTAAAAGATTCAAACCAAGAACATAGATTAAACAAAGAGAAGAAAAATATTTTTGAAAAAGTTTTTAGAATTTTTTCGAAAATTTTGAAGAAGAAAACAAAAATAAAAGACTCAATTAAAATAATGTAAAATAAACTACCTGATCGAGGGAGCAAGACAATCTGTCAGTTTTTTCAAACTCGAATATTCCTCGGCAACGTCGCCAAAAACTTAGTGCGCGTGTACGCAAACCCCACACTGTTCGTACAGCAGCAGTGCACTAGGTCGTCCAAGTAATATCTGAGCGAGTCAGGGTCTATCCCACGTGGATTATGGTTTGAAGCAAGCAATAGTTATCTTGCAGGTCTTAGTCAGGCGGAATCAGAAAGTTGTTAGAATAGTTGTCAAATTTGCATTAAAAGGAGTATTGGAATAGAAATCAGTAAAATGGTTATAATTAAGGATAGAGTTGAGATTTGAAGTTGCTTTGCCTTTCTGAATTAACTCTGGTACTACTGTCTTCTTTGCTTGTGAATGATCTTCTTCTATGGCAGGCTGTAAGTGATCAAAGCCATTGCCCATGGTCATTGATCTCCTCTGCTACAAAATGTATGCCATTGCCCATAATCATTCAATCTAACGAAGGGTGAAGCTCTAGCAAGTCATTCTCTTGGCGATCCTACTCAAAATGCCACAGACGAGGTCGAATCTTCCGAATCAGAGAACACTGCTTCTTTGGATTCTAGCCTATACCACGGAGACCCTAATCTCCTCAGAAATCAGCTGAAATTGGTGTCTTGAGAAGTCCCCAACGAAGTCGTGGATTAATCGTCTAAGAGATGTATAAGTATAGCTGTTGGCTCGTGCTTTCTTTCCATGTATTCACACGAACCCAAGTAGATGCGGGTGTTTGTCAGGCACGTTCATCTAAATGTGATGAATAGAGCTAATTTGTCAGATCATCCTATTCACCACGATGAAGATCTGATATACATCTTAGAAATAAATCAAACACTGATCGAAGAAGAAACAATAATACTTTTATTAATTCATAGGAAATCAGCAGGGCTCCTCCCTTTAACCTAGGAGGTTTAGAAACTCATACTGAAGGTAAAAATGTGTATATCGTAAAAAGAAATTGAAGAAAGTGATTTCCGGTTCGAATTACATAAACATAATCCCTTAAATACTAAACAGATGACTAGTAAGGGTAAAATAGCGTATTTAATGCTAAAATCCACTTCTAGGGCCCACTTAGTGAGTGTTTGGGCTGAGCTTTGATGAGATCCATATGCTATGAGGTCTCTTGGGTGTGGCATGCCAGCTAAAGAGTCCTCTTTGGGCGTTTGTACATTGGTCTCTGCTCTTTGGGCGTTGGACGCTTGGAAGGGGGCAGGAAGCTGGCGTTGGACGCTAGTTTTAGGCCTTCTAATCCGAAGCAAAGTATAAACTATTATATATTGTTGGAAAGCTCTAGAATCCAGCTTTCGATAGCCATTGAGAGCGCTCCATTTGGACTTCTGTAGTTCTAAAAAAGCTCTTTCAAATGCAGGCAGGTCAGATTTGGACACCATATGCAGTGCTTTCTCTGTCTCTGAATCAGACTTCTTCTCCAACTCCTCAATTTTAGCCAGAAATTATCTGAAATTGTCCAAAAATACAAAAACTCACAGTAGAATCTAAAAATGTAATTTTAACACTAAAACCTATAAAAAACTTAATAAAAGCTAAATAAAAACTACTAAAAACTATGAAAGCGATGCCAAAAAGCATATAAAATATCCGCTCATCAACAGAACAACAAAGTTCCAATTTGTATAACTTCCAAGCTACAATTTCTATTCACCTAAAATAAATTGAAAATTATTTGTATGCGAGTCTAGTTGGATTTTCCAAAATTTGAGGGCAATCAGATCAATGGTGTGAACTGTGTAATTTTAGAAGGAACCAAGTTTGCTAGTACATAAACTAGAGTTTTGTATAGTTTGGATTTTTTGTGAACCTCTAAACTAATCACATGTTGATCTCATTTGAATGAAACTAGTTAAAATGGAAGTTGGGCATCCCTAATTATTAGCCAGCAAGTTTCAGGCTTTAAGCATCGTTGGTTGATTTTATATAAAATTTTGAAGGAGATGTCATTTTCTGGTTCCTTGATTCTCTTCTTTATGTAGGATGGTAGCTTGCCAAATTCATATAAAATCACATAAAATTCAGAATGAGTTGGGACAAAAATCAATATAAATTTCGTTCTCTCTAGTATAGCTGCACAAAAGATTGGAATCAAAAGAGCTCTTTACAAATTTTGAAAAATTTTGTAAAAATACAATTGTGATAGAATTTATAAATAAAAGTCTGATTTAGGATTGTTGGTACAATTAGAGAAGTAAGGACTTAGTTATGGATGTTGTGTGTCTATGGAATTTTACGAGATTTACTTATACATAATATCCCTAAAAGATGATTTTAATTAGTTATTGTTTTGTCGTTGAGATGATTCTGTGGTTATACTCTCGTAGCCCAATGTATTGTCTTAAACTAGGACTTTGTATGAACACACTTCTGAGGTATATGCCCATTGGAGTCAGTATAAAAAAATAAAAATATAATATTATGAGTTCCGACAAAACTACATTCCACTAGTTCTGTGTATGTGACCTTCGAGTACTGCCATGGAAAGAGAACAAGACCAGTCCCCTACGTTGGAACATCAAAGAACTTCATAATGGATGACGCTGATAACGGCAACAAAAATGGGTGCCAAGTAAAACCACCAGAGCAAACTAAGAAACTTGAAGCACTCTCCAACATAGAAATCATACCAGCCCCTAGCATTGGTGCACGGAATTGCAATCACACCTTTGCAACTCTGCACAACTAAACAGCAAGTGCACTGGGTCGTCCAGTAATAATTCCTTACGTGAGTAAGGGTCGATCCCATGGAGATCGCTGGCTTGAAGCAAGCTATGGTTATCCTGTAACTCTTAGTCAGGAGATTAGTGATAAAAATGATTTTGTTTGTAAAATGTAAAAGATCATGAAATGAATGATACTTGTTATTCAGTAATAGAGAACAGGTTGAGGTTTCGGAGATGCTCTGTCATCTGAATCTCTGCTTTTCTACTGTCTTCTTCTCCAAACACGGATGGCTTCTTCTATGGCTGGCTGTATGTTGGTGGATCACCGTTGTCAATGGTTACCATCCTTCCTCTCAGTGAAAATGGTCCAGGCACGGCTTCTCTACGGCTAATCATCTGTCGGATCTCTCGTCTCGGATGAAAAATACCAAGCACAGCTACCACACGGCTAATCATCTGTCGATTCTCACTCGTGTCGAAATAAGACCTCTCTGTCCTATTGCACACTGTCACTATGCCCAACATTTGTGAGTTTGAAGCTCGTTTGTTCTAGCCTTCACCACGAAGGTTCTGATCTCATGGGTTTGAATGCTTTGTTGTCAGGAAATGCAAGTCAAACGCGTGGATTAGAAACCCAAGAGACATGCACTCAAGCTGTCGCCCAATGACTATGTTGAGCTTAGATAGAACGGGAGTGGTTTTCAAGCACACATTCATAAATTTGAGAATGATGATGAGTGTCACGGATCATCATATTCATTATATTGAAGTACAAGTGGGTATCTTAGAACAGAATCAAGCGTGATCGAATAGAAAACAATAGTAATTGCATTAATCCATTGAGACACAGTAGAGTTCCTCACCCCCACCTATGGGGTTTAAAGACTGATGCCGTAGAAGATAGAATATGAGATGTAAAATGTCATGCGTTCAAATGAATCTCTAAAAGTAGTTCTTATATTAGACTAGTAACTTAGGTTTACAGAAAATGAGTAACTAGGTGTAGATAGTACAGAAATCCACTTCTGGGGCCCACTTGGTGAGTGTTTGGGCTGATCTTTCAATCCTCCACGTGCATGTGCCTCAGATTGGAGTTAAACTCCACCCTGGGTGCCAAAATGGGCGTTTAACGCCAAGAAGTGTGCTTGTTCTGGCGTTTTACGCCAGAAAAGGGTCTTTGGCTGGCATTTAACGCCAGTTTGGTATGGGCTATTATACATTGCTGGAAAGCTCAAGATGTTAGCTATTCAGCCCAATTGAGAACGGCCAATTGGACTTCTGTAGCTCCAGAAAAACGAATTTAAGTGAAGGGAGGTCAGAATCCAACAGCATCTGCAGTACTTTCTCAGCCTATGAATCAGATTTTTGCTCAGGTCCCTCAATTTCAGCCAGAAAATACTTGAAATTACAGAAAAACACACAAACTCATAGTAAAGTCTAGAAATGTGATTTTTGCATAAAAACTAATAAAAATATAATAAAAAGTAACTAAAACATACTAAAAACTACCTAAAAATAGTGCCAAAAAGCGTATAAATTATCCGCCCATCACAACACCAAACTTAAATTGTTGCTTGTCCCCAAGCAACCAAAAAAAAAATAAGATAAAAAGAAGAGAAAATACAATAAATTTAAAAAATATTAACGAAGATTAGTTTTAATTAGATGAGCGGGACTAGTAGCTTTTTGCCTCTGAATAGTTTTGGCATCTCTATATCGATTGGAGTTCAGAATTGTTGGCCTCTTTAGGAACTCAAAAATACAGATAATGTTATTGATTTTCCTATTTAAGTTCTTTTTGATTCTTGAACACAGCTACTTTATAAGTCTTGGCCGTGACCCTTAGCATTTTATTTTCTAGTATTACCACCGGATACATAAATGCCATGGACACATAATTGGGTGAACCTTTTCAGATTGTGACTCAGCTTTGCTAGAGTCCCCAGTTAGAGGTGCCCAGATTTCTTAAGCACACTCTTTTACTTTGGATCATGACTTTAACCATTCAGTCCCAAGCTTTTCACTTGGACCTTCATGACACAAGTACATGGTTAGGGACAGCTTGATTTAGCCGCTTAGGCCAGGATTTTATTCCTTTGAGCCCTCCTATCCATTGATGCTCAAAGCCTTGGATCCATTTTACCCTTGCCTTTTGGTTTAAAAAACTATTGGCTTTTTCTGCTTGCTTTTTCTTTTTCTTTCTCTTTTTTTCTTTATTTTTCGTAATTTTTTTCGCAAGCTTTTGCTTTTCACTGCTTTTTCTTGCTTCAAGAATTAGTTTTATGCTTTTTCAGATCACCAATAACATGTATCCTTTTTCATTATTCTTTCATGAGTCAACTTTTCTTAATTCCAATTTTAAACATGTATTGTTTAAGCATACATTCGGAAAGTAAGAAGTATTGCCACCACATCAGAATAATTAAACTAATTTCAAGATAAATTTTGAAATTCATGCACTTATTGTTCTTTTGCAAATAAAAACATTTTTCATTTAAGAAAGGTGAGAGATTCATAGAATCATTCATAGCTTTAAGACATAGACTCTAAACACTAATGATCATGTAATAAAGACAAGACTTAGACAAAAAAAAAACATAAAAACAGACAAATAACAATAAAAGCAAGAAAATTAAGGAGCGGGTCCACCTTAGTGACGGCGGCTACTTCTTCCTCTTGATGGTCCAATGGAGTGCTTGAGCTCCTCTAGTTTGCTCCATCCTCTTTCTTAGTGATGGGCTTTGGTGATGAATTTTTCCATCTCCCTAGGTTTGGAGACCGAAGCAATTGCCTTCTCTTTCCTCTTTCTAGAGGATTCTCTGACTTTGGGTGCCATAAGTGGTAATGGAAAGCAAAAAGCAAAACTTTTCCACACCAAACATAAAAGCTTTGCTCGTCCTCAAGCAAAATAAGATAGAAGGGAGTAGAAGAAGAATGAGGTAATTAATTTTGAAAAACTTGTTAATGTTAAAAAAAGTTAAAAGGATTTGAAAAGAATTTGAGAAGATATGTAAGTTTGGAAAAAGATATGGACAAGAACTAAAAAGAATTAAAAAAGAATTAAAAAGAATTGAAAGGATTATTAGTTTTTGAAAATAGAAATTGAAAGATGAACATTTGAAATATTTTTTATGCAAAAAAAATTATGAATTAAAACATGAAAAGTTGAAAAAAAAATCGAATTGGAAACAAAATTACATCCCCTTTGCTGTTCTGGCGTTAAACACCCGGAAGGATAGCCATTCTGGCATTTAATGCCCATCTGGCAGGCTGGCGTTAAACGCTAGAATTTCTTTGTTACTGGGCTTTTTTTTCTGAACGCCCAAGATGCTGCTGTTTCTGGCGTTAAACACCCAGAATGCTGCTGATGAGCGGATAATTTATACACTTTTTGGCATTGTTTTTAGGTAGTTTTTAGTATAATCTAGTTACTTTTAGGGATGCTTTCATTAGTTTTTATGCTAAATTCACATTTCTGGACTTTATTATGAGTTTGTGTGTTTTTCTGTGATTTCAGATAATTTCTGGCTGAAATTGAGGGACCTGAGCAAAACTCTGATAAAAGGCTGACTAAGGACTGCTGATGCTATTGGATTCTGACCTCCCTGCACTCGAAATTAATTTTCTGGAGCTACAGAACTCCAAATGGTGCGCTCTCAACGGCTTTGGAAAGTAGACATCCAGAGCTTTCCAGCAATATATAATAGTCCATACTCTCCATGCTGCATTCTGGAGTCAAATGCCAGAAACACGTCACGAACCAGAGTTGAATGCCCAAAACACGTTACAACTTGGCGTTCAACTCCAAGAGAAGCCTCAGCTCGTGGATAGATCAAGCTCAGCCCAAGCACACACCAAGTGGGCCCCGGAAGTGAATTTATGCATCAATTACTTACTTCTGTAAACCCTAGTAGCTAGTCTAGTATAAATAGGATAATTTACTATTGTATTAGACATCTTTGGTCTCAGTTTTATCTTATTATTCATCTTAGGAGACTATTGATCACGTTTTGGGCGCTGGCCATTCGGCCATACCTGAACCTTCATCACTTATGTATTTTCAACGGTGGAGTTTCTGCACACCATAGATTAAGGGTGTGGAGCTCTACTGTACCTCAAGTTTCAATGCAATTACTACTATTTTCTATTCAATTCGACTTATTCCTATTCTAAGATATTCGTTGCACTTCAACATGATGAATGTGATGATTCGTGACACTCATCATCATTCTCACCTATGAACGCGTGACTGACAACCACTTTCGTTCTACCTTAGACCGGGCGCATATCTCTTGGATTCCTTAATCATAATCATCATGGTATAAGCTAGAATTGATGGCGGCATTCATGGGAATCCGAAAAGTCTAACCTTGTCTGTGGTATTCCGAGTAGGATTCCGAGATTGAATGACTGTGACGAGCTTCAAACTCGCGATTGCTGGGCGTGATGACAAACGCAAAAGAATCAAGGGATTCTATTCCAACATGATCGAGAACCAATAGATGATTAGCCGTGCTGTGACAGAGCATTTGGACCATTTTCACTGAGAGGATGAGATGTAGCCATTGACAACGGTGATGCTCTACATACAGCTTGCCATAGAAAGGAGTGACAAAGATTGGATAAAAGCAGTAGAATAGCAGAGATTCAGAAGGAACACAACATCTCCATGCACCTATCTGAAATTCCCACCATTGAATTATATGAGTAACTATTTTCTATTTATTTATTATTATTATTCGAAAATCCAATAATCTCTTAATATAGTTGAATCCGCCTGACTAAGATTTACAAGATGACCATAGCTTGCTTCATACCAACAATCTCTGTGGGATCAACCCTTACTCACGTATGGTATTACTTGGACGACCCAGTACACTTGCTGGTTAGTTGTGCAAAGTTGTGACAAAGTGTGATTTATGTTTGAGAGCACCAAGTCTTTGGAGCCATTGTTGATGATCACGATTTCGTCCACCAGCTGCCCATTCTGGCGTTTAACGCCCAGAATGATACCTTCTCTGGCGTAAAACACCCAGAATGATAGCCATTCTGGCGTTTAGCACACAGTTTGCCAGCTTTACTGGCGTTTAAATGCTAGTAAGCTTCTTTTCTATTGGCTTCTTTGTTTTCTGTTCTGGACTCTTTTGTTACTCTGTAAACCTCTGCAATTGACCATAAACTTTAAAAATTAATTATATTAAACTTGTATAATTATTATTTGAATAACAAAACCTTTGCTAATGGCTGGGTTGCCTCCCAGCAAGCGCTTCTTTACTGTCTTTAGCTGGACTTTACTGAGCTTTAATCTAGCCTCAGTCTTGAGCATTCTTGCTCAACATTGCCTTCAAGATAATGCTTGACTCTCTGTCCATTAACAATGAACTTTTTGTCAAATTCAATATCCTGAAGCTCTACATATCCATATGGTGACACATTTGTAATCACATATGGTCCCTTCCACCGGGATTTCAATTTCCCAGGGAACAATCTGAGCTTAGAGTTAAACAGCAGAACCTTCCGTCCTGGCTCAAAGACTCTAGATGATAGCTTTCTGTCATGCCACCTTTTTGCTTTCTCCTTGTAATTTTTAGCATTTTCAAAAGCATTGAGTCTGAACTCCTCCAGCTCATTCAACTAGAGTAATCTTTTCTCTCCAGCTACCTTAGCATCATGGTTTAGGAACCTGGTTGCCCAGTAGGCCTTGTGTTTCAGTTCCACTGGCAGATGACAGGCTTTTCCATACACAAGATGGTATGGAGAGGTCCCTATAAGAGTCTTGAATGCGGTTCTGTATGCCCACAGAGCATCATCCAGACTTCTTGCCCAATCCCTTCTATGGGTACTTACAGTCCGTTCCAAGATTCGTTTTAGTTCTCTATTTGAGACTTCAGCCTGCCCATTTGTCTGTGGATGATATAGAGTTGCCACTTTATGGTTAATTCCATATCGGATCAGAGTATAGTCAAGCTGTTTATTGTAGAAATGAGTGCCTTCATTACTGATCAGTACCCTAGGGACACCGAACTTGCTGAAGATATGCTTTTGGAAGAACTTCATCACTGTCTTAGTATCATTAGTGGGTGTTGCAATTGCCTCTACCCATTTGGATACATAGTCTACTGCCACCAGAATATAAGTATTTGAATATGATGGTGGGAGGCCCCATGAAGTCAATACCCCATACATCAAACAACTCAATCTCTAAGATCCCTTGCTGAGGCATGGCATAACCGTGAGGCAGATTACCAGCTCTCTGGCAACTGTCACTGTTACGTACAAACTCACAGGAGTCTCTATAAAGAGCAGGCCAGTAGAAGCCACATTAGAGAACCTTTGTGGCTGTTTGCTCACTGATGAGCGGATAATTTATACGCTTTTTGGCGTTGTTTTTAGGTAGTTTTTAGTAGGTTCTAGCCACTTTTTAGTATGTTTTTATTAGTTTTCATGCAAAATTCATATTTCTAGACTTTATTATGAGTTTGTGTGTTTTTTTTTGTGATTTTAGTTATTTTTTGGCTGAAATTGAGGGAGCTGAGCAAAAATCTGATTCAGTCTGAAAAAGGACTGCTGATGCTGTTGGATTCTGACCTCCCTGCACTTGAAATAGATTTTTTGGAGATACAGGAGTCCAATTGGCGTGCTCTCAATCGCGTTAGAAAGTAGACATCCAGGGCTTTCCAGAAATATATAATAGTCCATACTTTTCTCGAAGATAAATGACATAAATAGGCGTTCAACGCCAGTTTCATGTTCCATTCTGGCGTTAAACGCCAGAAACAGGATGCAAATTGGAGTTAAACGCCCAAAACAGGTTACAACCTGACTTTTAACTCTAAAAACAGCCCAGGCACATGAAAAGCTCAAGTCTCAGTCCCAGCACACACCAAGTCAGCCCCAAAAGTGGATTTCTGCATTATCTATCTTAGTTTACTCATTTTCTGTAAACTTAGGTTACTAGTTTAGTATTTAAACAACTTTTAGAGATTTATTTTGGATCTCATGACATTTTTAGATCTGAGCTTTGTACTCTTTGATGGCATGAGTCTCTAAACTCCATTGTTGGGGGGTGAGGAGCTCTGCAGCGTCTCGATGAATTAATGTAATTATTTCTGTTTTCTATTCAATCACGCTTGTTTCTATCTAAGATGTTCATTCGCACTTCAATATGATGAATGTGATGATCAGTGACACTCATCACTGTTCTCAATCTATGAATGCGTGCCTGACAACCACCTCCGTTCTACCTTCGATTGAATGAGTATCTCTTGGATTCCTTAATCAGAATCTTTGTGGTATAAGCTAGAACCCATTGGCAGCATTCCTGAGAATCCGGAAAGTCTAAACCTTGTCTGTGGTATTCCAAGTAGGATTCAGGGATTGAATGACTGTGATGAGCTTCAAACTCGCAAGGGTTGGGCGTAGTGAGAGACGCAAAAGGATCAATGGATCCTATTCCAGCATGAGTGAGAACCAACAGATGATTAGCCGTGTGGTGACAGCGCAACTGGACCATTTTCACTGAGAGGATGGATGGTAGCCATTGACAATGGTGATCCACCAACACACAGCTTGCCATAGGAGGAACCTTGCGTGCGTGAAGAAGAAGACAGGGGGAAAGCAAGATTTAGAAGACAAAGCATCTCCAAAACTCCAACATATTCTCCATTACTGCATAATAAGTATTATTTAATCCATGCTCTCTTGTTCATTTGCAAGTCAACTGATAATTATAATTGATATCCTGACTAAGAGTTACAAGATAACCATAGCTTGCTTCAAGCCAACAATCTCTGTGGGATCGACTCTTACTCACGTAAGGTATTACTTGGACGACCTAGTGCACTTGCTGGTTAGTGGTATGAATTGTGAAAAGTGTGATTTACAATTTTGTGCATAGAATTGTCACTTTATGGTGACTGAAGGAATTGTCCTTGGGCACAGAATTTCGAACAAGGGAATAGAGGTGGATCAAGCTAAGGTGGAGGTAATTGAAAAATTACCACCACCTGCCAATGTTAAGGAAATCAGAAGCTTTCTGGGGCATGCAGGATTCTACAGAAGGTTTATAAAGGATTTTTTAAAAATTGCAAAACCTCTGAGTAATCTGCTAGCTGCTGACACGCCATTTATCTTTGATAAGGAGTGTCTGTAGGCGTTTGAGACTCTGAAAGCTAAACTGGTCACAGCACCAGTCATCTCTGCAACAGACTGGATATTACCATTTGAATTAATGTGTGATGCCAGTGATCATGCCATTGGTGCAGTGTTGGGACAGAGGCATGACAAGCTTCTGCACGTCATTTATTATGCCAACTGTATTCTAAATGATGTGCAGAAGAACTACACAACCACAGAAAAGGAATTGCTTGCAGTGGTTTATGCCATTGACAAGTTCAGATCCTATTTAGTAGGATCAAAAGTGATTGTGTACATTGACCATGCTGCTCTTAAATATCTACTCACAAAGCAGGATTTAAAACCCACGCTCATAAGATGGGTGTTGCTTCTGCAAGAGTTTGATATAGAAATAAGAGACAGAAAAGGGACAGAGAATCAAGTAGCAGATCACCTGTCCTGAATAGAACCAGTAGAAGGGGCGTCCCTCCCTCTTACTGAGATCTATGAAACCTTTCCGGATGAGCAACTTTTTGCCATTCAGGAATCACCATGGTTTCATCGAAATTGAGACTGGATTAAAGCTCAGTAATAGTCCAGCTAAAGACGATAAAGAAGCGCTTATTGGGAGGCAACCCAATTTTATCTATCTATGTTAAAATTCCATTGTTTTTTTGTGTTTTCTTTAGGTTGATGATCATGTGAAGTCACAAAAACAACTACAAAAATTAAAGCAAAATAAAAAACAACATTAAAAACAGAACACTCTGGAGAATAAGCTTACTGGCGTTTAAACGCCAGTAAAAAGCATCAGACTGGCGTTTAACGCCAGAAAGGAGCATCAAGCTGGTGTTAAACACCAGAAACAAGCAACAAGTTGGAGTTTAATGCCAGAAACAAGCAGCAATCTGGCGTTAAATGCCAGGATTGCACTAAGAGGGCATTCTACACGCCTAAATAATGTAGGGATGAGAAATCTTTGACACATCAGGATCTGTGGACCCCACAAGATCCCCACCTACCTCACCATTCAAATTCAAACCATTCCCCTCCCAAACCCACCCATTCACACACCTCCATCTCCTCCACTTCTCATTCTATTCCCTTCTTTCTTCTTTTGCTCGAGGACGAGCAAACCTTTTAAGTTTGATGTGGAAAAAGCGTTGGTTTTTGTTTTTTTATAACCATTTATGGCACCTAAGGCCGGAGAAACCTCTAGAAAGAGGAAAGGGAAGGTAGTTGCTTCCACATCTGAGTCATGAGAGATGGAGAGGTTCATCTCAAGGGTCCATAGTTCAGTGGTAGAGCATTTGATTGCAGATCAAAGAGCCTTGAGGGAAGAGCAACAAAGGCTGGGAAGAGATATAGAGGAGCACCATTAGATCTTCAAGAGGAAGAACAAGCCGCCATCACTAAGGTGGACTCATTCCTTAACTTCCTTGTTCTTATTTTTTTGTTTTTTTTTTTATTTTCATACTTTATGTATGTCTATGTTTTGTGTCTTTACTATATGATCATTATTGTCTAGTGTCTATGTCTTAAAGCTATGAATAACTCCATGAATCCTTCACCTCTCTTAAATGAAAAATGTTCTAAAAACAAAAGAATAAGAAGTACATGAGTTTCAAATTCATCCTTGAAATTAGTTTAATTATATTGATGTTGTGATGATACTTTTTGTTTTATGAATGAATGCTTGAACAGTGCATATTTTTTATATTTAATTTTATGAATGTTAAAATTGTTGGCTCTTGAAAGAATGATGAACAAGAGAAATGTTATTAATAATCTGAAAAATAAAAAAATTGATTCTTGAAGCAAGAAAAAGCAGTGAATAACAAAAGCTTGCGAAAAAAAATGGCGAAAAAATATATATAAAAAAATAAAAAAGAAAAAGAAAAAGCAAGTGGAAAAAGCCAATAGCCCTTAAAACCAAAAGGTAAGGGTAAAAAAGGATCCAAGACTTTGAGCATCAATGGATAGGAGGGCCCAAGGAAATAAATCCAGGCCTAAGCGGCTAAATCAAGCTGTCCCTAACCATGTGCTTGTGGCATGCAGGTCCAAGTGAAAAGCTTGAGACTGAGTGGTTAAAGTCGTGATCCAAAGCAAAAGAGTGTGCTTAAGAACCCTAGACACCTCTAATTGGGGACTTTAGCAAAGCTAAGTCACAATCTGAAAAGGTTCACCTAGTTATGTGTCTGTGGCATTTATGTATCCGGTGGTAATACTGGAAAACAAAGTACTTCGGGCCACGACCAAGACTCATAAAGTAGCTGTGTTCAAGAATCAGCATACTAAACTAGGAGAATTAATAACACTATCTGAATTCTGAGTTCCTATAGATGCCAATCATTCTAAACTTCAAAGGATAAAGTGAGATGCCAAAACTGTTCAGAAGCAAAAAGCTATAAGTCCCGCTCATCTAATTAGAACTAAGCTTCATTGATATTTTAGAATTTATAGTATATTCTCTTCTTTTTATCCTATTTGATTTTCAGTTGCTTGGGGACAAGCAACAATTTAAGTTTGGTGTTGTGATGAGCGGATAATTTATACGCTTTTTGGCATTGTTTTTCGGTAGTTTTTAGTAGGTTCTAGCCACTTTTTAGTATGTTTTTATTAGTTTTCATGCAAAATTCATATTTCTGGACTTTACTATGAGTTTGTGTGTTTTTTTGTGATTTCAGGTATTTTCTGGCTGAAATTGAGGGAGTTGAGCAAAAATCTGATTCAAGCTGAAAAAGGAATGTTGATGCTGTTGGATTCTGACCTCCCTGCACTCGAAATAGATTTTTTGGAGCTACAGGAGTCCAATTTGCACACTCTCAATTGCGTTGGAAAGTAGACATCCAAGGCTTTCCAGCAACATATAATAGTTCATTCTTTGCTCAAAGATAAATGATGTAAACTGGCATTTAACGCCAGTTCCATGTTCCATTCTGGCGTTGAACGCCAGAAACAGGTTGCAAATTGGAGTTAAACGCCCAAAATAGGGTACAACTTGACATTTAACTCCAGAAACAGCCCAGGCACGTGAAAAGCTCAAGTCTCAGCCCTAGCACACACCAAGTGGGCCCCAGAAGTGGATTTCTGCACTATCTATCTCAGTTTACTCATATTCTGTAAACCTAGGTCACTAGTTTAGTATTTAAACAACTTTTAGAGATTTATTTTGGATCTCATGACATTTTTAGATCTGAACTTTGTACTCTTTGATGGCATGAGTCTCTAAACTCCATTGTTGGGGGGTGGGGTGAGGAGCTCTGCAGCGTCTCGATGAATTAATGTAATTATTTCTGTTTTCTATTCAAACACGCTTGTTTCTATCTAAGATGTTCATTCGCACTTCAATATGATGAATGTGATGATCAGTGACACTCATTACTGTTCTCAATCTATGAATGCGTGCCTGACAACCACCTCCGTTCTACCTTCGATTGAATGAGTATCTCTTGGATTCCTTAATCAGAATCTTCGTGGTATAAGCTAGAACCCATTGGCAGCATTCTTGAGAATCCGGAAAGTCTAAACCTTGTCTGTGGTATTCCAAGTAGGATTCAGGGATTGAATGACTGTGATGAGCTTCAAACTCACAAGGGTTGGGCGTAGTGACAGACACAAAAGGATCAATGGATCCTATTCCAGCATGAGTGAGAACCAACAGATGATTAGCCGTGTGGTGACAGCGCACCTGGACCATTTTCACTGAGAGGACGGATGGTAGCCATTGACAACGGTGATCCACCAACATATAGCTTGCCATAGGAAGAACGTCGCGTGCGTGATGAATAAGACAGGGGGAAAGCAGAGATTCAGAAGACAAAGCATCTCTAAAACTCCAACATATTCTCCATTACTGCATAATAAGTATTATTTAATCCATGCTCTCTTACTCATTTGCAAGTCAACTGATAATTATAATTGATATCCTGACTAAGAGTTACAAGATAACCATAGCTTGCTTCAAGTCAACAATCTCTGTGGGATCGACCCTTACTCACGTAAGGTATTACTTGGACGACCTAGTGCACTTGCTGGTTAGTGGTACGAATAGTGAAAAGTGTGATTTACAATTTCGTGCACCACTCACCTCCAAAATGCCCTCCATATTATGATCCATGACAATGCCATAGGATCTTCTGTGCGTTTCTTCTAGGCACACATCTACGGATTATTCCATCTGCACATCTCTTAAAGAGATATGGTTCATCCCACATGTAGTACTTTGCATCAGAAACCAATTTTTTTGTCACAGCTTTATAGTTTGCAATGTCTGCAAACCATGGTACTTCCTGAATGGCAAAGAGTTGCTCATCTGGAAATGTTTCAGAGATCTTAGTAGGAGGGAGGGACGCTCCTACTACTGGTTCTATCCGGGACAGGTGATCAGCTACCTGGTTCTCTGTCCCTTTTCGGTCTCTTATTTTTATATCAAACTCTTGCAGAAGTAACACCCATCTTATGAGTCTGGGTTTTGAATCTTGCTTTGTGAGGAGATATTTTAGAGCAGCATGGTCAGTGTACACAATCACTTTTGATCCTACTAAATAAGATCTGAATTTGTCAATGGCATAAACCACTGTAAGCAACTCCTTTTTTGTGGATGTGTAATTCTTTTGCGCATTATTTAAAACACGGCTGGCATAATAAATGACATGCAGAAGCTTGTTGTACCTCTGTCCCAATACTACACTAATGGCATCGTCACTGGCATCACACATTAGTTCGAATGGTAATGTCCAATCTGGTGTAGAAATGACTGGTGCTATGACCAGCTTAGCTTTTAGAGTCTCAAAGGCCTGCAAACATTCTGTGTCAAAGATAAATGGTGTAGCAGCAGCTAGCAGATTGCTCAGGGGTTTTGCAATTTTTGAAAAATCCTTTATAAACCTCCTATAGAATCCTGCATGCCCCAGAAAGCTTCTGATTGCCTTAACATTGGCAGGTGGTGGTAATTTTTAAATTACCTCTACCTTAACTTGATCCACCTCTATTCCCTTGTTCAAAATTCTGTGCCCAAGAACAATTCCTTCAGTCACCAAAAAGTGACATTTCTCCCAGTTTAAAACCAGGTTAGTCTCTTGGCATCTTTTCAGAACAAGTGCTAGATGGTCAAGACAGGAGTTGAATGAGTCTCCAAATACTGATAAGTCATCCGTGAAGACTTCCAGAAATTTCTCTACCATATCAGAGAAGATAGAGAGCATGCACCTCTAAAAGGTTGCAGGTGTATTGCACAGACCAAATGGCATCCTTTTGTAGGCAAATACTTCAGATGGACATGTGAATGCTATTTTCTCTTGGTCCTGAGGATCTACTAAAATTTGGTTGTAACCTGAATAGCCATCCAAAAAGTAGTAGTATTCATGACCTACTAGTCTCTCTAGCATCTGGTCTATGAATGGTAAAGGAAAATGATCCTTTCTAGTGGCTATATTGAGCCTTCTGTAGTCAATACGCCACCCTGTAACTGTTCTTGTGGGAACCAGTTCATTCCTTTCATTATGAACCACTGTCATACCTCCCTTCTGGGGGACAACTTGTACAGGGCTCACCTAGGGGCTATCAGAAATAGGATAAATAATCCCGGCCTCCAGTAACTTAGTGACCTCTTTCTGCACCACCTCCTTCATGGCTGGATTCAGCCGCCTCTGTGGTTGAACCACTGGCTTAGCATCATCCTACAATAGGATCTTGTGCATACATCTGGCTGGGCTAATGCCCTTGAGATCGCTTATGGACCACCCAAGAGCTGTCTTGTGTGTCCTCAGCACCTGAATTAGTGCTTTCTCTTCCTGTGGCTCTAAAGTAGAGCTTATGATCACAGGAAAAGTGTCATCTTCTCACAGAAATACATATTTCAGGGATGGTGGTAGTGGTTTGAGCTCGAGTTTAGGAGGCTTTTCCTCTTCCTGAGGAGTTTTCAGAGGCTTTTCTGTTTCCTCTGATTCCTCCAGATCAGGCTGGACATCTTTAAAGATGTCCTCTAGCTCTAATTTGAGACTCTCAGTCATCTTGACCTCCTCTACCAGGGTGTCAATAACATCAATGCTCATGCAATCTTTTGAGGTGTCTGGATGCTGCATAGCTTTGACAACATTCAACTTAAACTCATCCTCATTGACTCTTAGGGTCACCACCCCTTTTTGGACATCAATGAGGGTTTGTCCAGTTGCCAGGAAAGGTCTTCCTAGAATGAGAGTTGCACTCTTGTGCTCCTCTATTTTCAGCACCACAAAGTCAGTGGGAAAGGCAAATGGCCCAACTTTGACAATCATGTCCTCAATTACGCCTGATGGAATTTTAATAGAGCCATCAGCAAGTTGGAGGCATATTCGGATTGGTTTAACTTCATCAGTCAAACCAAGCTTTTTGATAGTGGATGCGGGTATCAGGTTGATACTTGCCCCCAGATCATATAGAGCTGTCTTGGTACAATCCGCTAATGTGCATGGTATCATAAAGCTTCTGGGATCTCTAAGCTTCTCTGGTAAGCTTTTCAGAATGACTGCACTGCATTTTTTAGTGAGGAAAACTTTTTCAGTTTCTCTCCAATCCTTCTTATGACTTAAGATCACTTTCATGAACTTAGCATAAGAGGGTATTTGCTCAAGTGCCTCTGCAAACAAAATTTTTATTTCAATAGTCCTGAGATAGTTTGTAAAGCGGGCAAATTGTTTATCCTGTTCCGCTTGACGGAGTTTCTGAGGATAAGGCATCTTGGCTTTATATTCTTCAACCTTAGTTGCTGTAGGTTTATTTCCTACAGAAGTGGTTGGAGAAGCCTGCTTAAGGGGGTTATTATCAGCACTTATAGGTGTTTGATCCCTCATTGGTGTTTGAACGCTAGAATTGGGTATTGTATGGGCGTTTAATGCCAGATTGCCACCCTTTTTTGGCGTTTGGACGCTAGAATTGGCCATCTACTGGGCGTTCAGCACCAACTTCTCACCTTTTTCTGGAGTTTGAACGCTAGAATGATTCCTCTCTGGGCTCTTATTGTCCTCAGAGGGATTTTGGGCAGTGGTTTAGTCATCCTCTGTCAGTTGTTCCTTTCTTCACTTTCTGCTGCTTTGAGTTGAGACATTCAATGTCTTCCCACTCCTTAAATGAATAGCTTGACACTCTTCTATTATCTATTTAGATAAATATTGTCTTGTCTGATCCAATTGTGCTTCCATATTCTTGTTAGAATTTTTAGTGTCTTGTAGCATCTCTTTAAATTCTGCTAATTGTTTTGTTATGAAAAGTAATTGCTGATTGAGTTCAGCAACTTGTTCTAGAGGACTAAGTTCAGTGGATACTGCTTTAGCCTTTTCTTTC
Source organism: Arachis hypogaea (assembly GCF_003086295.3). Classification (NCBI taxonomy): domain Eukaryota; kingdom Viridiplantae; phylum Streptophyta; class Magnoliopsida; order Fabales; family Fabaceae; genus Arachis; species Arachis hypogaea. The sequence continues at coordinate 92,735,585 of NC_092038.1, read as the reverse complement.
ATGGAGGACTCACTACTTAAGTACAGTTGCTGATTTCTAGCAACTGTATCAATGAGCTCTTGAGCCTCTTCAATTGTCTTTCTCATGTGTATAGATCCACCAGCTGAATGGTCTAGAGATATCTGGGCATTTTCTGTAAGCCCGTAGTAGAAGATGTCTAACTGCACCCATTTTGAAAACATTTCAGAGGGGGCATTTCCTTAGCATCTCTCTGTACCTCTCCCAAGCATTATAAAGAGATTCATTATCCTCTTGTTTAAAGCCTTGGATGTGCAACCTTAGCTGTGTCATCCTTTTTGGAGGGAAATATTGATTCAGAAATTTGTCTGACAACTGTTTCCATGTTCTTATGCTGGCTTTGGGTTGGTTGTTTAACCATCTCTTAGCTTGGTCTTTTACAGCAAATGAAAACATCAATAATATGTAGACATTCTGATCCACTTCCTTATTACGTACTTTGTCAGCAATTTGTAAGAACTGTGCTAGAAACTCAGCAGGTTCTTCCTGTGGAAGATCGGAATACTGGCAATTTTGCTACCCCATAATAATGAGCTGAGTATTTAACTCAAAATTGCTGGCTCTGATGAAGTGTATACAGATACTACTCCCATATGAAGCAGTAGTGGGGTTAGCATATGACCACAGAGTCCTTCTGGACAGTTTATTTCCACTTAGATCCATGATGGAGAAAGGGAGATGATGTGGATTATAAATAAACAATTTTCCCTTTTTTTTTGGAAAACCGAAATTAAAAGAAAATAAAAATAAAAGAAAATAAATGAAAAATTGAATATAAGTTCAAAAATTAGAAGAAAAATAAGTAAAAGAAAATTGAAAACTAAAATAATTAATTAGTTAAAAAGATTTGAAAAATTGTGGATGAGGATTTTCGAAAAATGAAGAGAGAGAAAGTGGTTAGGAAGTTTTGAAAATATATATGATTTTAAAATTTTAAAGATTGAAACTTTCTTAACAAGAAAACACCAAACTTAAAATTTTTTAATCAAACTAATAAAATTGGACAAGTAATTCAAAAATAAAAAAAAGGATTTTGAAAAATTTTATAAAAGATTTTCAAAAAATATAAAAAGAAAATTGAAAAAGAATTTGTTTTGAAAAATATTTAAAAAGATAAATTTTTAAAATTGAAATTTTGACTTGACTAACAAGAAACTACCAAATTTTAAAAATTTTGACTAAGTCAACCTAAGGAATTCTAAAATGATGAGTAAATAAAGGAAAAGATATTTTTTGAATTTAATGAGGAAAGAAAAAAATAATAAAATGACACCAAACATAGAATTTTTAGATCAAAACAAAGAAAACAAATAAGAAAACTTTGAATGTCCAGATAAACACTAAGAACACTTTGAAAATTAAGATGAACACCAAGAACAAATTTTGAAAATTTTCAAGGAAATAAGGACACAAAAAACACCAAACTTAAAAAATTTTTATACTTTGGACACTAATAATTCGAAAATGTATAAGATAAACAACAAAAGACACCAAACAAGAAAATTTAAAGATCAAATAAAGAAATTTATCAAGAAAAACTTGAAGATCAAGAAAGAACTAAGAACATGTAATTAAAAATATGAAGAAAAATAAAAACATGCAATTCGAAAAATTGAAGGAAAATAAAAGTATTGCAATTGACACCAAACTTAAAACATGAAACTAAACTCAAACAGAAGACTCAATTATTAATTTATTGGTTTTTATCTATTTATTAAAAATTTTTGAAAAAATCTAGAAAAAGAAAACAAGAATTTTAAAATTTTAACAAAAACAATAATAAAAGACTCAAAGAAAATTAAAGATTACTAAAGAAAAATAAGATTTTTGACAAGAAGATAAAAGACTCAAACTTAGTGACTTTAAACCAAAAAAAGAAAATTTTCCAAATCTAAACAACAAGATGAATCGTTAGTTGTCCAAACTCGAACAATTCCCAGCAACAGTGCCAAAAACTTGGTGCACGGAATTGCAATCACACCTTTGCAACTCCGCACAACTAACCAGCAAGTGCAATGGGTCTTCCAAGCAATAATTCCTTATGTGAGTAAGGGTCGATCCCACAGAGATTTCCGGCTTGAAGCAAGCTATGATTATCCTATAACTCTTAGTCAGGAGATCAGTGATAAAAATTATTTCGTTTGTAAAAAGTAAAAGTGCATGAAATGAATGATACTTGTTATTCAGTAATGGAGAACAGGTTGAGGTTTCGGAGTTGCTCTGTCGTCTGAATCTCTGCTTTCCTACTGTCTTCTTCTCCAAACATGCATGGCTTCTTCTATGGCTGGCTGTATGTTAGTGGATCACTATTGTCAATGGCTACCATCCTTCTTCTCAGTGAAAATGGCCCAGGAACGGCTTCTGTACGGCTAATCATCTGTCGAATCTCTCGTCTCAGATGAAAAATACCAGGCACAGCTACCGCACGGCTAATCATCTGTCGGTTCTCACTCGTGTGGGAATAAGAGCTCTCTGTCCTTTTGCACACTGTCACTGTGCCCAACATTTGTGAGTTTAAAGCTCGTTTGTTCTAGCCTTCACCACGAAGGTTCTGATCTCATGGGTTTGAGTGCTCTATTGTCAGGAGATGCAAGTCAAACGCGTGGATTAGAAACCCAAGAGACATGAACTCAAGCTATCACCCAATGACTACGTTGAGCTCACATAGAATGGAAGTGGTTGTCAAGCATGCGTTCATAAATTTGAGAATAATGATGAGTGTCACGGATCATCATATTCTTTATATTGAAGTACGAGTGAGTATCTTAGAATAGAATCAAGTGTGATCGAAAAGAAAACAATAGTAATTGCATTAATCCGTTGAGACACAGCAGAGCTCCTCACCCCACCAATGGGTTTTGAGACTTATGCCGTACAAGATAGAATATGAGATGTAAAATGTCATGCGTTTGAATGAATCGCTAAAAGTAGTTCTTATACTAGACTAGTAACTTAGGTTTACAAAAAATGAGTAACTAGGTGTAGATAGTGCAGAAACAGAAATCAACTTTCGGGGCCCTATTACCTTTTCCCTCTTTTATTCTTTTCTTCTTCTACTAACATAAAGGAATCTCTCTACTGTGGTAAAGAGGATCCCTATTATTATTATTTTCTGTTCCCTTCTTTTTCATATGAGCAGGAGCAGAAACAAGAATATTCTTGTTGAAGCAGACCCCGAACCTGAAAGGACTCTGAAGAGGAAACTAAGAGAAGCTAAATTACAACAATCCAGAGACAACCTTACAGAAATTTTTGAAAAGGAAGAGGAGATGGAAACCGAAAATAATAATGCAAGGAGGATGCTTGGTGATTATACTACACTTACTTCCAAGTTTGATGGAAGAAGCATCTCAATCCCTGCCATTGGAGCAAACAATTTTGAGCTGAAACCTCAACTAGTTGCTCTACTGCAACAAAACTGCAAGTTCCATGGACTTCCATCAGAAGATCCCTACCAGTTTTTAACTGAGTTCTTGCAGATCTGTGAGACTATTAAGAATAATGGAGTAGATCCTGAAGTCTATAGGCTTATGCTTTTACCTTTTGCTGTTAGAGACAGAGCTAGAACATGGTTGGACTCACAACCTAAAGATAGCCTGGACTCTTGGGATAAGCTGGTCACGGCCTTCTTGGCTAAGTTCTTTCCTCCTCAAAAGCTGAGCAAGCTTATCGTGGATATTCAGACCTTCAAACAAAAAGATGGTGAATCCCTCTATGAAGCTTGGGAAAGATACAAGCAGATGACCAAAAGATGTCCTTCTGACATGCTTTTAGAGTGGACCATTTTGGATATATTCTATTATGGTCTATCTGAGTTCTCTAAGATGTCACTGGACCATTCTGCAGGTGGATCCATTCACCTAAAGAAAACACCTGCAGAAGCTCAAGAACTTATTGACATGGTTGCAAATAACCAATTCATGTACACTTTTGAGAGGAATTCTGTGAATAATGGGACGCCTCAGAGGAAGGGAGTTCTTGAGATTGATGCTCTGAATGCCATATTGGCTCAGAATAAAATGTTGACTCAGCAAGTCAACATGATTTCTCAAAGTCGGAATGGATGGCAAAATGCATCCAATAGTACTAAAAAGGCATCTTCTGAAGAAGAAGCCTATGATCCTGATAACCCTGTAATGGCGGAGGTAAATTACATGGATGAACCCTATGGAAACACCTATAATTCCTCATGGAGAAATCATCCAAATTTCTCATGGAAGGATCAATAAAGGCCTCAACAAGGCTTTAATAATGGTGGAAGAAACAGGCTTAGCAATAGCAAGCCTTTTCCATAATCTTCTCAGCAACAGACAGAGAATTCTGAGCAGAGCCCCTCTAGCTTAGCAAACATAGTCTCTAAAATGTCTAAGGCCACTTTAAGTTTCATGAGTGAAACAAGGTCCTCCATTAGAAATTTGGAGGTACAAGTGGGCCAGCTGAGTAAGAAAATCACTGAAACTCCTCCTAGTACTCTCCCAAGCAATACTGAAGAGAATCCAAAAAGAGAGTGCAAGGCCATTGACATAATCAAAATGGCCAAACCTAGAGAGGAAGGGGAGGACGTGAATCCCAATGAGGAAGACCTCATGGGACGTCTCCCAGACAAGAAGGAGTTTCCTATTAAGGTCCTAAAGAAATCTGAGGCTCATATAGAGACCATAGAGATTCCATTAAACTTCCTTCTACCATTCATGAGCTCTGAGAACTATTCTTCCTCTGAAGAGGATGAAGATGTAACTGGAGAGCAAGTTACTCAATATCTAGGAGCCATCATGAAGCTGAATGCCAAGTTGTTTGGTAATGAGACTTGGGAAGGTGAACCTCCCTTGCTCATTAGTGAACTAGATACATGGGTTCAGTAAACTTTACCTCAAAAGAAACAAGATCTTGGTAAATTCATAATACCCTGTACCATGGGCACCATGACCTTTGAGAAGGCTCTGTGTGACCTGGGGTCAGGTATAAATCTTATGCCACTCTCTGTAATGAAGAAGCTGGGGATCTTTGAGGTACAGGCTACCACATCCTCATTACAGATGGCAGACAAGTCAGTAAGACAAGCTTATGGATTGGTGGAGGACGTGTTAGTAAAGGTTAAAGGCCTTTACATCCCTGCTGATTTCATAATCTTAGACACTAGGAAGGAAGAGGATGAATGCATCATCCTTGGAAGACCCTTCCTAGCCACAGCAGAAGCTGTGATTGATGTTGACAGAGGAGAGCTAGTCCTTCAATTGAATGAGGACTACTTGGTGTTTAAAGCTCAAGGATCTTCCTCTACAACCATGGAGAGGAAGCATGAAAAGCTTCTCTCAATACAGAGTCAAACAGAGCCCCCACAATCAAACTTTAAGTTTGGTGTTGGGAGGCCACAACCAAGCTCTAAGTTTGGTGATGAACCCCCACATTCAAACTCTAAGTTTGGTGTTGGGAGGTCCCAACAATGCTCTGAACATATGTGAAGCTCCAAGAGAGCTCACTGTCAAGCTATTGACATTAAAGAAGCGCTTATTGGGAGGTGATGCCAGGGCATCTTGGCCAGTTTCACTGACCTTTTCTTTACTGTTTTTAAGGTAGTTTCATGCATTTCCTTAGGAAATAAGCTAGTTTTGGGTAGATATTCACTTACACCTTGATTCAAGCATACATTGTGAATTTTACATGATTTTATGAGGATTTTGCATGAGTTTAATAACAAATTGTATGTTGCATTATCCATGACTTGGGCTAGAACTTTGATGCACTCTATTGCTTGATTTCAGGACCAAAGGAAGCAAGGAAGAACCACTTAGCAGTCACGTTAATCTAATTAACGTTACCACTAACGTGGAATGGGAGGTAACTTGCAAAGTTAATGAGAAAAGTGATTGCCAATAATGCTCTCGAAGCCATCATTGCCCACGTTAAGAGTCACGTTAACTAAGTTAACGTAAACTCTAACGTGAAGAAGGGACTTTGAGCCAACGTTAGTGACACTTAACATTATCACCAACGTTGGCCAATGATCATAAGTGGCTACATTAGAGTCCACGTTAACTTAGTTAACGTGGCCTCTAACGTTAAAAGGGGGAAAGAAGCCAACGTTAGTGACACTCAACATTGTCACTAACGTTGGCCTAAGGTGCAATGTACCACGTTAACTCCCATGTTAACTTGGTTAACGTGGGAGCTAACGTAAGAGGCAAGGGTGGTCGACAACGTTAGTGACACCCAACATTGTCACTAACGTTGGAAGAAACCACAAAACCCCAAGGAGCCATGTTAACTTCCACGTTAACTTAGTTAACGTGGAAAGCTAACGTTGATGAGTGAAAGATGAGCCAACGTTAGTGACACTCAACATTGTCACTAACGTTGGGGATGGCAAAGAATGACCACGTTAGAGCCACGTTAACCTAGTTAACGTGGACTCTAACGTGAGACATAGGGGCACATTGGAACGTTAGTGACAATGTTGAGTGTCACTAACGTTCTCGAAGGATGGCAAAGCCACGTTAGAAGCCACGTTAACCTAGTTAACGTGGACTCTAACGTGAGACATTGGGGCACATTGGAACGTTAGTGACAATGTTGAGTGTCACTAACGTTCTCGAAGGATGGCAAGGCCACGTTAGAAGCCACGTTAACCTAGTTAACGTGGGCTCTAACGTGAGGCAAAGGGGTACATTGGAACGTTAATGACAATGTTGAGTGTCACTAACGTTCTCGAGCTCATACTTTCACTAAAACGTTAACACCCCTAACGTCCTGAGCTAAAGTCTCTGCCCACTTCACACTTTCTCTCTGCAAGTAAAACCAAGCCCAAATGAAGAAGAGAGTTGCTTCAATCTCAAGATCCAAAGGCCTATGACTTGAAGAGCCAACTAGAAGCTGAGAAGAGTAGTATATATAGGAGTAACTTTGAATTATTTGGGAGTTCTGGAAGTTGGGGAAAATAGCACTACTCTCTGTATTTTACTCTGCTCTTCTAGTTCCATGATGTATTCTCCATCCTTGTTTTCATTTTCTAGAGCTATGAACAACTAAACCCCTTTCATTGGGTTAGGGAGCTCTGTTGTAAGTTGATGGATCAATACTAAGTTTCATTATTCTTCTTCTATATTTTCTCTTGATTTTACTTGAAAGCTTTCGATCTTCATCCCATTGGGTAGTTATCTTGGAAAAGGAGCTATTCAAACTTGGATCTCTTCTGAACCTTGAAAGAGGAATGAAGAGATCAAGCTAGAAATGCTTTCTCATGTTGGACCAAATTGGGTTTGAATGGATATGTGACTATAATCCTCTCAATACTTGATTTGGGAAATGCATGTGGTATAATCAGTGACCACACTTCATCTCTTCTCATGAGCAATTGACCAAGGAATTGGCTATTGATCAAGATTTGAGAGATTGAATTGCAAGAAATTGTAATTCAATCAATTAAGATTACCAAGGAGATCAATGAGTGTATTGATTGAGGAAGAGATGAAAATGAACTTGATCCGGAGGATTGCAACATCTCCTGCGCCCAATGAACTCCTCAATTCTGATCTCACCCATTCTCTTTAATTTCTGCATTTACTTTCATGAACAAACACCCCATTCCCATTTACAATTCTGCAATTTACTTCCAGTCATTTACTTTCAGCCCTTTAATTCTAGCATTTACTTTTTCTGTTATTTACATTCCCGCCATTTTATTTTCTGCAAATCTCAACCCAAATTCTGAATTCGCTCAACTAGAACATTCTTCTAATTAAAGTTGCTTGATCAATCAATCCCTGTGGGATTCGACCTCACTCTATTGTGAGTTTTTACTTGACGACAAATTCGGTACACTTGCCGAAAGAAATTTGTTGAGAGACAGTTTCCACATGCATCAGGAGGCAACCCAATTTTTATTTATCTAATTTTATTTTTATTTTTATTTTTTCTTTTATGGCAACAGCACACCCTGGAAGAAGAGCTTACTGGCGTTTAAACGCCAGTAAGGAATATCTGGCTGGTGTTCAACGCCAGAACAGAGCATGAATCTGGCGTTGAACGCCAGAAACATGCAGCAGTTTGGCGTTCAAATGCCAGGATTGCACCCTAAGGAAAGCTGGCATTAAACGCCAAAAACAAGCATGGAACTGGCGTTTAACGCCAGAAACATACTGCAGATTGGCGTTGAACGCCCAAAACAAGCATGGAACTGGCGTTCAACGCTAGAAACAAGCATCAATCTGGCGTTGAACGCCAGGATTGCATGCAGAGGGTGTTTTACATGCCTCATTGGTGCAGGGATGATAATTCTTGACACCTCAGGATCTATGGACCCCAAAAGATCATCTCAGGATCTGTGGACCCCACAGGATCCCTACCTACCTCAACTCACCTTCTCTCTTCTTCACACAATCCAATAACACTCTTCCCCAAAAACCCTTCACCAATCACCTCAATTTCTCTTCCCCATCACCTCTTCACCACTCACATCCATCCACTCTTCCCCATAAACCCTACCTACCTTCAAAATCAAAATCCTTTTCCCTCCCAAACCCACCCTAATGACCGAACCTACTACCCTCTCCCTCCACTATATAAACCCATCTATCTTTCTTCATTTTCACACATCACAACCATCTCTTCTCCTCCTTGGTCGAATACACTACCCTCTCTCTCTCCTTCATATCTTCTTCTTCTTCTTCTTCTTCTATTCTTTCTTTTCTTTGCTCGAGGACGAGCAACATTCTAAGTTTAGTGTGGTAAAAGTATAGCTTTTTTTATTTTTCTATAACCATCTATGGCACTTAAGGCTAGAGAAACCTCTAGAAAGAGGAAAGGGAAGACAAAAGCTTCCACCTCCGAGTCATGGGAGATGGAGAGATTCATCTCGAAGGTCCATCAAGACCACTTCTATGAAGTTGTGGCCAAGAAGAAGGTGATCCCTGAGGTCCCTTTCATGCTCAAGAAAAATGAGTATTTGGAGATCCGACATGAGATCCAAAGAAGAGGTTGGGAAGTTCTGACCAACCCTATTCAACAAGTTGGAATCTTAATGGTTCAAGAGTTCTATGCCAATGCATGGATCACTAGGAACCATGATCAAAGTATGAACCCGAATCCAAAGAATTATCTTATAATGGTTCTGGGAAAATACTTAGATTTCAGTTCGGAAAATGTAAGGTTGGCGTTCAACTTGCCTATGATGCAAGAAAATGCACGCCTCTATACTAGAAGGGTCAACTTTGATCAAAGGTTGGACCAAGTCCTTATGGACATTGTGTTGAAGGAGCTCAATGGAAAATAGACTCAAAAGGCAAGCCGGTTCAATTAAGAAGACTGGACCTAAAGCCTGTGGCTAGAGGATGGTTGGAGTTCATCCAACACTCCATCATCCCCACTAGCAACCGATCCGAGGTGATTGTGGATCGGGCCATCATGATCTATAGCATCATGATTGGAGAGGAAGTAGAAGTTCACGAAGTCATCTCTCTTGAATTCTACAAAATAGCTGAAAAGCCCTCTACCTTGGCAAGGCTAGCTTTTCCTCATCTCATCTGCCATCTATGCAACTCAGCTAGAGTTATCATAGAATGAGACATCCTCATTGAAGAGGACAAGCCCATCACTAAGAAGAGGATAGAGCAAACAAGAGAGCCCATTCATGGATCTCAAGAGACGCATGATGAAACTCATCATCAAGGAATCCCTGAGATGCCTCAAGGGATGCATTTTCCTCCAAATAACTATTGGGAACAATACAACACTTCTCTAGAAGACTTGAGTTATAACATGGACCAACTAAGGGTGGAACATCAAGAGCACTCCATCATTCTCCTTGAGATTAGAGAAGATCAAAGAGCAATGAGGGAGGAGCAACAAAGGCAAGGAAGAGATATAGAGGAGCTCAAGGACATCATTGGTCCTTCAAGAAGAAGACACCACCATCACTAAGGTGGACTCATTCCTTAACTTCCTTGTTCCTATTTCTCTGTTTTTCAGTTTTATGCTATATGTTTGTCTATGTTTGTGTCTTTACTACATGATCATTAGTATTTAGCAACTATGTCTTAAGGCTATGAATAATTCCATGAATCCTTCACCTTTCTTAAATGAAAAATGTTTTAATACAAAAGAACAAGTAGTAAATGATTTTCGAATTTATCCTTGAAATTAGTTTAATTATATTGATGTGGTGACAATACTTTTTGTTTTCTAAATGAATGCTTGAACAGTGCATATTTTTTATCTTGTTGTTTATGAATGTTAAAATTGTTGGCTCTTGAAAGAATGATGAACAAGAATAATGTTATTGATAATCTGAAAAATCATGAAATTGATTCTTGAAGCAAGAAAAAGCAATGAAGAAAAAAGTGGCAAAAAAATTTTAAGAAAGAAAAAGAAAAAGCAAGCAGAAAAAGCCAATAGCCCTTAAAACCAAAAGGCAAGGGTAAAAAGGATCCAAGGCTTTGAGCATCAATAGATAGGAGGGCGCAAGGAAATAAAATCCAGGCCTAAGCGGCTAAATCAAGCTATCCCTAACCATGTGCTTGTGGCATGCAGGTCAAAGTGAAAAGCTTAAGACTGAGTGGTTAAAGTCGAGATCCAAAGTAAAAGGGTGTGCTTAAGAGCTCTGGACACCTCTAACTTGGGACTTTAGCAAAGCTGAGTCACAATCTGAAAAGGTTCACCCAGTCATGTGTCTGTGGCATTTATGTATCCGGTGGTAATATTGGAAAACAAAATGCTTAGGGCCATGGCCAAGACTCATAAAAGTAGCTGTGTTCAAGAATCAACATACTTAACTAGGAGAATTAATAACACTATCTGAATTCTGAGTTCCTATAGATGCCAATCATTCTAAACTTCAAAGGATAAAGTGAGATGCCAAAACTATTAAGAAGCAAAAAGCTATAAGTCCTGCTCATCTAATTAGAACTAATATTCATTGATATTTTGAGATTTATAGTATATTCTCTTCTTTTTATCCTAATTGATTTTCAATTGCTTGGGGACAAGCAACAATTTAAGTTTGGTGTTGTGATGAGCGGATAATTTATACGCTTTTTGGCATTGTTTTTAGGTAGTTTTTAGTAGGATCTAGCTACTTTTAGGGATGTTTTCATTAGTTTTTATGCAAAATTCACATTTCTGGACTTTACGATGAGTTTGTGTGTTTTTCTGTGATTTCAGGTATTTTCTGGCTAAAATTGAGGGACCTGAGCAAAAATCTGATTTAGGCTGAAAAAGGACTGCTGATGCTGTTGGATTCTGACCTCCCTGCACTCAAAATGGATTTTCTGGAGCTACATAACTCCAAATGGTGCGCTCTCAACAGCGTTGGAAAGTAGACATCCAGAGCTTTCTAGAAATATATAATGGTTCATACTTTGTTCGAGCTTAGATGACGCAGACTGGCATTGAACCCCAATTCCATGTTGCATTCTGGAGTAAAACGCCAGAAACACGTCACAAACCAGAGTTAAATGCCAAAACACGTTACAACTTGGCGTTTAACTCCAAGAGAAGCCTCTGTATGTGTAAAGCTCAAGCTCAGCCCAAGCACACACCAAAGTGGGCCCCGGAAGTGGATTTCTGCATTTAGACTTATGATCCATTGATCACGTTCATGGGGGCTGGCCATTCGGCCATGCCTGGACCATCACTTATGTATTTTCAACGGTGGAGTTTCTACACACCATAGATTAAGGGTGTGGAGCTCTGCTGTACCTCGAGTTTTAATGCAATTACTACTATTTTCTATTCAATTCAGCTTATTCTTGTTCTAAGATATTCGTTGCACTTCAACCTGATGGATGTGATGATTCGTGACACTCATCATCATTCTCACTTATGAACGCGTGACTGATAACCACTTCTATTCTACCTTAGAACGAGCGACTATCTCTTGGATTCCTTAATCAAAATCTTCATGGTATAAGCTAGAACCCTTTGGCGGCCATTCTTGAGAATCCAAAAAGTCTAAACCTTGTCTGTGGTATTCCGATAGGATTCAGGGATTGAATGACTGTGACGAGCTTCAAACTCGTGATTGTTGGGCGTAGTGACAGACACAAAAGAATCAATGGATTCTATTCCAACATGATCGAGAACCGATAGATTATTAGCCGTGCTGTGACAAGAGCATTTGGACCTTTTTCACTGAGAGGATGGGAAGTAGCCATTGACAACGGTGATGCCCTACATATAGCTTGCCATGGAAAGAAGTATGAAGGATTGGATGAAAGCAGTAGAAAAGCAGATATTCAACAAGAACTAGCATCTCTATGCACTTATCTGAAATTCCCACCATTGAATTACATAAGTATCTCTATTTTATTTTATGCTTTATTTATTCTTGATTTCAAAACCTTTATAACCATTTGAATTTGCCTAACTGAGATTTACAAGATGACCATAGCTTGTTTTATACCAACAATCTCTGTGGGATCGACCCTTACTCACGTAAGGTATTACTTGGACGACCTAGTGCACTTGCTGGTTAGTTGTGCGGAGTTGTGACAAAGTGTGATTCACGTTTGAGAGCGCTACCAAGTTTTTGGCGCCATTATTGATGATCACAATTTCATGCACCGGTTATCGAGCTTGCCTCAAAAGGTTCTAGATTAAAGATGACATAATGACAATGAGGATTGAGATACTTGTTGATATATCAGAGGTTCTCCCCTTACTGATCCTTCGGAGTTCCCCGTACTTTCAGAAAATATCTCGCGTACTTGAAAACCAGGGTTGTTACAATTTTTAAGAAGAAAACATGACCAGTGATTTCAGGCAGTTACCAACCCTGTTTTGGGGAAGAGTTCTGGCGGGAGAAGCATTAGAAGACCAAGGATTGAAGGGCTTGGGGAAATTCACTGATTAGACACATTTTCTAGATATTTTTCCATTAGTTAGTTACATTTTTGTAGAGAGAGAAGCTCCAACCTCTCTCTAGGATTTCATTCTCCATTGCACTTCTCCTTTGATTTCTTGGTGAGATCAATTGCTAATTCACTTTTGCTTGATGCAAGTTGTAGATCTACTCTTCTCCTATTCTCAATTTGTGTTCTTTTGATTCCTTCACTCTAGATCTTTGAATGCTTTGTTATTTTGATTTGGATTAATGAATTGAGGTATTTTCATGTTCATCCATTGCAATTGTTTGATTGCTTGATGATTGTTGTTTGAATTCAACTTCTTTCTCTCAATTTCATAATGTCTTTTATGAATGCTCACCAAATATTTGATGAAATGATAACCTTAGCTATGGAGTAGAATTTTCTTACTTGGCTTAGGAGTTGAGTTATTGGAGACACTTGAGTAGTGGATATCAATTATTGATTGGGAATTGAGAATTACTAATTGGCTTGGAGTGCACTAAAGCTAGACTTCCTAAGGGTTAGGCTAGGACTTGTGACTCAAGTTAGTTATTTTCACTTGACTTTCCTCCATCATTAGGGGTTAACTAAGTGAAGCAACACTCAATTACTATCACAATTGAAGGAAACTATAATGATGGAACTTCCAATGCTCACCCTTGGCCAAGGCTTTTATCTTGATTGATTGTTGTTTATTTTTTGTTAGCATACATTCTCATACCAACTCTCAAAAATCACAAAAGACTTCCTAACCAATAATGTGCATTCTAAAGCAATTCCTAGGGAGGACGACTCGGGACTAATACTCTCGATTATAGATTGTAGAATTGTTTGATGCGGAATTTGCGTGTTGGTTAGACTATACTCATGATTGGATTTATTACCCTTTCTATACCAACATCCAAATAGCGTTCATCATATGCCTACCATTTTATACTATAAAATGTGGAAAACAATTGGTGACAATGTGATCCAAACTACCCTACATATCCTCAACCATGTAGGGGATCCTACCCCTCTCAACAATACACACATTTGTTTGATTTCCAAAAATTAAAAAACCCAAACACACCAAAGATTTCAAACCTATTTTGCTTTGTAAGGTAATATTTAAGATCATTACTAAAAAGTATGGCTAATAGGTTGAAACATGTCATTAGGGATTTAGTGTATGAATATCAAAGTACTTTTGTTAAAGATAAGATAATCACGAATAGTGGAATTGTAGCTATTAAAATCCTCAACTACATGAACAATTAGATTGTAGGTCATAAAGGGTTCGTAGGCATTAAACTCGATATGGCAAAGGTGTATGATAAGATCGAGTGGAGCTTCCTAAAAGAAGTCATGCTCTCAATGGGTTTCTCTACAAAATGGACAAACCCTTTTTGGAGACATATCTCAACCGTTTCGTTTTCGGTGCTCTTAAATGGCATTCTTAGCAAACGGTTTCACCCATTAAGAGGAATAAGGCAGTGGGACCTTATATCCCCCTACCTATTCATCATATGCATAAAAGTCCTCTCTAGAATGCTAATAAAAGCCTAAAATAGCAAGCTAATCAAGGGTATTAAAGGGCCATGCTAGCCCCAAGAATAAATAAACTTTTCTTTGTAGATGACAACATTCTTTTTGCTAAAGCCTCAGACCAAGATATCAAAGAGACCAGGAATGTCTTAACTACCTACCAGAAAGCTTTAAGCCAAAGGACTAGAGAAATTAGAGGTTTTATTCAGCTGAAATATCTCAACTACCAGATAGATTCTCACTCAGGAGTGGCTACAGAATAAGGTGGTGAACCACCATTCTAAATACCTAGGGGTACCTATCTTTGTTGGGAGATCTAAGAAGGAAGTGTTTGACTTTAACCAGGAAAGAGTTTGAAAGAAGCTAAAGGGTTGGAAAGAAGGATATATCTCAAGAGTCGAGAAGGAAATATTGATCAAGGCTATGGTCCAATCAATCTCTACTTACATTATGGGGTGTTTTCTACTACCGAAAATGCTACTTACATTATTGGCATAGCTAAAATAGAGAGCAAAAAATCCTTTGGATCAATTAAGACAAACTTAGCAAGAGAAAAATAAAGGAGGACTGGGGTTTAGAAGGTTGAAAATTTTAACCTAGCCTTACTAGCCAAGCAAGGATGGTGCCTAATGAAACAAGAAGAATCATTAGCAGTGAGAGTCTTAAGGGCTAGATACTACCCCAGGACAAACTTCTAAAAATTAACAGTGGGCTATAGCCCAAGCTACACCTGGAGAAGCATACGGAATTCGAAGGAGGTTTTAAACATGGGAAGAATCTGGAATGTGGGTGATGAAAACTGGGTTTCCTTTGGCTCTCAAACCAAAATGGCCATAAATTCTGGACTATAGTGAATTAGCTAGATAAAAAGGTAATTGTAGAAGAATTCCTAAATAAAGAGGTCTCAAAGTGGGATAGACAGAAGCTCAGAGGAATTTTTCTTGAATTTGAGGCAAAGAAAATATTTAAACCCCAATCCCCACAACACAACAACTAGACCAATTTTTTTGGAAATTTACAAGAGATGGAGAATACAGGATGAAGGATGCGTACCATATAATGATGACCAGAGAAGCCAACCAATTTAGGTCTATGATGCATGAAAACTTGTCTCTCAACAAATTTTTCTTCGGCAAGTATACCGAATTGTCGTCAAGTAAAAACTCACAATAGAGTGAGGTCGAATCCCACAAGAATTGATTGGTCAAGCAATTTTAATCGGAAGATTATGCTAGTTGAGCTAAGCAGGATGTAGTTGAGAATTGCAGAAAAATTAAATGGCAGGAAAGTAAATAACAGAAAGTAAAGTGCAGAATCTTAAATGGGGATTTGGTGCAATGAGCATGAAAATAAATGACAGAAAGTAAAGAGAATGGGTAAGATCAGAAATGGGAAAATCATTGGGTTCAGGAGATGTTGCATTCTCCGGATCAAGTTCATTCTCATCTCTTCCTCAATCAATGCATTCATTGATCCCGTTGGCAATCTTAAGTGATTGGATACCAATTCCTTGGCAATCCAATCTCTCTAAGCTTGAACAATTGCCCAATTCCTTGATTTAATTGCTCATGAGAAGAGATGAAGTGTGGTCACTGATTATACCACATGTATTTCCAAATCAAAGTGTTGAGAGGATTACATGTCACTATATCCGCCCAAACCCCAATTTGGTCCAACATGAGAAAGCATTTCTAGCATGATCTCCTCATCCCTTTTCTAAGGCTCAGAGGAGATCCAATTATGGAGAGTTTCTTTCCCAAGATAACAATCCAATTAGATGAAGATCGAAAGCTTTCTAGTAAGATCAAGAGAAAAGAAAGAAGAAGAAGAATGAAAACTATAATTGATCCATCAAATTACAATAGAGCTCCCTAACCCAATGAAATGGGTTTAGTTGTTCATAGCTCTAGAAATCAAAATTGGCAGAAAAGAAGAATCCATGCTAAAAGTGCAGAAAAGTAAGTATACAAAGGTAGTTCTCCAAAGTGCCAAGCTCTATAGTTCAAAACTACTCCTATATATACTAGTCCTCTTGATTTTCTAGTTAGTTCTTCAAGTCTTGGATGTGGGCTCTGGATCTTCAGTTGAAGCAGTTCTAATCTTTAGTGGGCCCAACTTGCAGAGAAGTATGAATTAGGCATGGGCGTTAGTGAGATTAACGTTAAGTGACATTGTGGGTTCGAGAACGTTAGTGGCAATCACTTTTTCCACTAACATTCCACCCTCAAATATCTCACGTTAACTTCAATGTTAGTGGTACTAACGTGACCACTAACGTTGCCTTCTACATCTTTGCTAACGTTATTGGGACTCACTTTTCCCAATAACGTTGGCTTATGCCCCTTTCGCAAGCGTTATTGGGACTCACCTTTCCCAATAACATTGCTATGTGCCTTTTGTCCCTACATTAGAGTTCACGTTAGTCTAACTAACATGGCTCTTAACGTGGGTATGGTTTACCTTCGAGAGCGTTAGTGACACTTACCTTTGTTACTAACGCTCCAAGTGCCTCTATTCTTCAAGTTAGAGCTTATGTTTACTAAGTTAACGTGGCTCTTAACGTGGTAGTAATGCCATTTTCCAACGTTAGTGACAAAAGTGAGTGTCACTAACGTTGGCTCATCAATCCTCAACTTCACGTTAACTCTCACGTTAGTGGTCTTAACGTGACCACTAACGTAGGCAATGCTAGTTGATCCAACCTTAGTGACAAAGGTGAGTGTCACTAACGTTGGCGTTGTTCTTCTTTTTTACGTTAGAGTTCATGTTAACTTAGTTAACGTGACTCTTAACGTAGCTCATTGCCAAGTCTTGGAACGTTAGTGGTGTTCACGTTTATCACTAACGTTGGATTAGAACGTTAGTGGTGTTCATGTTTCCCATTAACATTGGAGTTCTCTTTGTCTCCATGTTAACTACCACGTTAACTTAGTTAACGTGGCATGTAACGTGAGCTATTGATGGCTTCGTAGGCGTTATTGGTGATCACTTTTCTTATTAACGTTGCAAGCTATTTGCCATTCCACGTTAGTGTTCACGTTAACTAGATTAACGTGAGCACTAACATGGTTCTTCCTTGCTTCCTTTGCCCTGAAATCAAGCAAATAAAGTACATCAAAGCTCTAGCCAAAGTCATGAGATCATGCATCATCAATTTATCATGCAATTCTAGCAAAATCCTCATGAAATCATATGAAATTCACAATAGTTGCTTGAATCAAGGTGTAAGTGTTTTTTCATCCAAAACTTGCCTTATTCACTATGAAAATGCATGAAACTACCCTAAAATAGTAAAGAAAAGGTCAGTAAAACTGGCCTAGATGCCCTGGCATCACAACACCAAACTTAAAGCTTGCTTGTCCCTAAGCAAGTACTGAAACATAGGAAGAATGAAATGAAAGAACAAGAAAATAATATAGAAGTAAAATTCCTGGTTTATGGGGTTTCATGCATAGCAACTTAGGTTCTTTCCTTTTTAGATTTCAAGCCTTTATCAATTCCTTGGTCACTTTCTTGATTGCATCCTTTGAGACTCCTTTCTTGTTGATCCTTCCTTCTTTTTCAAAGTTTATTACCTTCTTCCTTTGGCTAAGTACTCTGTAAGAGGGCGACTCTTTATGATAAGCTTTCAGCCAACACTCCCGAACCAGTTGGTTCAAGGTGCTAGGTGTTAAGACAACCCTAAGGACTTACTCCTTCAAGTCTCTTTCCCTCATACATACACACCACAGGCACATGATTTGTTATTTTTCTTTCTTGAGACCTTGGTGTCCAGCACCTCTTTGGGTTACTAAGTGCTCTGTAGCAAAGGTTACTCTTGATAGTGGACTTTCAGCTGATAATCCCGGATTAGTTAGTCCAAGTTACCAAGTGATAAGGCACCCCTAAGAGCTTATTCATCCAAGTATATCCCTTGCACATAAACACCACAGACACATGCCTCAATTTTGAAACCCTTGGTGCCTAGCATTGTTTCTTATTGTGTTTCTTTCCTTTTTGCTCTTCCTCTTTTCTTATTAGGATCTTATTGTTTAGTTAGTCTCAAAGGATGTGTTTCAAACATAGGACTTATGATAGATAGTTGCTTTCTTTCCTTGTTTGGTGAGCCAACTTAGCTTACTAATCATCCTACCACAAACATTCAGAACCTACTTCTCAAAATAACTTCACTCTTGTTCTTTTCATAACATTTTCTTTTTGATTATCTTAAAGAACAAGCATACAAGTAAGAAAGGTGAAAGTGAACACTCGAGACATTAAGCTCAATAACCATTAACCTAAGCAATGAAACTTAAATGCAGAATTGAAAATCCTAAGCTACCATGAAAGCATGTTCTATTTCGTACATGATTTTCCTTATTTAAAGCTTTGAAAAAGGTAAAGAACAAGAAAGAACTCCACCACCTTTCACTTATTGGTATGTTCTTCTGCTCCCTTGCCATTTGTAAGTTCACTTTGTCCGCTTGTGCTTCCTCTCATCCGATTTGTTCTAGCTGTCTTCCAATCTTCTAGTGCCTTCCTTACTGACTCATGACTTTGTTCGACCCTTTCGCGCTCCACTCGTGCTAATTCATCCCTTACATCCTCATATTTTGTGATCCCTGGATGCAAGACAGGTAGTTGTCCGACTAGATACCCAAGTCTGGCTTGGGTATTCATGTGATATCCAGTCTCACTCATGTAGACTCCTTCTGAAAATGCTCTGTATTCATCGAAAAGGTCTGCCTGTTTTCTTTATTTCCTATGCATCTCATAAATGTGTGCACCTTGATGTGCTTGGATGTTGATTAGCCTTTGGATGGCTTCTTGTTGTTGATCTTGCTTCTGGTTCAAGTTTTGGAAAGATTCACTCCATTGCCTCCCTTGTTCCAATTGCTGATCCATCAATTATTTTTGCTATTCCCCTTACTGATTCATCCATCTAGAGAATGATTCTTCTTGGTAGTCCATTGATTGCATTTGAAACTCCCTTTGTGCCCCTTGATTTTCCATACATTGCCTAGATAAGGTATCAATAGCCTCTTGTAATTGGTGCATGCTTAAGGTGGCTGAAGTTTGCTCCTGTGGATGTTGTTCTTCTTCCGCTTGATGGGCTGGCCTCTTTCTTACCCTTCGTGGAGGTAGTGGAGTTGCAGTAGCATGCATCCGATGATAAGTGAGGGGAATGCCAACCTTTATCCACTCAGGGTTTTCATCCTCAAATATCACCCTAGCCTGGTTGCAAAGACGGAGAATAGTGCTGGGATAGCCCAATCTTCCTCCAGAATCGCTCTTCTCAGCAAGCTTCCGAATGCCTTGAGCTATGAGTTCATGAACCTTGATCTCTCCTCCCTTCATTAGGCATTGCACCATCGTTGCTCTCTTAAGGTTTACCTCTTAGTTGTTTCCGGCTAGGAGGATGGATCTGCTTACAATTTCGAGCCAACCTTTAGCATCAGGGAGGAGATCTCCTCTTTTTATAAATTTGGGCTTCCTTTTGGGGCCTCTTTCCCAATCTGCTCCTTGCACACATATATCCTGTATAATCTGGTCATAATTGGGTTTGCTGTCCATTCTCGAGTGATAGCTCTCCTCTGCAAAGGGTATGCTTCGCAATTTCAGCACTCTCATGATGGTCATGGGACTAAAATCCACCATGACTCCTCTCACGAAACATGTATAGGATTCATCCGCCTTATCTTGTCTAACTGCATTTGCATAGAACTCTCTCACTAGAGTTGCATTCACCCTTGTGATCGGATCGGTGAGGAGCTCCCATCGATGTTGCTCCACCTTTTTTGTGATTTCTGGACACTCAGTTCGTGTGACTTGAAAGCCTAGTTCATAAATGATTTCTTTGTCAGCCATCCACCCAAACTGGAGTGCATGATAAAAGGTTCTAAATCACTTTTCATCAAAAGGAGGATGTTCTATAGGT
Organism: Arachis hypogaea; assembly: GCF_003086295.3. Lineage (NCBI taxonomy): Eukaryota > Viridiplantae > Streptophyta > Magnoliopsida > Fabales > Fabaceae > Arachis > Arachis hypogaea. Next base: position 92,715,284 of record NC_092038.1, on the reverse strand, counting down.
TCCTTCCCCTTTCGTCTCTTGGAGCTTGATGATGCCATGTAAGATGGTTGATATGTTGGTTAATCTCAAGATGGCTAGGAGGGTGTATGTGAGACCTTTGGTGGAGGATGAAGTTTGTATGCCTGAAAGAAGGAAGTGGGAAGGGTGAGAATATGAAGTGTGTACGGGGAGGTTGTGTGAAGGGGTTTATATAGGAAGATGGCAATTGATTGAAGGGTGTGAATTGATGGTGTTGTTTGATAGTGGATGGTTGGGGTTTTGGAATTGAATGAGCACACAGATTACCTCTTTTAAGAGGGTCTTGGTTCGGTCTCCAAAACTATCCACTCCCAATGTTGCATAGCAACACTTCCAAGGACATTCCCCTTGAAGACAAGTGTGAGATTCCCTTGGTATAGTGGCCGAATCTCCCTTCCTCAATTGTCCTATCAAGTACCATTAATGTCCTTTTTGATTCCCTATACACGAAGAAAAATTGCAAATGGTTAATTGAAATTTTTGGTGGGAAAATTTAAAGTGTGAACTAGCTAACAAAAAATATCTTTTTCTTTTATTTTTAAATGGCTAAATGCTTTCCATGAATGCAAATCAATCAACAACTAAACCCCCATGCATGCAACGTTGGTACACCAAACTTGTTTGTGATCAAATGGTGCAACAAGTTTGGGGAATAATTTTACCTCATAAAGTGTGTTCAAGCCCACTTGGTATGCCTTGAACACCAAACTTATCATGTGCTATACGCTACATGTAAAGGGGTCTTATATTGGTTGTCAAAATTGATTTAAAAATACATGAAATTCTTCTTATTACTATTATTAGAGATTTAAGAGAGAGGGTATAGAACATGGGTTGCCTCCCATGGAGCGCTTCTTTAGCGTCATTAGCTTGACGTTTGGTCCTTGTTAAGGTGGTTGATAGTGCTTGAAGTCTTCTCCCCTTGTAGTGAAACTATGTCCATTGGCCTTGTTGATAAGCTCCATATGCTCTAGGGACAAGATTTTGTTGATGGTGTACACTTGAGGTAGCTGAGATGGGATGGTAGGAAGATGAGGTGGGATGGTTGGATAGCGAGCAGAGATTACTTCATCTCCTGGGGAGAAATCCTCTGTAGGGATCTTCTTGTTTCTCCATCTTTTGGGTACTTTCCTTCTTGTTCCCATTGATGCTGTCTTGCTTCCTATGGACTCTTTCTCTAAGGACTCCTTGTTGCTAGCTTTGCATGACTCTGGTTTGCTCAGCTTTCCTTGAGTTACCTTTGAATGAGGTTCTTCTTGAATACATGGCTTCCCAACCAATGGGGTTTCCAATTGTGTTGTTTGTGCTTCCTTATTTGGCTCCTCCATCAGCTCATTGTCATCATGATCTGCTTCTTGTGATTGGTTGAAAACATTGAAAGTGAGCTGTTCATCATGTATTCTCAGCACTAACTCTCCTTGCTCTACATCAATGAGTGCTCTAGCTGTGGCTAGGAATGACCTTCCCAGAATGATGGGGTAAATAGGATTCTCATCCATTTCCAGGACAACAAAGTCTGTGGAAAGATAGTAGCTCCCAACCTTCACCAGCACATTTTTAACTACTCCTATTGCCTGTTTTTGAGTTTTGTCAACCAATCTGATAATTACATCAGTAGGAGTTAGTTCATTGATTTGTAGCTTCTTCATGAGGGAAAGGGGCATTAAGTTGAAGCTTGCTCCCAAGTCACAAAGCCCTTTGTCAATCTTTGTTTCTCCTATGGCACAGGGAATGTGAAAACTCCCTGGATCCTTCTTCTTTGTGGGTGGCCCTGGTTGAATGAGAGCACTACAATCCATGTTCATCTTTATTGTTTGTCCACCCTTCAATGGACTTTTTCTGGCTAGTAGCTCCTTTATATACTTGATGTAGAAAGGCATTTGTTGGAGGGCCTTAATGAATGGTATATTTACATCAAGAGATGCAAATATATCAAGGAACCTTGAATAAATTCTCCTGGCTACACCACCTTTAGGCCTTTGGGGGAAAGGTGCATATGGGTTCAATACCTCCTTTTTCTTCAGCTCTTCCTTGAGTATGGGTTGAAGTGTATGGCTTATTTCTTCCTGGTTTTCCTTTTGATTATCATGGAGGTGTTCTACTCCATTCATACTCCTCTCATCATTTGTGGTTATCATCTTACATTCCTTCCACCTTACTTTCTTTGTTTCCCCCTTGGATTCTTCTCTGTGTCATTGGGAAATCCATCAATGGATTTGGGAATTTGTTGAGATAGATACCCTACTTGGGACTCCAATCTCTTGATGTTTTCTCCTTGGTTTTTGATATTGGCTCGCACTTCTTCCTTAAACACCTTATTGTCTTGGACTTCTCTGCATATGTTTTCAAGTAGAGCCTCAATCTTTGAGAGTCTATCATCTGTTAGAGATGGTTGGTTGAGAAGGTTGGTTAGGTGGGTGTTGATAGGATCTTTGTGAGGTGTGTTGGTGAGTTGCATTGTTGTTGGAATTGAGGTTGTGGCGTCTCTGATCTTGACCTTGGTCTTGTTGATTTCCCCACCCAAAGTTGGGGTGATTTCTCCATCCAGAGTTATAAGTTTTGGAGTATGGATCATGGATTTGTCTAGGTGAGTTTCCAACATAGTTGGCTTGCTCCCAGTCACCTTCTTCTCCTATATTCACTCCTTCTTGAGCTGGTGATGAAGTGATGGCTGTTGCAACTTAGTTTTCCTCCATCTTCTTAGTAAGATCTGCTAGCTGCTTGGTGATCATCTTATTTTGAGCTAGCAATGCATCCATGTGGTTCAGCTCCATTACTCCTCTATTGTTACTTCTTTCGGAGGCATAGAAGTAGTCATTCTCAGCAACTGTTTCAATGACATCTAGGGCTTCTTCAATGATTTTCTTCTTGTTTAGAGAGCCTCCTGATGAATGATCTATGGCCTTCTTTGACTCATAGGAATGCCCTTCATAGAAAATGTGAAGTTGAACCCATTCATTGAACATTTCTGGTGGGCATCTTCTTGTTAAGTCCTTAAATCTCTCCCATGCTTCATAGAGAGTCTCACCATCTTGCTATCTGAAAGTTTGCACCTCAGCTCTCAGTCTGTTGATTCTTTGAGGAAGGTAGAATCTTGCCAAAAATTTGTTAATCATATCTTCCCAATTTGTTAAGTTCTCCTTTGGAAAGAATTCAAGCCATTTGGATGCCTTGTCCCTGAGTGAAAAAGGGAACAAGAGCAGCCTATAAAAATCTGGGTGGACTCCATTAGACTTCACAGTGTCACAAATTCTCAGGGAGGTGGTTAGGTGTTGATTGGGGTCTTCTTGAGCACTTTCTCCAAATGAACAATTGTTCTGAACAAGGGTGATGAGCTGGGGTTTTAGTTCAAAGTTGTTGGCATGTATGGTGGGCTTCTGAATGCTACTTCCACAGTTTCCTGGATTTGGATTGATGTAGGAGCCTAGAACTCTCCTCTCTTGCCTAGCACAGGTTGCAGGGCCTTCTCTAGCATGGTTGTGAGCTTCTTCTTCATGATTGTTTTCCAAATTCTCTTCCATGTTGGGTTCAAAGTACTCTTCCTCTTCCTCAGTACCAACAATTCCTTTCCCTCTTGCTTCCCTCCTTAGTCTCCAAAGGGTCCTTTCAGGTTCTGAATTGAAGGAAGTTGAAGCTCCCTCTCTTCTCCCTGACATACAACTAACAAAACACACAGCAAGAGATAAAATGAAGAGATTATTCTTGTTAGAGTAATTGTTAGTGTGAGTGATGTAAATTATCAAACAGTTAGTGGGTTAGTGAGCAGAATTGTAATTAACAAAGAACGAAAGAAAACTGAGAGGGTAATGGGATGAGGAAGAAACTAAACAAACTAAAGGAAATTTACTGAATCAAAGAAAAATGAATAAAAAAATGCTCAATCTAGTGAACTTCCAACTTAATCATTGTTGATTCAAAATCAATCCCCGGCAACGGCGCCATAAACTTGATGCATGAAAACTTGTCTCTCAACAAATTTCCCTTCGGCAAGTATACCGAATTGTCATCAAGTAAAAACTCAAATAGAGTGAGGTCGAATCCCACAAGGATTGATTGGTCAAGCAATTTTAATTGGAAGATTATGCTAGTTGAGCTAAGTAGGATGTAGTTGAGAATTGCAGAAAAATTAAATGGCAGGAAAGTAAATAACAGAAAGTAAAGTGCAGAATCTTAAATGGGGATTTGGGGCAATGAGCATGAAAATAAATGACAGAAAGTAAAGAGAATGAGTAAGATCAGAAATGGGGAAATCATTGGGTTCGGGAGATGTTGCATTCTCCGGATCAAGTTCATTCTCATCTCTTCCTCAATCAATGCATTCATTGATCTCCTTGGCAATCTTAAGTGATTGGATACTGATGACAAGTCATCATATACCCATTTTTCATGCTAATTTCACTTGTTTTATTAGTCTTTATGCACTTTCTTGCATCCTAAGTAAGTGATTTGGAATGAAAATGCACAACTTCTTTAAATAAAGCAACCACCATTAAATTGATGCTAAATCATGAGGTTTAAACAAGAATTAATTGATTTTTAATTGATTTATAAGCCTTGTGAATTTAGTGATACTTTGATTGGTTGTTTTGATTATTTGAAGGTGAAGAAAAGAAGAAAAGAGGAAGCGTGGCTTAAGAAAGCGTGTCCCAAGAGATAAGAAGTGTGGCGCATAGAAGGAGGAAGCAAACATTGCCCTCCACAAGGGCACACTGCCCTCCAGGAGAGCAACATAATGAATCAAGCCTTGAAAAGCAACATTGTCCTGCCCACAACAAGGGCGGAGCACAATTTGATGCTAAGGATCAAAGAGAGCAAAAACTCTGCCCTGCCCTCCTCAAGAGCAATATCGGGCTTCACCCAAGAAAAATTCAAAGGAAATTGCTTCATAATGCTTCCTATGGGTTTCGAACCCAAGGACAAAGAGGAAAGGAGTAGCGCTCAAGCACAATAAAATCAAGCAAAAAGTGGCTTGCTTTCATTCTCCATGAATCGAACACGGCACCATGAGGAAACAAGGAACTAAGCATGACTTTGGTGCCAAGAAAACCAAGGAAAAAGGAGCAACTTGTGCCTCCACCGAATATCGAACGTGGGACTTCACCTTTAGCATATTGCCCTGCCCTCCACAAGGGCAGGGCAGCATTTCTTGGTGCATGGCGCAGCATCTTGGCACGGCCAGGACTTGAACTCTCAGCCAGCAGCAGCACGCACGGGCAGCAGAATCTGGCGCACCAAGAAACAGCATCCTGCAGCACCACACACACCAAGCGCATGCAACAAGGGCCGTACGCACCATTTCCTGCCCTGCCCTCCACAAGGACAGGGCAGCCTCCTGGAAGCCACTTTTCTCATGGGCTGAAAATTGGATTAAAAATCCAATTTAAGTCATTTCTTCACCAAATCAAAAGCCCATCCAAATACCAAAATCCAAGAATAGAAAGTGTATAAATAAGAGATAGTTTGATGTAATTGAAAACTTTTTCCTTTTACTTTGAACTTTTGACCCTTCTTTTGATTTTTGGAATTTTTTTACATTTTGAAACTTCATTTTCTCTGAGAGCTTTGAACTGAGATTTGAGAGAATTGGGAAGGAGAATTGATCTCTCTTCTTCCTCGTTCTTGCTTGAGCATTTTTACTTTTCTTGTTTGAATCTTAAATGTGAAGAATTGAGGAATTTCTGTCTCAATCTCCATTTAAGATCTCTTTGATTTCTCTACTGCATAATTGAGTTGAATCCCAATTCCTTTACTGCTTCTTCTTTAATTTCTTGTTAATTGCTTTTTGAACTTGGATCTGGGAAGGCAATTGAGATCTAGACTTTGCTATCTAGTCTCTGGAGTCTTGAGATCCCATTTCTCTTTTGGTTCTTGGTGCACGAAATTGCAATCACACTTTTGCATCCCCGCACAACTAACCAGCAAGTGCACTGGGTCGTCCAAGTAATACCTTACGTAAGTAAGGGTCGATCCCACGGAGATTGTCGGCTTGAAGCAAGCTATGGTTATCTTGTAAATCTTAGTCGGGATATCAATAATTATCAGGGTTGATTGTGAAAAGTAAAAGAACATGAAATAAGTACTTGTTTTGCAGTAATGGAGAACAGGTTGAGGTTTTGGAGATACTCCATCTTCTGAATCTCTGCTTTCCTACTGTCTTCTTCTTCAAACACGCAAGGCTCCTTCCATGGCAAGCTGTATGCAAGGGTTTCACCGTTGTCAGTGGCTACCTCCCATCCTCTCAGTGGAAATGTTCAACGCACCCTGTCACGGCATGGCTATCCATCTGTCGGTTCTCAATCAGGCCGGAGTAGAATCCAGTGATTCTTTTGCGTCTGTCACTAACGCCCCACCCTCAGGAGTTTGAAGCTCGTCACAGTCATTCAATCATTGAATCCTACTCAGAATACCACAGACAAGGTTTAGACCTTTCGGATTCTCTTGAATGCCGCCATCAGTTCTAGCTTATACCACGAAGATTCTGGTTAAGGAATCCAAGAGATATCTACTCAATCTAAAATAGAACGGAGGTGGTTGTCAGGCACACGTTCATAGTTGAGAATATGCTGAGTGTCACGGATCATCACATTCATCCGGGTTAAGAACAAGTGATATCTTAGAATGGAAGCAAGCATGATTGAATGAAAAACAGTAGTAATTGCATTAATCCATCAAGACACAGCAGAGCTCCTCACCCCCAACCATGGGGTTTAGAGACTCATGCTGTGAGAAGTACACCAAGAAACGTGTAAAGTGTCATGAGGTCCAGATACAATGTCAAAAGATCCTATTAATAGTGAACTAGTAACCTAGGGTATACAGAAATGAGTAAATGACGTAAAAATCCATTTCTGGGTCCACTTAGTGTGTGCTTGGGCTGAGCATTGAAGCTTTCATGTGTAGAGACTTTTTCTGGAGTTAAACGCCAGCTTTCATGCCAGTTTGGGCGTTTAACTCCAATTTTTATGCCAGTTCCAGCGTTAAATGCTGGGAATTCTGAGGCTGATTTGCAACGCCGGTTTGGGCCATCAAATCTCGGGCAAAGTATGGACTATTATACATTGCTGGAAAGCCCAGGATGTCTACTTTCCAACGCCGTTGAGAGCGCGCCAATTGGGCTTCTGTAGCTCCAGAAAATCCACTTCGAGTTCAGGGAGGTCAGAATCCAACAGCATCTGCAGTCCTTTTCAGTCTCTGAATCAGATTTTTGCTCAGGACCCTCAATTTCAGCCAGAAAATACCTGAAATCACAGAAAAACACACAAACTCATAGTAAAGTCCAGAAAAGTGAATTTTAACTAAAAACTAACAAAAATATACTAAAAACTAACTAAAACATACTAAAAGCATACTAAAAACAATGCCAAAAAGCGTATAAATTATCCGCTCATCACAACACCAAACTTAAATTGTTGCTTGTCCCCAAGCAACTGAAAATCAAAATAGAATAAAAAGAAGAGAATATACTATAGACTCCAAAATATCAAGGAAACTCAGCTCCAACTAGATGAGCGGGACTAATAGTTTTTTGCTTCCGAACAGTTTTGGCATCTCACTTTATCCTTTGAAGTTCAGAATGATTGGCATCTATAGGAACTCAGAACTCAGATAGTGTTATTGATTCTCCTAGTTAAGTATAATGATTCTTGAACATAGCTAGTGTATGAGTCTTGGCTGTGGCCCAAAGCACTCTGTCTTCCAGTATTACCACCGGATACATACATGCCACAGACACATACTTGGGTGAACCTTTTCAGATTATGACCCAGCTTTGCTAGAGTCCCCAATTAGAGGTGTCCAGGGTTCTTAATCACACTCTTTTTACCTTGGATCACAACTTTATTTCTTTCTTTTTCTTCTCTTTTTTTTTGACTCACTGCTTTTTCTTGCTTCAAGAATCAATCTAATGATTTTTCAGATCCTCAATAACAGTTCTCTTTTTCCCTCATTCTTTCAAGAGCCAACAATTTTAACATTCTCACAACAGCAAATTCAAAAGACATATGCACTGTTCAAGCATTCATTCGGAAAACAAAAAAAATATTGTCACCACATCAAACTAATTCAACTAGTTCCCAAGATAAATTCGAAATCCTGTACTTCTTGTTCTTTTGCGATTAAAGCATTTTTCATTTAAGAGAGGTAATGGATTCATAGGACATTCATAGCTTTAAGACATGAATTTTAAATTTTATTAATTATGAATTAAGAACAAGACTCAAAAATAGATATAAGATGAGACTAAAAAATTAGAAAACAAAAATTTAAATAGGCTCCTAATGATAGAGGTTTTCACAGAGTTAGGACTCAACAACCTTGATTTTGAGAAGTGGATGCTCCCTCAAATTGAGGGGAGAATTTTTAGCGTTTCAGTTCTTGAAGTTCATGCCCCTGCTTCTCTTGTTCCTTCAGCAATTTGCAGAGCATGCAGTTCTGATTCTACTGTTCTTCCTTAAGTTGCTCCATAGTTTCTTGCAACTTGGTGATAGATGCTTCTAGGCTGGCCCAGTAGCCAATTTCAGGAAATTCAGGGAGGAACTCCTGCGCCCTCCTTTTGATAGAGTTGTCTTGCATTTGTCCTTCCATTGACTTCTTGGTGATTGGATGTTCAATGGGTATGAATTCATCTACTCCCATCTTTACCCCAGCCTCTTTACAGAGCAAGGAGATCAAGCTTGGGTAAGCCAGTTTGGCCTCAGTGGAATTCTTATTTGCAATTGTGTAGATCTCACAAGCAATCAGATGATGAACCTCCACTTCTTTTCCAAGCATGATGCAATGAATCATCACTGCTCTCTTGATAGTGACCTCAGAACGGTTGCTAGTGGGCAAGATGGAACGCCCAATAAAGTCTAGCCAACCTCTTGCAATTGGTTTGAGGTCTCCCCTCTTGAGTTGGTTTGGGACACCCTTTGAATTGGTTATCCATTTAGTTCCAGGGAGGCATATGTCCTCTAGAACTTGATCCAACCCTTTATCTGCTCTCACCATTCTCCTATTAAAGGATTCAGGATCATCTTGCAGTTGAGGCAATTTGAAGATTTCTCTTATTTTGTCCAGATGGAAGTAGATAACTTTCCCTCTGACCATGGTTCTGTAAGTATGGTAAGCAGTTCCAGTCATTCTCTGTTTATCTGTCAGCCACAGATTTGAGTAGAATTCCTGAACCATATTTCTTCCAACCTTTATCTCAGGATTGGAAAGAACTTTCCATCCTCTGTTTCGAATTTGCTCTTGGATCCCCGGATATTCATCTTCTTTCAGATCAAATTTAACTTCCGGGATCACTGACCTCAGACCCATTATTTTGTGATAATGGTCTTCATGTTCTTTGGTTGAGAACTTCTCTTGATTCCAAAGATTCTTTGGATTATTCTCTTTCTTTCCTCTTAAATTGGTTTGTTTTCCCTTAGGAGCCATGATCTTGATGAATCTTGGCTTAGTAATCACGGAAAAGCACACTAAACTTAGAGGTTTGCTTGTCCTCAAGCAAAAGAAAGGAAGGAAGAGAGAGAGGAGAAGAGCAAATTCAAATGGTGTGGGGGAATGAGGAGGCCGAACGTGTTTTTATAAAGGGGGAGAAGAGATTTCGAAAAATTGGAAGGAGATTTGAGAAGATGTGGAGAGATTTTGAGAGAAGGGTGAGTTTTTGAACAAGATTTGGGATTGATTTGAGAGAGATTTGAAGAATGATTTCGATTTTTGAAGATTTGAAGGTGAATGATGAAAGGTTGAAATGTGTTTATGTAGAAAAGTATGGGTCAAAAAAAAAAGAAAGTTTGAAAAAATTTTGATCAGAAAGCAAAATCTTGGTCCCCCACCTTTCTGGCGTTAAACGCCCAGAATGGCATCCATTCTGGCGTTTAACGCCCATTTGCTAGCCAATGTGGGCGTTTAACACCCAGCCAGGTGCCCTGGCTGGCGTTAAACGCCAGAATTCCCTTTGTCACTGGGCGTTTTGCTAAACGCCCAGGATGCTGCACACCTGGCGTTAAACGCCCAGAATGGTGCCCATTCTGGCATTTAACGCCCAAAATGGCACCCTTACTGGCGTTAAACGCCCAGAATGGTGCCCATTCTGGCGTTTAACGCCCAAAATGCCCCTTACTGGCGTTTTTTTGCCAGTAAGCTCTTTTTCTCTGCTTTTTGCGCTGAATCCTTCTGTAACTCTGTGAATTCCTTCAATTTTGATAATTGCCTCTATAGAAATAAAACATATAACCTGCTAATGACTGGGTTGCCTCCCAGCAAGCGCTTCTTTACTGTCTTTAGCTGGACCTTCACTGAGAATCACTCAAGTCTCAGTTTTGAGCATTCTTGCTCAAAATTGTTTTCAAGATAATGCTTGATCCTCTGTCCATTAACAATGAACTTTTTGTCAGACTCAGCATCCTGGAGCTCAACATATCCATATGGTGATACTCCTGTAATCACATACGGACCCCTCCAACGAGATTTAAGCTTTCCTGGGAACAATCTGAGCCTAGAGTTGAATAGCAGAACTTTTTGTCCTGGCTCAAAGACTCTGGTTGACAACTTTTTGTCATGCCACTTCTTTGCCTTTTCCTTATAAATTTTTGCATTTTCAAAGGCATTGAGTCTGAACTCCTCTAGCTCATTTAGTTGGAGCAATCTTTTTTCACCAGCTAACTGAGCATCCATGTTTAGGAACCTGGTTGCCCAGTAGGCTTTATGTTCCAGTTCCACAGGCAGATGACAGGCCTTCCCATACACCAGTTGGTATGGGGAGGTTCCTATAGGAGTCTTGAATGCTGTTCTGTATGCCCACAGAGCATCATCCAAACTCTTTGCCCAATCCTTTCTTCGGGCTATCACAGTCCGTTCTAGGATTCTTTTTAGCTTTCTGTTAGAGACTTCAGCTTGCCCATTTGTCTGTGGATGATACGGAGTTGCCACTTTGTGGCTAATTCCATATCTGACCATAGCAGAGTATAGCTGTCTATTGCAGAAATGAGTTCCCCCATCACTGATTAGTACTCTGGAACACCAAACCTGCTGAAGATGTGTTTCTGGAGGAATTTCAGCACGGTCTTTGTATCATTAGTGGGTGTAGCAATTGCTTCTACCCACTTAGATACATAGTCTACTGCCACCAGAATGTAAGTGTTTGAGTATGAAGGTGGGAATGGACCCATGAAGTCAATTCCCCATACATCAAACAATTCAATCTCTAATATCCCTTATTGAGGCATGGCATATCCGTGAGGCAAGTTACCAGCTCTTTGGCAACTGTCACAGTTACGCACAAACTCTCGGGCATCTTTATAGAGAGTAGGCCAGTAGAAGCCACATTGGAGGACTTTAGTGGCTGTTCGCTCACTTCCAAAATGTCCTCCATACTGTGATCCATGGCAGTGCCATAGGATCCTTTGTGCTTCTTCTCTGGGTACACATCTGCGGATCATTCCATCTGCACATCTCTTAAAGAGATATGGCTCATCCCATAGGTAGTACTTGGCATCTGAAATTAATTTCTTTCTTTGCACTCTGCTGTACTCCTGGGGTATGAACCTCACAGCTTTATAATTTGCAATATCTGCAAACCATGGAGCTTCCTGAATGGCAAAGAGTTGCTCATCTGGGAAAGTCTCAGAGATCTCAGTAGGAGGGAGGGACGCCCCAGCTACTGGTTCTATTCGGGACAGATGATCAGCTACTTGGTTCTCTGTCCCTTTTCTGTCTCTTATTTCTATATCAAACTCTTGCAGAAGCAACACCCATCTTATAAGCCTGGGTTTTGAATCCTGCTTTGTGAGTAAGTATTTAAGAGCAGCATGGTCAGTGTACACAATCACTTTGGATCCCACTAGATAGGATCTAAACTTGTCAATGGCATAGACCACTGCAAGTAACTCTTTTTCTGTGGTTGTGTAATTCTTCTGTGCATCATTTAGAACACGGCTGGCATAATAAATGACGTGCAGAAGCTTGTTATGCCTTTGTCCCAACACTGCACCAATGGCATGGTCACTGGCATCACACATTAGTTCAAATGGCAATGTCCAGTCTGGTGCAGAGATGATTGGTGCTGTGACCAGCTTGGCTTTCAGGGTCTCAAATGCCTGCATGCACTGTGTGTCAAACACAAATGGTGTGTCAGCAGCTAGCAGATTACTCAGAGGTTTTGCAATTTTCGAAAAATCCTTTATAAACCTTCTGTAGAATCCTACATGCCCCAGAAAGCTTCTGATTGCCTTAACATTGGCAGGTGGTGGTAATTTTTCAATTACCTCTACCTTTGCCTTATCCACCTCTATTCCCCTGCTTGAAATCTTGTGTCCAAGGACAATTCCTTCAGTCACCATAAAGTGACATTTCTCCCAGTTTAAAACCAGGTTAGTCTCTTGGCACCTTTTCAGGACAAGTGCTAGGTGATTAAGACAGGAGCTGAATGAGTCTCCATATACTGAGAAGTCATCCATGAAGACTTCCAGGAATTTCTCCACCATATCAGAGAAGATGGATAACATGCATCTCTGAAAGGTTGCAGGAGCATTACACAGACCAAAAGGCATCCTCCTGTAGGCAAACACGCCAGAAGGACAAGTAAATGCTGTTTTCTCTTGGTCCTGAGGATCTACTGCAATTTGGTTGTAACCTGAATAGCCATCCAAAAAGCAGTAATAATCATGACCAGCTAGTCTTTCTAGCATTTGGTCTATGAATGGTAAAGGAAAATGATCCTTTCTGGTGGCTGTATTGAGCCTTCTGTAGTCAATACACATACGCCACCCTGTGACTGTCCTTGTAGGAACTAGTTCATTTTTTCATTATGAACCACTGTCATGCCTCTCTTTTTTGGGACAACTTGGACAGGGCTCACCCAGGGGCTATCAGAAATAGGATAAATAATCCCAACCTCTAGTAATTTAGTGACCTCTTTCTGCACCACCTCCTTTATGGCTGGATTTAGCCTCCTCTGTGGTTGGACCACAGGTTTGGCATTATCCTCCAACAGGATCTTGTGCATGCATCTGGCTGGGCTAATGCCCTTAAGATCACTTATGGACCACCCAAGAGCTGTCTTGTGTGTCCTTAGCACTTGAATCAGTGCTTCCTCTTCCTGTGGATTTAAAGCAGAGCTTATAATCACTGGAAAAGTGTCACCCTCTCCCAGAAATGCATACTTCAGGGATGGTGGTAGTGGTTTGAGTTCAGGTTTGGGAGGCTTATCTTCCTCCTGAGGAATTTTCGAAAATTCCTTTGTTTCCTCTGACTCTTCTTGATCAGGCTGAGCATCTTTGAAGATGTCCTCAAGCTCTGATTCTAGACTTTCAGTCATATTGATCTCTTCCACCAAAGAGTCAATAATGTCAGCGTCCATGCAGTCATTTGGTATGTCTGGATGCTGCATAGCTTTTACAGCATTCAACTTGAACTCATCCTCATTGACTCTCAGGGTTACTTCCCCTTTTTGTACATCAATGAGAGTTCGTCCAGTTGCTAGGAAAGGTCTTCCTAGAATGAGAGTTGCACTCTTGTGCTCCTCCATTTCCAGCACCACAAAGTCAGTTGGAAAGGCGAATGGCCCAACCTTGACAATCATGTCCTCTATTATGCCTGATGGATACTTAATGGAGCCATCAGCAAGTTGGAGGCATATCCTGGTTGGCTTGACTTCTTCAGTCAACCCAAGCTTTCTGATAGTGGATGCAGGTATTAGATTGATACTTGCTCCAAGGTCACACAGGGCTGTCTTGGTGCAAGCACCTTCTAATGTGCATGGTATCATAAAGCTTCCTGGATCTTGAAGCTTTTCTGGTAAGCTTTTTAAAATGACTGCACTACATTCTTCAGTGAGAAATACTTTTTCAGTTTCTCTCCAATCCTTCTTATGACTTAAGATTTCTTTCATGAACTTAGCATAAGAAGGTATTTGCTCAAGTGCCTCTGCAAACAGAATCTTTATTTCAAGAGTCCTTAGATAGTCTGCAAAGCGGGCAAATTGCTTATCCTGTTCCGCTTGGCGGAGTTTTTGAGGATAAGGCATCTTGGCTTTATATTCTTCAACCTTAGATGCTACAAGTTTATTCCTTACAGAAGTGGTTGAAGAAGCCTTTTTAGAGGGATTACTGTCAGCACTCTCAGGTGTCTGATCCTCCCTTGGCGTCTGAACGCCAGAATTGGGTGAAGATTGGGCGTTTAACGCCAACTTCTCTCCCTTCTCTGGCGTTTGAATGCCAGAACTGGGCAGGGAATGGGCATTTAACGCCAGCTTTCCTCCCCTTTCTGGTGTTTGAACGCCAAAAGTAATCCTCTCTGGGCTCTTACTGTCCTCAGAGGGATTTTGAACAGTGGTTTGGTTATCCTCTGTCAATTGTTCCTTATTTGGCTTCTTGCTACCTTGAGCAGTGTTATTCAATGTCTTCCCACTCCTTAGTTGAACTGCTTGACATTCTTCTGTTATCTGTTTAGATATCTGCTGTTTTGCTTGATTCAACTGTAGTTCTATGTTCTTGTTAGCAGTTTTAGTTTCATAGAGCATCTCTTTAAATTCTGCTAACTGTTTTGTCATCAGGTGTAATTGTTGATTAAGCTCAATCATCTGTTCTTGAGGATTAGGATCAGTGGCTACTGCCATGACTTCCTCTTTTGGAGAGAACTCATTGCCAGAGTACAAATATTGATTTCTAGCAACAGTGTCTATAAGCTCTTGAGCCTCTTCAATTGTCTTCCTCATGTGTATAGATCCACCAGCTGAGTGGTCTAAAGACATCTGAGCTTTTTCTGTAAGTCCATAGTAGAAGATGTCTAACTGTACCCACTCTGAAAACATTTCAGAGGGGCATTTTCTTAGCATACCTCTATACCTCTCCCAGGCATTATAAAGGGATTCATTATCCTCTTGTTTAAAGCCTTGGATGTCCAGTCTTAGCTGTGTCATCCTCTTTGGAGGGTAAAAGTGATTCAGGAATTTGTCTGATAACTGTTTCCATGTCTTTATGCTTGCTGTAGGTTGGTTATTCAACCACCTCTTAGCTTGATCTTTTACAGCAAATGGAAACAGTAATAGTCTGTAGACATCCTGATCCACCTCTTTATCACGTACTGTGTCAGCAATTTGTAAGAACTGTGCCAGAAACTCAGTAGGCTCTTCCTGTGGAAGACCGGAATACTGGCAATTTTGCTGCACTATGATAATGAGTTGAGGATTTAGCTCAAAGCTGCTTGCTTTAATGGGAGGTGTACAGATGCTACTCCCATATGCAGCTGTAATGGGGTTAGCATAAGACCCCAGAGTCCTTCTGGACTGTTCAATTCCAATTAGGTCCATGATGGATAAAGGGAAATGATATGGATTGCAAGTAGATAAAAATATATTTATTTTATTATTATTATTTTTTTGAATTAACTGAAAAAAATAAAATAAAACAAAAGGAAAATAAAACAAAAATTCGAAAATTAAAAGAAAATAAGATCAAAGCAAATTTGAAAACTGAATCAATTAGTTAATTAAAAAGATTTTGAGAATAGCAATTAAACAGATATGATTGAAAAATTTTTGTGAAAAAGATTTGATTTTTGAAATGAGGAAAGAGAAAAACAACAAAATGACACCAAACTTAAAATTTTTAGAAAATCAAACACTAATTTTCGAAAATTTTAAGGAAAAAAACACAAAGAGGACACCAAACTTAGAATTTTTAAGGATCAAATAGGGACTAAGGACATGCAAATTCAAAAATAAAAAAATAAAAGCATGCAATTGACACCAAACTTAAAATATGAAACTAGACTCAACTAGAAGACTCTAAACCAACAAAAATAAAACAGTCCTAATCTAAGCAACAAGATAAGCCGTCAGTTGTCCAAACTCGAACAATCCCCGGCAATGGCGCCAAAAACTTGGTGCACGAAATTGCAATCACACTTTTGCAACCCCGCACAACTAACCAGCAAGTGCACTGGGTCGTCCAAGTAATACCTTACGTGAGTAAGGGTCGATCCCACAGAGATTGTCGGCTTGAAGCAAGCTATGGTTATCTTGTAAATCTTAGTCGGGATATCAATAATTATCAGGGTTGATTGTGAAAAGTAAAAGAACATGAAATAAGTACTTGTTTTGCAGTAATGGAGAACAGGTTGAGGTTTTGGAGATACTCCATCTTCTGAATCTCTGCATTCCTACTGTCTTCTTCTTCAAACACGCAAGGCTCCTTCCATGGCAAGCTGTATGCAAGGGTTTCACCGTTGTCAGTGGCTACCTCCCATCCTCTCAGTGGAAATGTTCAACGCACCCTGTCACGGCACGGCTATCCATCTGTCGGTTCTCAATCAGGCCAGAGTAGAATCCAGTGATTCTTTTGCGTCTGTCACTAACGCCCCGCCCTCAGGAATTTGAAGCTCGTCATAGTCATTCAATCATTGAATCCTACTCAGAATACCACAGACAAGGTTTAGACCTTTCGGATTCTCTTGAATGCCGCCATCAGTTCTAGCTTATACCACGAAGATTCTGGTTAAGGAATCCAAGTGATATCTACTCAATCTAAAATAGAACGGAGGTGGTTGTCAGGCACATGTTCATAGTTGAGAATATGCTGAGTGTCACGGATCATCACATTCATCCGGGTTAAGAACAAGTGATATCTTAGAATGGAAGCAAGCATGATTGAATGAAAAATAGTAGTAATTGCATTAATCCATCAAGACACAGCAGAGCTCCTCACCCCCAACCATGGGGTTTAGAGACTCATGCTGTGAGAAGTACACCAAGAAATGTGTAAAGTGTCATGAGGTCCAGATACAATGTCAAAAGATCCTATTAATAGTGAACTAGTAACCTAGGGTATACAGAAATTAGTAAATGACGTAAAAATCCACTTCTGGGTCCACTTAGTGTGTGCTTGGGCTGAGCATTGAAGCTTTCATGTGTAGAGACTTTTTCTGGAGTTAAACGCCAGCTTTCATGCCAGTTTGGGCGTTTAACTCCAATTTTTATGCCAGTTCCAGCGTTAAACGCTGGGAATTCTGAGGCTGATTTGCAACGCCGGTTTGGGCCATCAAATCTCGGGCAAAGTATGGACTATTATACATTGCTGGAAAGCCTAGGATGTCTACTTTCTAACGCCGTTGAGAGCGCGCCAATTGGGCTTCTGTAGCTCCAGAAAATCCACTTCGAGTGCAGGGAGGTCAGAATCCAACAGCATCTGCAGTCCTTTTCAGTCTTTGAATCAGATTTTTGCTTAGGACCCTCAATTTCAGCCAGAAAATACCTGAAATCATAGAAAAACACACAAACTCATAGTAAAGTCCAGAAAAGTGAATTTTAACTAAAAACTAACAAAAATATACTAAAAACTAACTAAAACATACTAAAAGTATACTAAAAACAATGCCAAAAAGCGTATAAATTATCCGCTCATCAGTTCTTCTGTGAACCCCTCCTGCAATTTAATTTCCCTTTCTGTTTGAGATCTAACAGAATTCAAATCATCCCTTGCTTTGATAATTGTTGCAATTTAATTTCCCTTGCTTGAATTCTGAAATCCCAGTCCTCAAATCCCTTTTCCATTCAAGCAATTTATATTTCTTGCACTTTAAGTTACTACAATTTACATTTCTTGCATTTTAAGTTTTAGTCATTTAATTTCTTGTTCTTTAAGATTCAGCTCTTTTACTTTCAGTTCTTTTTATTTTATGCAATTCATCCCTCTCCCTTTACATTTTCTGCTATTTACTTACTGTTGGATACAAAATCACTCAACCAATACTTGATTCGCTTGACTAAATCAACCACCGAACTAAAATTGCTCAATCCTTCAATCCCTGTGGGATCGACCTCACTCCCGTGAGTTTTATTACTTGATGCGACCCGGTATACTTGCCGGTGAGTTTTGTGTTGGATCGTTTTCCACACATCAAGTTTTTGGCGCCGTTGCCGCGGATTGAAATAGATTGACAATGATTAAGTGAAGTGGAGGTCTAGATCAAGCACTTTTTCTTTTTAGTTTCTTTAATTTTGACTAACACACTAACTGTTTGAAAATTTGCCTCTATCAACTTACTAACTGTTTGAGATTTTGTCTCAACTAATTGCATTCAATCCTCAAGAGTGTTGCTGGTTGTTCCTCCTGATTGTTTGCGTACCACAGGTAAGAAGAGAAGTCAGAGGAAAGACTATCATTGGAAAAGAAGTCTCTACAGACGAAGAATATCATGACATGAAGCCACCACTCATTACACTAATTAAGAACAATTGTTCCTATGACAGAAATCCATTGGAAGATCCTCAACAGCACATATCCACTTTTCTAAGGACGTGTGGTGCTGTCAAAACTGATGGTTTAGATCATGACACTTATAAGATCCTATTATTCCCTTTCTCATTAAGGGGTGAAGCTGCACAATGGTTTGAAACTTTTCCCCAAGGAAGTATCACTAGTTGGGACGATTTGGTCACCAAATTTCTGGCCAAATTCTCCTCATCCCGACAAATCATCAAGCTGAAAGAGGGAGAATATCCATTCACACAAGGAGAAGAAGAACCACTCTTCAAGGCATGGGAAAGATACAAGAAAGCAACTGACAAAGTGGGTTTCCGAGCATTCTACGAAGGATTAACCCCAGAAACAAGAAAAGCCGTAGACTACTTTTCAGATGGCCTACTCAAAGCAACAACAACTGCCCAAGGAATTGCAAATTTCAATGACAAAAGAGTCAACAACCAACACTCATTTGAGAAACCACAGAATGCAATCTCAGAAAAAGAAGTGATGAATATTGAAGGAGTGAAACAAATGCACCATCAAACACAGCAACACATGGAGCTGAGAGATAGAAAAGTTGACTGCCTGTAATCTGCTGCAGAGAATGCCCAATTTCCACCATGGAGACCCCATTCTTATCTGAGAATGAGAGAGTCTCAAAATCAAGAACAAGGAAGTTTCAACCAGGGCAAATCCATGTCCACAAACAACCAACATCACTCACCCACTAATACCAATCAAAACCAATACTCACAAAACAGACACTTCCAAACTCAATCCTACTG
This sequence comes from Arachis hypogaea, assembly GCF_003086295.3. Lineage (NCBI taxonomy): Eukaryota > Viridiplantae > Streptophyta > Magnoliopsida > Fabales > Fabaceae > Arachis > Arachis hypogaea. Next base: position 92,696,254 of record NC_092038.1, on the reverse strand, counting down.
GAGAAGGACCGAGTACCAAAATCACGAACCAAGGGAATTTAATTATAACAACCCCAGCTTCACAAACCAACAAAAACACCATTATAGTAACAACAACCACTACATGCCACCACAACACCCACCCTTCCAATCTTTAACATCCCACAACCAACCAATCTCACAAGACTCTCAAAGGATCACTAATTTGGAGACCTTAATGGAGAGAATGATGAAACACCAAGAGGAGATAACAAAGAACCAAGAGAGTTCAATCAGAAGAATTGAGGGGCAGATAGCTCAACTGGCGAAGCACTTTGCAGAAATGGGTGAGAAGAGGGCAAATACTCTCCTCAGAACCACTGAAGACAAACCAACTAACAACGAAGATGCTGCAAAGAAGGAAGGATGGAAAAAGATCATAGAGGAAAGTAAGAAAACCTTGGACAAATAAAGTACCAGCCAAGAAAAACACAACAAGGAATTCTTACAAGGAGAGATAGAGGATAGAATTAAAGAAAAACAGAAAATCCCCACTGAAAAATTTTCACTAGGGGATAGAGTAATGATAAATATTCAAACCATGAAGGTGTCCCCACAGTTGTCTGATCACTACATTGTGACTAGGATCCTTCCACAGGAATTCATAGAGGTCATCAAAAAGGAAACCGGAAGGAAGTTCACAGTAAAGAGAGACAAGCTAAGACACTGTGGTTTTCAATCTTCATGATCAGCAGATGGAGGATGTCAAGCTAGTGACAATAAAAGAGCGCTTGTTGGGAGGCAACCCAACCTGAGGTAGTTTTCTTTCATAGCTTTTTCAATAAAAATATTGAATAATTGGTATGCATTGTAAGGAGCTAAGTTTGGTGTTGCACACCAAAACAATTTAAGGGAGAATGGAGGAATCTAAGTTTGGTGTTCCACCAAAATCTCATTTAAACGAACATTCTCACTTCCTGCACAATGCTAGCTCCAAGCACTCAGACAAATTATTCAATTATTTAACTGCTTTTTAGCTCTAATTCCATAACCTTTAGCAAGGACACAAGGTTTCACATATGGTTGATTTGTTGCATCAGAGGATGTGGCAAATAATTAAGTTTGGTGTTCACACACCAAAATAAATCCAAGAGCCACACTCAATTTATGCATACTAACCATGCACTTAAGGGCTTGAGAAGCAAGCAACTTTGAGAACTATGCAGGACATGAGTCAACAATTGAAGATATGGTGCATCTTAACTCAAAGAGAACACAACAGAAGGAAGAATCAAAGGGCTGCAACTTCAAAGGTTGTATCTAAACTTAATCCTTGCTGCTGTGAAGTGTTTTGAATCTGGAAACCATTGTATGTCTTGCTAAAGTGTTCATCTAGTTGCAAGTGAAGTTGTTTGATTAAGTATGATAATCTGCATAATGCTTGTAATTCATCACTTAGCTAAATTTTGTTTTGTTTCCCATATGCTTGAATAAAAGAGAATTGTTTGAATTGGAAAGTAAATATCCAATGTTGCATGAGTTAGAATGGAAGTTAATGGTGGTGTATGTGTTTGATTAAATGCATAACTCATGAAATAATTGCTGCATAGTGTCATTTTCATTGAAGTGTGAGCTAGCTTGCTGTTATAAAGGTTCCTATCAATAAAGAAAAATCCCTTGAGAACAAAATAAAACAGAAAAAAAAAGGAAGAAGAAAAAGCCAATGTGGCAAGAAAAAAACAAAGAATAAAGGCTGGACACCAATAGCTTGGACCCTAGGACACATGCCTGTGGTGTTCTTGTACTAGGATATGCTTGGATAAGTAAATTCTGAGGGGTATTTCAAAACCCGGTCACTTAGATCAACTGATTTGGGATGGCCAATTGAAAGTCCACAATAAAGAGCAACCTAGATACAGAACATTTAGTTATCCAAAGAGATGCTGGGCATCAATGATCCTAGGAGGAAATAGTGAGCCATGTGTCTGTGGTGGAAAGATGTTGAGTAAAAATAAAGCCAAAGGCTACTACTACAACATTTGACACCAAGCCTTCAAAGAATAATAAGCTTGTTAAGCAAAATGAGAAAAGAAGAGTTAGCAAGGGAGTAATTAAAGAGTAAACCTTATAACAGCAAGTTTAGTAAACCTTTTAGGAAAGATGTATATTATGTAACAGCAAACAATAACTTGGGTTGTCATTGTCTGCATAAAAACTCCATAAACCAAGTTCTGCTATATGCCTAATAAGGATATGTTTTCTCTTCTTGTTCATTTCATTTTCTCTTAGTTTTGATGCTTGCTTGGGGACAAGCAAGATTCAAGTTTGGTGTTGTGATGACAAGTCATCATATACCCATTTTTCAAGCTAATTTCACTTGTTTTATTAGTCTTTATGCACTTTCTTGCATCCTAAGTAAGTGATTTGGAATGAAAATGCACAACTTCTTTAAATCAAGCAACCACCATTAAATTGATGCTAAATCATGAGGTTTAAGCAAGAATTAATTGATTTTTAATTGATTTATAAGCCTTGTGAATTTAGTGATACTTTGATTGGTTGTTTTGATTATTTGAAGGTGAAGAAAAGAAGAAAAGAGGAAGCGTGGCTTAAGAAAGCGTGTCCCAAGAGATAAGAAGTGTGGCGCATAGAAGGAGGAAGCAAACATTGCCCTCCACAAGGGCACACTGCCCTCCAGGAGAGCAACATAATGAATCAAGCCTTGGAAAGCAACATTGTCCTGTCCACAACAAGGGCGGAGCACAATTTGATGCTAAGGATCAAAGAGAGCAAAAACTCTGCCCTGCCCTCTTCAAGAGCAATATCGGGCTTCACCCAAGAAAAATTCAAAGGAAATTGCTTCATAATGCTTCCTATGGGTTTCGAACCCAAGGACAAAGAGGAAAGGAGTAGCGCTCAAGCACAATAAAATCAAGCAAAAAGTGGCTTTCTTTCATTCTCAATGAATCGAACACGGCACCATGAGGAAACAAGGAACTAAGCATGACTTTGGTGCCAAGAAAACCAAGGAAAAAGGAGCAACTTGTGCCTCCACCGAGTATCGAACGTGGGACTTCACCTTTAGCACATTGCCCTGCCCTCCACAAGGGCAGGGCAGCATTTCTTGGTGCATGGCGCAGCATCTTGGCACGGCCAGGACTTGAACTCTCGGCCAGCAGCAGCACGCACGGGCAGCAGAATCTGGCGCACCAAGAAAACTCTGCCCTGCCCTCCACAAGGGGAGGGCAGCATCCTGCAGCACCACAAACACCAAGCGCACGCAACAAGGGCCGCACGCACCATTTCCTGCCCTGCCCTCCACAAGGGCAGGGCAGCCTCCTGGAAGCCACTTTTCTCATGGGCTGAAAATTGGATTAAAAATCCAATTTAATTCATTTCTTCACCAAATCAAAAGCCCATCCAAATACCAAAATCCAAGAATAGAAAGTGTATAAATAAGAGATAGTTTGATGTAATTGAAAACTTTTTCCTTTTACTTTGAACTTTTGACCCTTCTTTTGATTTTTGGAATTTTTTTACATTTTGAAACTTCATTTTCTCTGAGAGCTTTGAACTAAGATTTGAGAGAATTGGGAAGGAGAATTGATCTCTCTTCTTCCTCATTCTTGCTTGAGCATTTTTACTTTTCTTGTTTGAATTTTGAATGTGAAGAATTGAGGAATTTCTATCTCAATCTCCATTTAAGATCTCTTTGATTTCTCTACTGCATAATTGAGTTGAATCCCAATTCCTTTACTGCTTCTTCTTTAATTTCTTGTTAATTGCTTTGTGAACTTGGATCTGGGAAGGCAATTGAGATCTAGACTTTGCTATCTAGTCTCTGGAGTCCTGAGATCCCATTTCTCTTTTGGTTCTTCTGTGAACCCCTGCTGCAATTTAATTTCCCTTTTTGTTTGAGATCTAACAGAATTCAAATCATCCCTTGCTTTGATAATTGTTGCAATTTAATTTCCCTTGCTTGAATTCTGAAATCCCAGTCCTCAAATCCCTTTTCCATTCAAGCAATTTATATTTCTTGCACTTTAAGTTACTGCAATTTACATTTCTTGCATTTTAAGTTTTAGTCATTTAATTTCTTGTTCTTTAAGATTCAGCTCTTTTACTTTCAGTTCTTTTTATTTTCTGCAATTCATCCCTCTCCCTTTACATTTTCTGCTATTTACTTACTGTTGGATACAAAATCACTCAACCAATACTTGATTCGCTTGACTAAATCAACCACCGAACTAAAATTGCTCAATCCTTCAATCCCTGTGGGATCGACCTCACTCCCGTGAGTTTTATTACTTGATGCGACCTGGTACACTTGCCGGTGAGTTTTGTGTTGGATCGTTTTCCACACATCAGATACCAATTCCTTGGCAATCCAATCTCTCTAAGCTTGAACAATTGCCCAATTCCTTGATTTAATTACTCATGGGAAGAGATGAAGTGTGGTCACTGATTATACCACATGTATTTCCAAATCAAAATGTTGGGAGGATTACATGTCACTATATCCGCCAAACCCCAATTTGGTCCAACATGAGAAAGAATTTCTAGCATGATCTCCTCATCCCTTTTCCAAGGCTCATAGGAGATCCAATTATGGAGAGTTTCTTTCCCAAGATAACAATCCAATTAGATGAATATCGAAAGCTTTCTAGTAAGATCAAGAGAAAAGAAAGAAGAAGAAGAATGAAAACTATAATTGATCCATCAAATTACAACAGAGCTCCCTAACCCAATGAAAGGGGTTTAGTTGTTCATAGCTCTAGAAATCAAAATTGGCAGAAAAGAAGAATCCATGCTAAAAGTGCAGAAAAGTAAATATACAGAGGTAGTTCTCCAAAGTGCCAAGCTCCTCTATAGTTCAAAACTACTCCTATATATACTACTCATCTTGATCTTCTAGTTTAGTTCTTCAAGTCTTGGATGTGGGCTCTGGATCTTCAGTTGAAGCAGTTCTAATCTTTAGTGGGCCCAACTTGCAGAGAAGTATGAATTAGGCATGGGCGTTAGTGTGATTAACGTTAAGTGACATTGTGGGTTCGAGAACGTTAGTGGCAATCACTTTTTTGACTAACGTTCCACCTTCAAATACCTCACGTTAACTTCAACATTAGTGGCACTAACGTGACCACTAACGTTGCCTTCTACATCTTTGCTAATGTTATTGGGACTCACTTTTCCCAATAACGTTGGCTTATGCCCCTTTCGCAAGAGTTATTGGGACTCACCTTTCCCAATAACGTTGCTATGTGCCTTTTATCCCTACGTTAGAGTTCACGTTAGTGTAACTAACGCGGCTCTTAACGTCGGTATGCTTCACCTTCGAGAGCGTTAGTGACACTTACCTTTGTCACTAACACTAACGTGGTAGTAATGCCATCTTCCAACGTTAGTGACAAAAGTGAGTGTCACTAATGTTAGCTCATCAATCCTCAACTCCACGTTAACTCTCACGTTAGTGGTCTTAACGTGACCACTAACGTAGGCAATGCTCGTTGATCCAACGTTAGTGACAAAGGTGAATGTCACTAACGTTGGCGTTGTTCTTCTCTTCTACGTTAGAGTTCACGTTAACTTAGTTAACGTGACTCTTAACGTAGCTCATTGCCAAGTCTTGGAACGTTAGTGGTGTTCACGTTTACCACTACCGTTGGAGTAGAACGTTAGAGGTGTTCACGTTTTCCACGAACGTTGGAGTTCTCTTTTGCCTCCATGTTAACTACCACGTTAACTTAGTTAACGTGGCAAGTAACATGAGTTATTGATGGCTTCGCAAGCGTTATTGGTGATCACTTTTCTCATTAATGTTGCAAGATATTTGCCATTCCACGTTAGTGTTCACGTTAACTAGATTAACGTGAGCACTAACGTGGTTCTTCCTTGCTTCCTTTGCCCTAAAATCAAGCAAATAAAGTACATCAAAGCTCTAGCCAAAGTCATGAGATCATGCATCATCAATTTATCATGCAATTCTAGCAAAATCCTCATGAAATCATATGAAATTCACAATAGTTGCTTGAATCAAGGTGTAAGTGTATTTTCATCCAAAACTTGCCTTATTCACTAAGAAAATGCATGAAACTACCCTAAAACAGTAAAAAAAAGGTCAGTGAAATTGGCCTAGATGCCCTGGCATCAGTCTAGAGAATGAATGACTAGTGAAGAGATCTGCTAGAAAAAGCACTGGAAAGCCTTAGCACATCCTAGAGCTATTAATTGCATCTAGAGAGTAATCAATGGCTCCCTTCTAATGAGATGAAATCTATTAAAAGAGGAATTCAGACCATAACTATGTGTCTAAGATGTTGGAAAATTAAAGAAACAGAGTCTCACTTGGTCAGAAATTGCGATTTCGTCAGGCTATTTTGGTTCAAACACCCTCTGCCAATCAAAACTACCCCCTATGGTGACACATCCCTGATCTCGTGGATCAGAACCATCCTTGAAGAACAAGATCAAGACAAGTTTGGCCTCTTTTGCTAAAGTATTTTCTCCCTTTGGTTAGCTCGCAACGACCTTTGTTTTTTAAGACAAGTTCAAACCTCCATGGGAGATAGTCAACTAGGCAATCATAAGCTACGAAGAGTTCATCAAAACCAAACTCAATGCAAGGAGGATCAAAACCCCTATTCAAAACCCCCAAGAGCTTCATTATGGGTCGTTGGGAACCCCCACCGAACAGTAGTTGGAAATCAAATGTTGATGCAACAAGAGATGCAAATAACTTTGGTAGAATATGAGTGATTTGAGTTTAGCTGGGGAGAATAGCCATTGCAGCCACGTGGAATCCATGCACCCCCTGATGAGCAAAAATAGAAGTTCGCGGATGTAAGCAAGTACACCGGATCGTTGAAGTAATACCACAGTGAGTGGATATTGTTCCCACGAGGATTAAAGGACTGAACATGCAAATATTGAATTAAATTACTAATTAAATCAATAAAATCTGGATTAGAGAATTTTTGAGACTTGCTAGAAAGTAAAAGGCTTAAAATTTAGGTAGCTTGAGTGCTGAATGCTTCGGAAGAGACAGTGAGTGATGAATTGAGAGAAATCAATATGGGTGAATGTCTAGGGTTTTGGAGTTGTTCATGTTCTCAAGAGAATTAAACCTTGTTAACTTAGTGCTAAAGTTCTTAAATCTTTGTTCACTATGAATCTAAAGTAACTGATTTCCAATGTCTCGGCTCCTCGATTTTTCTTCAATTAACCAACCGCCAATGTCATAGTCGATCAAAAAAATTAAAAAGGCTAAGTTCAAAAATCCGATTCAGCTCCTCAAAGAGAAAACATAATATTTGAAAATTTTCTTAATTCAGAATAAATGTCACGTATCCTAAACTAGGGTAATAAAAAATTATGAATTGTCGTACGCTTACAAAAATCCACAACGTCTAGTTGATTTAAAAAGCTATGTGAAAGAGTTTTCAAGAACGATTTGAAAATCAGTTCTGTCAAAATCAGTAAACAAATCCAAGACGGGATTAGTACACCTGTCGGTGCTACTAACTTTTATTAATGAAGAACAAAATACTCAATCATAAATAGATTAATGTAAAGCTTTAAAATAAAAGAAAACTTAGATTAATAAACCATTGAAATACAAATATAGCTCCTAACCTTTTGACATAGGTTTAGTTACTCATGGAGAATTGAAAAACAAAACAAAAGAAAAGAAGAAGAAGAGAGACAGTGAGGGATCCGAAGATCCTTCCCCTCACGGCCTACCTTCTCTGTTTGAGCTATCTCACTTATTTAAACCCTAGATTTCCTAATAATTCAAATTCAAATTCAAAACTAAATCTTATATTAATAAGAAGTAATTAAGATAATATCGAATCAATTCAAATCTTAAAATTCAAAATAGACTCAAATTCAAAAGCTAATTGATTACAGAATCTTCTCTAATCTTTAATTTGAAATGATATCTTCGAAGGATGATTACTGGACAGTTATTTCTAATCAGTGCGTGGCACGCCCTTGTAACACGTGGCACGCCACCCTTGAATTAAATCAGGGGGTGGCATGCCTTGATCACACGTGGCACTCTTGAATTGGAATGTGCTTCAGGACTTGGCTTGGCTCCTTGAATGTAGCACGCCTTGATTGAGTTATTATGGAGCGTCGCATGCCATGCACAGCCTCGCACGCACTCTGGCTTGAAGGTGACTTGTGTGTACGCATGAAGCTTATGCATACGCATAACATGGTGTTGTTCATTGGAGTGTGGCACACCTTACATACCGTGGAAAGCTTTTTTGAGCTGGGCAAGTCTACATTTTGGGTAATCATAGGGCGTGGCATGCTTTTTTTAAGTTTGGGTGCTTGTGCGTATGCATGAGGAGTGTGCGTACGCATGAGGAGTGTGCCTACACATGAATGGAGAATTTCGGGCTTGCGCATACTCACAATTGTGTTCGTATGCATGTGCTGAAAATTTCTCTTTGATTAGTGCGTGCACTCCTTTGTGTGTGTAGGCACACCGTCTGTTTCCTTCAGAACTTTGTTTTGTTGCTCTTCTGATTATCTTTCCTTTTGATGCTTGAATTGCCTTTGTTTTAATGAAAATTCCTACAAAACACTTAGCAAATGCCTTAGTAGAAAAAGCTACTTAAAATGACAAGATTAGAAGGTAAAACAGTAATTAAACCAAAGAAAACAATGATTTAAACCAAGAAAAATAATTAAAGATATAGACGCATCACAACAGTAAACTTAAGACTTTTCTTGTCCTCAAGCAAACAGAAAAGGGAAAAGAATTGCATTAATAAAAAAGTATTGAATCACTTTAAAGCTCGTGTCCTTCTTTGATAATGGAGTTTACTAACCTTGTGATTGATGTGTGAGTATCTTTCCTATATTTTCCTAGTGAATTTTCATTCAATTTGTTGATTTTAATAAATAATTAATTATCTTTTAGCCACTCTGGATGCTACTTTGAGTCATGTGAAATTTTGTTTATTTTAGGTAGCATTCTGCTGGATTTGATGGAGTTTCTGCAGAAAAAGAGAAGAAGGCAAATGATGCTGTCAACCCTGACCTCTTTACACTTAAACCTAAATAACTCGAGCTACAGAAGTTCAATTGACGTGATTCTAGTGGTGTTAAAAATCTAACTTCTAGATCTCTCTAACGATGTATAATAGTCTATACTTCTTCTCCACCAAGTCAGCAAGGGTGGCGCCTAACTTGAGAAACTGAGGTTTCTCAAGTTAGGCGCCAAGATCAACTAAATGCATTACTCCAAGGATGCATGGTTGGCGCCTACCTTGGGTTCACAAACTAATCGTCAAGTGAACCTAGTCGTACCAAGTAGTACCTCAAGTGAATGAGAGTCGATCCCACGAGGATTGATGGACTAAGCAACATGGTTATGTGACTTACTTAGTTAGATAAATAGAAAAGAGGGTTGAGAGTTCAAATGCATCAAATAGTAATTCAGAGAATCAGAAAACAAGCAGTAAATTGAGGTAAAATATATATGGAGAAAACAGTTAAGGCTTTAAAGATATCTATCTTCTGGATTAACTTTTCTTACTAACTATTTTAATCATGCAAGATTCAATTCATGGTAAACTATATGTGACTAAACCCTAATTCCTTAGACCTTTTTAGTCTCTTCTAACATTCATCAACCGCCAATTCCTTGGTCACTTAGTTCCAATTAGAGGGTGACTTTCAATTCTAATTTATGTGCCACAGAAATCCTAATTACCCAAATATAAGAGGATTATATGTCACGTATCCCGTTAAGTCCAGATAATTAGAAATTTAGGAGAAATTATTTTAGAGTTGTTGTTCAGGTAAAGAGCTTTTCCAAGTTATACAAGAACTCAATTAGAACAAGGGTCAAACTTCCATTTAACCCAGATTCATAAGATAAAGAAAAAAATAATTCTTGAAATAGAAATCAATACATGAATTAAAATAGAAAAATAATAATATCAATCCATACAATAGATAAAGCTCCTAACTTTAACAGTGGAGGTTTAGTTGCTCATGGTTTAGAGAGAAAACTAGGATTCAGAAAAAATTGTAAATTGCAGAATGAGGTATGAGAAAAGAGAAGTGATGAGCCCGAAGGGCTGATTCTTTTCCTTTTTATATCTAATCCTAATTAATGTGAATTATAATTCCTAAAACTAAATAATATCTTTTCCTATTTTTAAATAAAATACAGTTTAATCAGAATTAAAAGTAAACAATCCATGTGAGCCTTGAGGATGAATGATGCCAGGGCATCTTGGCCAGTTTCACTGACCTTTTCTTTACTATTTTAGGGTAGTTTCATGCATTTTCTTAGTAAATAAGGCAAGTTTTGGATGAAAATACACTCACACCTTGATCCAAGCAATTATTGTGAACTTTACATGATTTCATGAGGATTAGACAAGAATTGTATGATAAAATTGATGATGCATAATCTCATGACTTGGAATAGAGCTTTGATACACCTTAATTGCTTGATTTCAGGACAAAGGAAGCAAGAAGAACCACATTAGCAGCCACGTTAATCTAATTAACATGACCACTAACATGGAATGGGACAAGCTTGTAGCGTTAATGGTAAAAGTGATTGCCAATAACACCTTCGAAGCCATCATATCCCACCTTAGTTGCCACGTTAACTACATTAACGTGGTAGCTAACGTAGAGGAGGAAGAGGAGCTCCAACGTTAGTGGTAAAAGTGGTTGCCACTAACGTTCCACAAAGGCACAATGAAGCCACGTTAAGAGTCATGTTAATCCAATTAACGTGAACTCTAACGTGGGATGAAGAACCAATCACCAACGTTTGTGACATTCACCTTTGTCACTAACGTTGGACCAACCCAAGAGTGCCCACATTAGTGGTCACGTTAAGACCACTAACGTGAGAGATAACGTGGAGCTAAGCATGATAAGCCAACGTTAGTGACACTCACCTTTGTTATTAACGTTGGAGATGGCAATCACTACCACATTAGTGGCCACATTAATCTAATTAACGTGAACTCTAACGTAGGAGGGAGTGGCATTTGGAGCATTAGTGACAAAGGTAAGTGTCACTAATGCTCTCGAAGCTTAGGCATGCCCACGTTAAGAGTCACGTTAGTTATACTAACGTGAACTCTAACGTAGGGGAAGGGGGCACAAGGCAACGTTATTGGAAAAGGTGATTCCCAATAACGTTTGCGAAGGACCAAGAGGCAACGTTAGTGGTCACGTTAGTGCCACTAACATTGAAGTTAACGTTGATCATTTTGGGTTGGAACGTTAGTGAAAAAGGTGATTGTCACTAACATTCTCGAACCCACATCCTCACTTAACGTTAATGCCACTAACGTCCTAACTAACGCCCATGCCTAACTCACATTTTTTCTGCAAACAAAGCTGAGCCCACTGAAAATTGTAATTGCTTCAACTCAAGATCAAAGGCCCATATCCAAGACTTAAAGAACTCACTAGAAGATCATGAAGAATAGTATATATAGGGGTAATTTTGAACTAATATAGAGCTTTTGCACTTTTGGAGGACTACACTCTGTATATTTACTTTCTGCATGTATTCTGTTATACCCTTTTTCATTTCCATTTCCAGAGCTATGAACAACTAAACCCCTTTCATTGGGTTAGGGAGCTCTGTTGTAATTTGATGGATCAATTATAGTTTTCATTCTTCTTCCTCTTTCTTTTCTCTTGATTTACTAGAAGGCTTTCGATCTTAATCTAATTGGTTAGTTGTCTTGGAAAAGAAACTCTCCATAATTAGATATCCTTTGAGCCTTGGAAAAAGGGATGAGGAGATCATGCTAGAAATGCTTTCTCATGTTGGACCAAATTGGGGTTTGGGCGGATATAGTGACATGTAATCCTCCCAACACTTTGATTTGGAAATACATGTGGTATAATCAGTTACCGCACTTCATCTCTTCCCTTGAGCAATTAAATTAAGAAATTGGGGAATTGTTCAAGCTTAGAGAGATTGGATTGCAAAGGAATTGGGATCCATTCACTTAAGATTGCCAAGGAGATCAATGAATGCATTGATTGAGGAAGATATGAGAATGAATTTGATCCGGAGAATGCAACATCTTCTAAGCCCAATGAATCCCCATCTCTGATCTTACCCATTCTCTTTACTTTCTGCCATTTATTTCCATGTTCATCTTCCCAAATCCCCATTTAAGATTCTGCACTTTATTTTCTGCAATTTACTTTCCCGTCATTTAATTTCCTGCAAATCTCAACTACATTCTGTTTAGCTCAACTAGCACACTCTTCCAACTAAAGTGGCTTGACCAATTAATCCTTGTGGGATTCGACCTCACTCTATTGTGAGTTTTTACGTGATGACAATTCGGTATACTTGCAGAAGGGAAATTTGTTGAGAGACAAGTTTTCGTGCATCAAGTTTATGGCGCTGTTGCTGGGGATTGATTTTGTATCAACAATGATTAAGTTGGAAGTTCACTAGATTAAGCATTTTCTTTTTATTGTTTAATTTGCCTAGTCAATTACTCTTAGTTTCAATTAATTTCTTTCCGCATCCCCTATCCCCTCGTTGTTTTCTTTCTCTTTGAATTTACTTACAATTCTGCTCACTAACTCACTAACTATTTGATAATTTGTACCACTCACACTAACAATCACTCTAACAAGAATAATCACTTTGTTTGTTTTTTTGCTGTATGCTCTGTTAGTTGTATGACAAGGAGACGAAGTGGAGCTTTAACTTCCTTTAATTCTAAACCTGAGAGGACCCTCCGTAGATTGAAGAGGGAAGCAATAGGGAAAAGAGTTGTTGGTGCTGAGGAAGAGGAAGAGTACTTTGAAACAAACATGGAGGAGAACATGGAAAACAACCATGAAGAAGAAGCTCACAACCATGCCAGAGAAGGCCCTGTGAATCATGCTGGGCAAGAAAGGAGAGTTCTAGGCTCTTACATCAATTCAAACTGAGGAAATTGTGGAAGTAGCATCCAAAAGCCCACCATACATGCCAACAAATTTGAATTAAAACCCCAGCTCATCACCCTTGTTCAGAACAACTGTTCATTTAGATGAAGTGCCCAAGAAGACCCATATCAACATCTAACCACCTTCCTAAGAATATGTGACACTGTGAAGTCTAATGGCGTTCATCCGGATGTATATAGGTTGCTTTTGTTCCCATTCTCACTCAGGGAGAAAGCATCTAAGTGGCTGGAGTCCTTCCCGAAGGAGAGCTTAACAAATTAGAAGAACATGGTAAACAAGTTTTTGGCAAGATTCTACCCCCCTCAAAGAATTAATAGGCTGAGAGCTGAGGTGCAAACTTTCAGGCAACAAGACTGTGAGACACTCTATGAGGCATGGAGAGGTTTAAGAACTTAACAAGAAGATGCCTACCAGACATGTTCAATGAATGGGTTCAACTACACATCTTCTATGAAGGTTTTTCTTATGAGTCAAAGAAGGCCATAGACCATTCATCAGGGGTCTCTCTAAACAAGAAGAAAACCATTGAAGAAGCCATAGATGTCATTGAGACTGTCACTGAGAATGACTATTTCTATGCTTCTGAAAGAAGCAACACTCGAGGAGTAATGGAGCTGAACCACATGGATGCACTGCTGGCTCAAAACAAGATGATCACCAAGCAGCTCACAGATCTTACCAAGAAGGTGGAAAAAAACTAAGTCGCAGCAGTCATCACCTCATCACCAGCTCAAGAAGGAGCGAATGTATGAGAAAAATGTGACTATCAACACCCACCTAATCACCCTTCTCAACCACCTAACCTCAACCCACCATCACTAACCGAGGATAGACTTTCCAGAATTGAGACTCTACTTGAAGACATATGTAAAAAAGTCCAAAACAACAGAATATTCAAGGATGAAGTGCGAGCCAACATAAAAAATCAGGAAGACACCATCAAGAGGCTGGAGTCCCAAGTGAGATATCTATTTCAACAGTTTCCCAGACCCACTAATAGTTTCCCAAGTGGCACAGAGAAGAACCCAAGAGGAAAAACAAAGAAAGTAAGGTGGGAAGAATGCAAGATGATCACTATAAGTGATGATAGGAGTGTGGAGGAGGTGCACACACAAACGGAACATCTCCAAGACATTCCAAGGGAAAATCATGAAGAAAGAAACCATGTACCTCATCCCACACACAGGGAAGAATTACAGAAAGGGGACCTAAACCCATATGTACCCTTTCCCCAAAGGCTCAAAGGTGGTGTAGCAAGGAGAATGTATTCAAGGTTCCTCGATATGTTTGCATCTCTTGATGTAAATATACCATTCAATAAGGCCCTCTAGCAAATGCCCTCCTACATCAAGTACATAAAGGAGCTGCTGGCCAAAAAGAGTTCATTGAAGGGTGGGCAAACATTAAAGATGAACAGGGAGTGCAGTGCTCTCATTCAAACAGAGCCACCTACAAAGAAGAAGGATCCAGGGAGTTTTCACATTCCCTGTGCTATAGGAGAGACAATGATTGATAAAGGGCTCTGTGACCTTGGAGCAAGTATCAACTTAATGCCTCTGTCCCTCATGAAAAAGCTTCAAATCAATGAGCTAACACCCACGGACGTAATCATCAAATTGGCTGACAAAACTCAAAAACACGTGATAGGAGTGGTTGAAAACGTATTAATAAAGGTTGGGAATTACTTCCTGCCCACAAACTTTGTTATCCTGGAGATGGAAGAAAATCACATCCATCCCATCATCTTGGGAAGGCCATTCTTAGCCACAGCCAGGGCACTTATAGATGTGGAGCAAGGAGAACTAATCTTGAGAATACATGATGAATACCTCACCTTCAATGTCTTTAAACCCTCACAAGAAGCGGATCATGATAACAAAGAGTCAAGGGAAGACCACAGTAAGGAGCTGATGGAAGAGACAAGCATGGAAACACAAGCATCACACTTGAGAAACCCTATGGTTGACAATCAATGTGGTCGGAAGGAACAACAGCCAAGTGTAATCCAAGAGGAACTAGACCCATCGGAGTCATATGAGACAAGCAACAAAACCCTTATGAAAGAAGAAACCACAAGGAGCAAGGTGACATCAAGGAACACAAGGAAAAAGGCCCCAAGGGGATAGAGAAACAAGAAGATCCCTATAGAGGATTTCTCTCCAGGAGATGAAGTGGTCTCTGCCTATATTTCACCTATCCCACCTCATCTCCCCATCATTCCATCTCAGCTGCCTCAAGTGTACACCATCAGCAAAATCTTGTCCTTAGAACATGTGGAGCTTCTTAACAAAGCCAATGGAGACAGATTCACTGCAAGAGGGGAAGATTTTAAGCACCACCAACGACCCTGACAAAGGCCAAATGTCAAGCTAATTACGCTAAAGAAGCGCTTCATGGGAGGCAACCCATGTTCTATACCCTTTCCTTTTAATCTTTAATAGTCATTAATAAAGTAAAATTCATGAATTCTAAATCAACTTCGACAAACACTATAAGAACCCCTACATGTAGCATATAATACATGACAAGTTTGGTGTTCAAGGCTTGAACACACTCCAGAATATGAGATTCTTATCGAATCTTGTTGCACCATATGATCACAAACAAGTTTGGTGTCACCAACGTTGCATGCATGGGCATTTGATTGGTCGGTTGGTTTGCATTTATGAATGGCTCTTAGTTAGTCAAAAGCAAAAAAAAAATGGGGAGTGGCTAGCCTCCAAATTTCTTTTACCGCCACAATTTAAATTAATTCTTCTTTTCTTTTGTCTTGCAAGGAATTGGGAAGGAATATTGGAGGAACTTGATGGGACAACCAATTGAAGGGGGTTCGGCCACTTCACCCACGGAACTACACACTTGTCTTCAAGGGATGCACCTTGGGAAGTGCCACCATGCAACATTGGGAGTTAGATAGCCCTGGAGACTGAACCAATCAATTCACAAATGTGGTGATCCTTGTGCTTATCCAATGCCAAACCCCAACCGTCCACTATTAAGCCACACCATCAATCCACACCCTTCAATCTCATCATTCCCCTATATAACCCCCACTCTACACCCACTCCATAGGCAATCACCCTCTCAATCTATCTCTCTTCTTCCTTCCGAACACACACACTTTACACCTCTTCATATTCTAACATCTGTTCATTCCATCTCTTGTTCTTCTTTCTTCCAAATTCTTCCAAAACTTTACACACTACCAACTCTGACCCATGGCATCGTCGAGCTCAAAAAGAAGAAAAAGAAAGGAGCCTATGGAGCAGCCTCCTTTTGATGAGAAGAAATTTAGAACCTTTTACCATGCATTTCTATGTGTCCATAAGGTGAGAATTTTGTGACTAGAAGGGGCCCCGACCATCTTGGTTTGAGTTTCCCAGGAAAGAGTTTCAGTTTGGAGTTGTAGAGAAGCACATGTTGTCCTTCTTCGAAACTTCTTGGTGCCAGGTTGAGATCATGTCTCCTTTTTTCTTTTTCTTTATAGATCTTGGTGTTTCATAGGCTTGAGACCTAAACTCTTCCAGTTCTTGCAGCTGCAAGATCCTCTTTTCACTAGCAGCGATGCTGTCCAGGTTTAGTGTCTTGAGAGCCCAAAAGGCTTTGTGCTCCAGCTCTAATGGTAAGTGACAGACTTTTTCATATACCAGTTGATATGGGGACATCCAAATTGGTGTTTTGAAGGCTGTCCTATATGCCCAAAGAGCATCATCTAGCTTCTTCGCCCAGTCCTTTCTTGATGCCCCCATAGTCTTTTCCCAGATCCTTTTTAACTATCTGTTGGATATCTCGGTTTGCCCACTTGTTTGGGGATGATAAAGTGTGGCAACCTTATGCTTCACGCCATATCATAGGAGTAGTGTCTCCAATGGTCTATTGCAGAAATGACTCCCTCCGTAACTGATGAGGGCTCGTGGGACTCCAAATCTGGTGAAGATATTCTTTCTAAGAAAGTTTATGACTACCTTGTTGTCATTTGTTGGGGTTGCCACGGCCTCCACCTATTTAGATACATAGTCCACTGCCACCAAGATATACTTGTTCGAATATGAGGTTGGGAATGGTCCCATGAAGTCGATCCCTCATACATCGAAGAGTTCAAGTTCTAGAATGTATTGCTGTGGCATCTCATTTCTCTTGGGCATATTTCCAGCCCTTTGGCACTTATTGCAGCTCGTCACCAGTTCCTTAGCATCTTTAAAGATAGTGGGCCAGAAAAACCCACATTGCAGTACATTTGCTGCGGTTTTTCTCCTCCAAAATGACCTCCATAGCTAGCGCTGTGACAACTCCACAGGACCTCTCGTCCTTCTTCTTCTGAAATGCACCTCCTAAAGATTCCATCTGAGCATTTCTTGAAGAGATAAGGTTCATCCCAAATAAAATACTTAGCATCATTGATGAGTTTTCTTCTTTGATGTTTGTTGATCCCAGGGGGTAGGTCACCGGCTACTTTAAAATTGACAATATCTACAAATCAGGGTGCTTTGTGAACCAACATCAACTGCTCATCTGGGAAGAACTCATTTATGCTTGTATCATGTGTAGCATCTTTCTCACAAGGGATTCTGGATAGATGATCTGCTACCTTGTTCTCCACACCCTTTTTGTCTCTAATCTCAATGTTGAATTCCTGCAACAATAAGATCCATCTTATTAGTCTTGGTTTTGACTCCTATTTGGCAAATAGATATTTGAGTGCTGTGTGATCAGTGAAAACAATAACTGTAGAGCCAATGAGGTATGATCTAAATTTGTCAAATGCAAAGACTATTGCCAGCAACTCATTTTTGGTAGTGGTATAATTTCGTTGAGTGTCATTAAGGACCTTGCTGGGATAGTATATGACATGCACCAAATTTTCTTTTCTTTGTCCTAACACTGCCCCAACGGCTAAATCAGATGCATCACACATCAGTTCAAATGGTAGATTCCAATCAGGTGGGGTGATGATAGGAGCTAAGGACAGCTTCTTTTTCAAGTTCTCAAATGCAAGCATGCACTTCTCATCAAAGATAAATGGTATATCAGACATAAGGAGATTGCTTAAGGGCTTGGCTATCTTTGAAAAATCTTTAATAAACCTTCTGTAGAAGCCAGCGTGCCCCAAAAAGCTCCTAATTGCCTTGACATCACTTGGTGGAGGTAATTTTTCAATTAGCTCCACCTTAGCTCTATCTACCTCAATACCTTGGTTAGAAACTTTATGGCCAAGGACTATTCCATCTGTCACCATAAAGTGGCATTTTTCCTAATTCAAGACCATGTTGGTCTCTTGACATCTTTTTAATACCAAGGCAAGATGATTTAGGCAATTAGGAAAGGAATCTCCGAATACTGAAAAGTCATCCATGAAAACTTTAATGAACTTCTCTATCATATCCGAGAAGATGGAAAGCATGCAGCGTTGAAAAGTTGCAGGTGCATTACATAGCCCAAATGGCATGCGCCTGTAGGCAAACACTCCATATGGGCAAGTGAATGATGTTTTCTCCTGGTCTCTTGGATCAACCACTATTTGGTTGTATCCTGAATAACCATCTAGAAAATAATAATATGCATGTCCTGCAAGTCTTTCTAGCATCTGATCCATGAAGGGAAGTGGGAAACTCTCTTTAAGTTCTGATTTTTCTTTTAGTTGCTCCCAGACAGTGGTGCTCAAAGCCTTTGGCATACTCTGTTAAATGCATCTGATCTTGACTCTTAGAACTCTGTCTCAAGGATTACTTAACACATTCACACCACAAGCACATCACTAGGGAAACAACTCTTTGAGCTTTTAGTCATGTGTGACCTCCCTAGTCATTGATGCTCACAGCCTTGGACCTTGCTTTCTTTTTGTTTCTTTTGCTATTTCTTTTGCTTCAAGGATTAAGCTTTTGTTTAATTTAGAGAATTCATAATAGTTGTCTAAATTCCTATTCCTTATGCACCAACATCCTTTGATTCAAATTCAACTATGCACTATTCATATCATGCATTTAGAATCACAAATAATACCACCATATTTAAGTAAAGAAGACTACTCTTAAATATAAACTCAATTTCTCATGTAATACATCAATTCTTTTCTTTTCTTTTTAGATTCAAGTTCAGTGAGCGGTACATGAGACAAATTTATTTATTTATTTATTTATTTATTTTTACTAAAAGAAAATAACAGAATAAGACTAAATCTAAGAACTAAAAGTACTAAAGATCAAGCAGGCAATCAAAGTAAACAGAAAACAGAAGACAACAAAATAAGAACGGAATGGGAAATAGAATGAAAGGAACTCAACCACCTCAGTTATATTGGTGGCCATCTCATTCCTCTAGCTGTGCTCCTCCATGAAGAACATTCATCTCCCCATGGTGCCACTGATGATAAGCTAAACAGAGAGCACACTGATGACAAGTCATCATATGCTAGCTTTGCAAGCATTTTTCACTTGTTTCATTAGGTTTTATGCACTTTCTTGCATTGTAAGTAAGTAATTTGGAGTGGAATTGCATGGTTTTGTAGAATCAATCAACTATCCTTTATTTGACACAAATCATGAGGTTTAAGCTATAATTTATTGGTTTTTGAATGAATTATGAGCTTTGTGAATTTTGTGATACTTTGATTGGTGGTTTTGATTACTTGTAGGTGAAAAAAAGAAAAAAATAAGAAAAGAGTGGCCTAAGGAGCGTGCTCAAAGGAAACAAAAAGTGTAGCCAAGAGAAGAGAAAAGCGTGGCATAATCAAGGAGCAAGAGCCCAAAGCTCTTGCCAAGAGTTTAGAGCTCTCACAAGGAGCGCTACTCTAAGGCCAAAGGCCAAGCAAGGGAAAGCTTCACTCTCCATGAGAACCGAGTGCTACAAGCAAGGAGGGAGCAAGGCAAAGTTTCAAAGCTCAGCTCTTGCCAAGAGCTTTAACGGGAGCTTCTCAAGAAATATCAAGGAAAAATAATTTGCTAGTGCATGCCATGAGATTCGAACCCAAGGTCAAGGGGGAAGGGTGTAGCGCTAATTTGCAAGAAAAGCAAGCCAAAATTGGCTTGTTTGCACTCCCTGGGATTCGAACTAAGAACCTCAAGGAAGCAAGGCATTAGGCGCCACTCATGTGCCATGAAAAATGGGCAACACATGCTCTCCCAAGGATTCGAACCGTGGCCCTCACTAAAGACAAGGAGCAAGCTCAACTCTTGTCAAGAGCTGAGCGTTACTCCCTTGTCACAAGAAGGAATGCGCGCGACATTGGCAAGGAAAAGAGCACCAAAGCTCCACTCTTGCAAGGAACCGAGCCTAGCCCTAGGAGCAACACCCATGGGCTAGGAAATTCAATTAAATTGCTAAATTAATTCATTTCATCACCAAATTTAGAAGCCCACCCAAATTCTGAAATCCAAAATAGGAAGTGTATAAATAGATATTAGTTAGATTTAGAGAGGACCTTTTTTTTTTTACTTTTTCTTTGGATCATTTTTAAAACTTTTCATTTTGGGAGTTTACTTTTGTTTGAATTTTCATTTTCTTTGAACTTTAGCTTTTAATTGGGGAGGAGAATTGAGTTCTCTTCCTCTGGTTTGCTTCTTTTCTTTTCTGTACACTTTGTTTGAGTCTTGGGTGTTGAATTGAAGGAATTCTGTTTCAATCTCACCTTGAGATCTATTTGTTCATTTTCCTGCATAATTCAAGGATTTGTGTTTTGATCTACTTTTTTCTACTGAATTTCATCTTTAATTTTTCTGCAATTGTTCTCTGATTGGATCAAGGAAGGCACTGAGATCTAGACTTGTTTTCTAGTCTCTTGACCCCTGAGATCTGCATTTTCTGTTTAATTCATCTACTATATGCTTCTTCAAGTAATTTTACTTTTCTGTCTGAGATCTGTTTCAATTCAAGTCATCTTTTACTCTTCTGTTAATTGCAATTTACTTTTCCTTGTTTAAATCGGCATTCCCAGCTCCATGAGCCCGTTAATATTCAAGCAATTTACATTTCTTGCACTCTAAGCTTCTGCAATTTACATTTCTTGCACTCTAAGTTTCTGTCATTTACTTTAATTGTTCTTTAAGATTCAGCACTTTTACTTCCTTAGCCCTTTAATTTACTGCAATTCTTCCCTCTCCCTTTACATTTCATGCAATTTAGCTTCTGTCAGATACAAATCATTCAAATCAACTCTTGTTTGCTTGCCTAAATAGACCACTAAATTAAAATTGCTCAATCTTTCAATCCTGGTGGGATCGACCTCACTCATGTGAGTTATTATTACTTGATGCGACCTAGTACACTTGCCGGTGAGTTTTGTGTTGGATTGTTTTCCACACATCATGTTTTTGGCGCCATTGCCAGGGATTGATTAGATTGACAATGATTAAGTAAGGTGGTGGTCTAGATTAAGAACTTTTTCTTTGTTTTTCTTTATTCGTACTAAGCACATTAACTCTTTGACACATTGTGTCACCTAACCATCTAACCACGTTCTAGCATTAGAATGTGCAGGTGTCATTTGGTTTGTTTGTGATTTTTGCAAGTCATGGAGGCTGAGGTGCGTGAAGAGGGAGTGAGCAACAATACCTAGCCTGCAAGAAGGGTGTTGGCCTCTTACACTATCCCTAATGCAAGAAAACTGCGGGAGTAGCATACTCACTCCCAACGTTCATGCAAATAATTTTGAGTTGAAGCCTCAACTTATCACTCTGGTGTAGAACAATTGCTCCTATAGAGGAGATCCACTTGAAGATTCGAACCAACACTTATCCATCTTCCTCAGGATTTGTAAAATTGTCAAAACAAGTGATGTGCATCCATACATCTACAAGCTGCTACTGTTTCCATTCTCTCTAAAGGATAAGGCCACTCAATGGCTAGAGACATTTCCCAAAGAAAGCATCAATAATTGGGAAGATTTAGTGAGCAAATTCCTAGCCAAGTTCTATCCTTCCCAAATGATTATCAGACTTAAAACAGAGGTCCAAACATTCACTCAGAGGGATGGAGAGTCATTGTATGATGCATGGGAAAGATACAAAGCTTTACTCAGGAAGTGTCCACCAGAAATGTTCAATGAATGTGATAAACTTCAAAACTTCTATGAAGAACTGACTCTGAAAGCTCAGGAAGCACTAGATCATTTAGCAGGAGGTTCTTTGCAATTAATGAAAACAGCTGAGGAAGCCCAAAACCTCATAAACATGGTGGCAAACAATCAATACTTCTCTGCTCATCAAAGACAATGCCACCCAGCCCAAAAAAAGGGTGCACTGGAGTTGGAAGGAGAGGACACTATTCTAGCTCAGAACAATGTGATGCACCAGCAAATCCAACAACAATTTGAGCAAATGGCTAAGAGAATTGATGGACTGCAACTTGCTGCAGTGAATACACAAAGCCAATCTCAAACCTCACATGGGTAGAATCAATCTGAAGAAAGTTTTGGGACATTCAATTATGAGCAACAAAGCCCTGAGCAGGTGCAATGCATGAATAACACTTCAAGTTCATTTCAACATAATTTTCATGGTGATGCACACAAGACACCCTGGAAGACTCATTCTAATTCAAGGTGGGGTGAGCACCAGAATCAAGGACAAAGGGACTTCAACTATAGCAGCCTTAGCAACACAAACAACCAAATCCATTCATCCCATAATACTAACCAATGCAAAAACCCACAAAACACATACCACCAGCACCATAACAACTCACAAAACTACCATAATAATTTTTCCACATCCACTTCTCACCCACAAAGTACCCCTGCAATTAATTCAAACAACTTCCAACAACAACCATCTCATTTCACATAACCATAACCAAATCCAGACTCTCAAAGAATCTCAAATCTAGAGATATTGATGGAGAAGCTCATGAAAAATCAAGAGATGGCAAGACAAGATCAGACCCTGGAATTCAAAAACCAAGAGGCCTCAATCAAAAACCTTGAGAGACACATGGGACAAATGGCTAAGCAAATTTCAGAAATGGGTGAGAAGAGAGCAAATACCTTCCCCAATGTCACTGAAGAACACCCAAGGGACAAAGAAAAAGCTACAAAGTGGGAGGAGTGCAAAGCAATCACAGTGGGAAGTGAGAAGACTATGAAGAAGGAAGCTATCAATCAGGAAAAACACAACAAAGAAGTTCCACAAAAAGAGATAGAGGAGAAAAGTGAAAAGGATTAGACAACCAAGAAGGCACAAATCTCAAAGGGAGACAAGAACATCCTTGAACCACAACTACAAGAGAAGAAGGAAGGGGTGAGGCCATATGTCCCCAACCTTCCATACTCTCAGAGGTTCAAAAAAGAAAACGAGGATAAGCAATACTCGAAATTCCTGGACATATTCAAGACACTCAGCATCAATATCCCTTTCTTAGAAGCTCTTGAACAGATGCCATTGTATGCCAAATTTATGAAAGAAGTGCTAACAAAGAAAAGATCCCTGGAAGAAGGACAAATTGTTGAGATAACAAAGGAATGTAGTGCTATCCTCCAAAGAAAGTTGCCAGAGAAGAAAGATGATCCTGGGCATTTTTACATACCTTGCACCATAGGAAACATAACAATTGAGAAGTCATTTTGTGACCTGAGTGCAAGCATAAACTTGATGCCTTTGTCTCTAATGAGGAAACTTCAAATTTCTGAGCTGAAGTCCACACGAATAGTTCTCCAAATGGCTAACAAATCCATTAAACAAGCACTATGAGTTGTGGAGAATGTGTTGGTAAAAGTGGGAAAATTTTTTCTCCCTGCTGACTTTGTTATCTCAGATATAGAAGAAGACCATAACACTCCCATCATCCTAGGGAGGCTTTTCGTAGCTTTGGGCAGAGCATTGATAGATGTTGAAAAAGGGAAATTGTTGATGAGAGTGCATGATGAGCATCTAGCATTCCATGTTTTTAAAACCTTGCATGAGCCCACTTAAGAAGAAGATTGTATAAAGGATGAGGCTAGAGATCAAAGCTTGAAGGAGGCACTCAATGAGTTAATTCCAAGACTTCCAAATCCATGCTTGAAAGAAGTAGAGATGGTGTAACAGACCAAAGAAATCAACGGGGAGCTAGATCCAAAACCCCCAGATGAGAAACTCAACACCCGAGATACGAACCACCAAGGCAAGGAGTATCTCTTGAGAAAGAAAAGAAGAAGAGGCCAAGGGGGTGGAGAAATAAGAAGATCCCTACTGAAGGCTTTTCACCAGGGGATAAAGTGGTGTTAAACACCCAACCAATGAAGGTGTCTCCACAATTATCTGAATACTACACTGTGAACCGGGTCCTTTCACTTGAACACCTAGAGATTATCAAAGAGAAGACTGGAAGGAAGTTCACAGTAAGAGGAGAAAAGTTGAGGCACTATGATTTTCAGCCTCCATGATCAAAGAATGAAGGATGTCAAGCTAGTGACATTAAAAGAGCTCTTGTTGGGAGGCAACCCAACCTGAGGTAGTTTTCTTTTCCAACTATTTTAATAAAAAGGATAATTAGCTTTATCTGTATTGCAAGGAGCTAAGTTTGGTGTTGCACACCAAAACAATTTAAGGGAGAATGAAGGATGCTAAGTGTTGTGTTCCACCAAAAATAATCTCATTAAAAACACATTCTCACCTTTTGCAGAAAGGGTAGCTAGCTGACGTGAGCGGAAATTGGCAGATTAAGAATTAATTAGAAAAATAGCGTTGCGAGTACAGTACTTAACCGGCAAAAATCCACTCGTCAATTTAGATAAGGGTTGTCATAAATTTTAGAAATAAAATACTGGGAGTATGAGTCCTAGGTCGTCTCCCAACGAGTTGCAGGAAGATTTGCTATTTTATCAATCAGAGGTTTTCAAAAGGGGTTTTTAATTTGATGAATAGAAAATTAAATTAGAGAATCTTGGCATCTTTTATAGCTTTAGCTTGCTGGGGTTCCGCACTCCTTGGTTGGGCTGCTTCTGCTTCAGCCACGCCTTGTGCTTCATCTTCTTCTTCAGCATCCTCTACCTCAACCGTGTCTACAGCTGGGGCGTGTTCTGATGGGCTTGATTCCTTTGGATTCCTCTCTTGTAGTGTGGTTCCAGATCTCAGAATAATGGCATTGACGCCACCCTTGGGGTTGGGTAATGGTTTAAAGGGGAGTCCACCAGAGCTTGAGGACTGGTTGTTAGAGTTATTCTGTGAGACAAGGGCTTGCAAGGTAGAGTTTAGACCATTTAGAGTAGAAGTAAGGTTGTTTTCCATGGCCTGCTGTCTTCGATCAATAGATTGTAGCAACTCATCATTAGGAGATGAAGAGGGGTAAGTGATCTGAGGGATCTGCTGAGATGCTTGAGGCTGCCTTAGATGAGGTGCTCTGTAGGCCTGATTCTGATTCTGCTGCCTGAAGTTGTTATTGTTATTCCACCTCTGATTTCCATTTTTATCTCTTCTTCCTCTGTTATGATTGTCCCTCTAACCCTGGTTGGAATTATCTCTCCAACCTTGGTTGGGGTAATCCTACCATTCATGGTTGTAGCTGCCACCTTGATTGTACCCTTGATTGGGGCGGTCATAGAAGTTATGAGTGGCTGCCACAGTGTGGTCTTCCTGTTGAAGTTGCGGACACTCATTAGTATAATGACTGTAATCAGCACAGATCCCGCACACTCTTTGTGGAATCAACTGTTGGCTATGCTGTGGTGGAGAAGGCTGAACTTGCTGAGCTTGTTGTTGACTTAGTTGCATCTGCTTTAGTAAGTTGGTCATTTCACATAAGCTCTGAGTTATAGCAGCAGTCTCTTTGCTAGAGGATACCTCTGCAACAGCTCTTGACCGACTTTGTTTCTGCCTGTAATTCCTAGTATATTCAGCTAAGTCGCTGATCAATTGTCATGCCTCTTCCGTGGTCTTGTACTTTTTCATAGACCCATTGCTAGCACCTTCCAATGTGGTCTTATCTTGAGATTTCATGCCCTGTGTAAAGTAGCCGAGCAACACCATCTTGTCAATCATATGGTTGGGACATGCTTCCAGAAGATTATTGAAGCACTCCTAATATTCGTGGAGAGTCTCAGATTCGTCCTGAACGATCATGGAAATGTCTTTCCTCAGTTAATCGACAACCTCAGCTGGAAAGAATTTCTCCAAAAATTCTCTTCTAAGTGTATCCCAGTTAGAAATAGTTGCTCCGGGTTGAGTGTAGTACCACTCTTTTGCCTTCCCCACAAGAGAGAATGGGAAAGTCTTTAGCAGAATAGAAGTTTCGTCGGTACCATCACGCTTAACAGTAGAACAAGCTATCTGGAAATTCCTAAGGTGCTTGATAGGATCTTGAGCAGGTAAGCCATGAAACTTTTGCATCAAGTTGAGTAGTGCAGTCTTTATTTCAAAATCCACAGCCACTGTTGGGTGGCGTTCCTGGAATGGTTGTAGTGTAAAATCAGGGGCTGCAGCCTCCTGGATAGTAACTCTCCTAGGTGCTGCCATGTCACCTGCACGTGAATCAACTGGATTAGTAGAGGGGGAGCTTGTTTCTCCCTTAGATGACGTTTCAGATTCGTCCTCAGAAAGGACTAGCCGACGCCGAGCTTGCCTTATACATGAAATAGTTCTTTCAATCTCAGGGTCAAATACTGGCAAGCTTGGATCAGGAAGTAAACGCGTCATTTAATAAAAGAAACGTGCAGCTCATAGTAACAAAAATGAAAAAGAAAAATGCAATTAAATAAATTCGAATCAATAAATTAGCACACTATTGCAACTCCTCGGCAACGGCGCCAAAAATTAACGTGAGCAGAAATTGGCAGATTAAAAATTAATTAGAAAAATGGCGTTGCGAGTACAGTACTTAACCAGAAAAAATCCACTCGTCAATTTAGAAAAGGGTTGTCACAAATTTTAGAAATAAAATACTGGGAGTCTGAGTCCCAGGTCGTCTCCCAATGAGTTGCAGGAAGATGTGCTATTTTATCAATCAGAGGTTTTCAAAAGGGGTTTTGAATTTGATGAACAAAAAATTAAATTAGAGAACTTATATGATTTAAATAAAATCTTGACCGAGAGAAGATTAATTTGAAGTTCTATCCTTGTTAGAATTTTATCAAGAGCAATTAATAATTAGTCATTGTTTACATTTAGTTAACCCTCAACGAATGAAGGAAAGTCAAATTAAAAGTCAACTTCTATTCACAAGTCATAATCCTCTCTCTTGGGAAGGATTTAGAGTTAGTGACTAACAAGTCAACCAACAATGAACCAATTATAATTGAACTCTTGAGTATTCCAACTCAACGTTCTCCTTTTAATCAACTCCCAATCAAGTTGGGGACTACTCCAACATCATAATTATAGACTTCACAAAATCAATAGGGGAAGTAAAAGAAGACATAATAAATAATAATAAAAGAGATTAATTAAAAGTAAAAATAGTCTTGTATTAATAAACTATGAAAAATAATCCAATGTCAACTCTGGATAAATTGAGAATATGGAAGAGTAAATGAAAAGTAAAATAACAAGTTATAATGACTAGTACCGGAGGTAGACTCTTCTCAAAAGCTAAAGCCAAAATTCTTCAAAATCCTAATTTATGAATGTTCAAGTGAGAAACCTAAGGGAGGAGTAAATTCAGATCTAAAAACTTGAAATTATACGGAATGAATTGTTTTTCTGTCTCTGCATATTCCCTAGTTCTAATCTGTGTTTCTGGGCCAAAAACAGGGTTGAAATGCGGCCCAGAATCTGTGCCAACAACTTCTGAAATTCTTCAGATCGCGCACATCACACGGCCGCGTCGTCCATGCGTTCGCGTCACTCAGCGTTTCTTGTACAATGCGTGCGCGTCGTCCACGCATTCGCATCGTTCGTGCAGCTTCCAATCCGCGCGGTTGCGTCAGGCATGCAAGCGCGTCACTCTGATTTCTTCCATTTTGCGCGGTCGTGTGAGCCATGTGACCGCATGACTTCTCACTGGTCATCTCCTCAATTCCTTGTGTTTTTTTTCACTTTTGCACGCTTCCTCTTTATTTCTTACGCCATTCCTGCCCTATGAAGCCTGATACACTTAACACACAGATCACGGCATCGAATGGTATGAAGGAAGAAAAAAATATACAACTAAAAGGTCTTTAGGAAGCAAGTTACCAATCATAGAATATTTTTAGGAAGGAATTGTAAATACATGCAAATCATATGAATAAGTGGGTGAAGACTTGATAAAACCACACAATTAAATACAATGTGAATCATAAAATAGCAGTTTATCACTAGCTCCAAGCAATCAAAAAAACTACTTAACCAGTGTCTATTTTCTAGTTTTTAGTTTTATTGCCTTTAGCAAAGACAAAAGGGTTTCACATATGGTTAATTTGATGCATGAGAAACATTGGCAAGGGACTAAGTTTGGTTTTCACACACCAAAGTAAGTTTAAAAGCCCAAAAATAATTCTTGCACACTAACCAGTTGCCTAAGGGCTTGGGAAACAAGCAACTTGTAAGGATTATACAGGAAAACATTCAATCTGTGAGAGGGATCTGCATCATCATCCAAAGGAGGAGCAACAGATAGGAATAATGGTGATAGAAGGAAAAACTGAAAGACACTCCCAACAGGTTGTCTTAACACTTAATCCTTCTTGCTGTGAAACATTTTTAATCTAGAAACTCCTATATATCTTGCTAAAGTGTTCAATTAAGTGCAAGTGGAGATGTTTGCTGAGAATGCTAGCCTGTATATCGTACTTGTCATCCATCATTAGCTTGAATTTTGTTTTGTTCCTTTCTGCATAAATAGAAGAAAAATGCTTGAGTTAGAAAGTGAATATCCAATGTTGCAAAAGTTAGAATGAAAGCTACTGGTGGTACTTGATTGATTTAATGCATAGCTCATAAAATAAAAGCTGCATAATGACATTTTCCTAGAAGTGTAAACTGGTTTGCTGTTATGAAGCCTTGTATCATTGGAAATCCCTTGAAAATGAATCAAAACAAAAAGAAAGAGAAAGAGAAAAAGCCAAAAGTGGCAAAAAAAGCAAACAATAAGGTTAGACACCAATAGCTTGGACCCTAGGACATATGCCTGTGGTGTTTTTGTACTAGGATATGCTTAGACAAGTAAGTTCTGAGGAGTATATCAAAACTTGGCCACTTAGATCAACTGATTTGGGATTGCCAACTGAAAGTCCACAATAAAGAGCAACCTAGCTACAAAATACTTAGTTATCCAAAGAGATGCTTGGCATCAATGATCCTAGGAAGAAAAAGGTGAGCCATGTGTCTGTGGTAAAGGAATGTTGAGCACAACTAAGCCAAAGGCTGCTGCAACATTTGCCACCAAGCCTTTAATTAATAATAAGCTCTTTGAGCAAAATAAGGAAAGAAAAATGAGCAAGGGAACAAGCAAAAGTGAAACATTATAGCAGCAACCTTAGTGAACCTTTGAGGAAATATCTTATGTAACAACACTTAATAAATGAGCTATCATTGTCTGCATAAAACACCATGAACCAAGTTCAACTATTTGCTAAATAAGGATATGCATACTTCTCTGTTTCATTTCATTTTCTCTTATGTTTGGTGCTTGCTTGGGGACAAGCAAGGTTCAAGTTTGGTGCTATGATGACAAGTCATCATATGCTAGCTTTGCAAGCATTTTTCACTTGTTTCATTAGGTTTTATGCACTTTCTTTCATTGTAAGTAAGTAATTTGCAGTGGAATTGCATGGTTTTGTAGAATCAATCAACCATCCTTTATTTGACACAAAATCATGTGGTTTAAGCTATAATTTATTGGTTTTTGAATGAATTATGAGCTTTGTGAATTTTGTGATACTTTGATTGGTGAGTTTGATTACTTGTAGGTGAAGAAAAGAAAAAAAATAAGAAAAGCGTGGCCTAAGGAGCGTGCTCAAAGGAAACAAAAAGTGTAGCCAAGGGAAGAGAAAAGCGTGGGACAATCAAGGAGCAAGAGCTCAAAGCTCTTGCCAAGAGCTTAGAGCTCTCACAAGAAGTGCTACTCCAAGGCCAAAGGCCAAGCAAGGGAAAGCTCCGCCCTCCATGAGAATCGAGCGCTACAAGCAATGAGGGAGCAAGGCAAAGTTTCAAAGCTCAGCTCTTGCCAAGAGCTTTATTGGGAGCTTCTCAAGAAAAATCAAGGAAAAATAATTTGCTAGTACATGCCATGAGATTCGAACCCAAGGTCAAGGGGGAAGGGTGTAGCGCTAATTTGCAAGAAAAGCAAGCCAAAATTGGCTTGTTTGCACTCCCTGGGATTCGAACTAAGAACCTCAAGGAAGCAAGGCATTAGGCGCCACTCATGTGCCATGAAAAATGGGCAACACATGCTCTCCCAAGGACTTGAACCGGGCCCTCACTAAAGACAAGGAGCAAGCTCAGCTCTTGTCAAGAGCTGAGCGTTACTCCCTTGTCAGTTGTCACAAGAAGGAATGCGTGCGACATTGGCAAGGAAAAGAGCACCAAAGCTCCGCTCTTGCAAGGAACCGAGCCTAGCCCTATGAGCAACACCCATGGGCTAGAAAATTCAATTAAATTGCTAAATTAATTCATTTCTTCACCAAATTTAGAAGCCCACCCAAATTCTGAAATCCAAAATAGGAAGTGTATAAATAGATGTTAGTTAGATTTAGAGAGGACCTTTTTTTTTTTACTTTTTCTTTGGATCATTTTTAAAACTTTTCATTTTGGGAGTTTACTTTTGTTTGAATTTTCATTTTCTTTGAACTTTAGCTTTTAATTGGGGAGGAGAATTGAGTTCTCTTCCTCTGGTTTGCTTCTTTTCT
This sequence comes from Arachis hypogaea, assembly GCF_003086295.3. Classification (NCBI taxonomy): domain Eukaryota; kingdom Viridiplantae; phylum Streptophyta; class Magnoliopsida; order Fabales; family Fabaceae; genus Arachis; species Arachis hypogaea. The sequence continues at coordinate 92,665,593 of NC_092038.1, read as the reverse complement.
TTTCTGCACACTTTGTTTGAGTCTTGGGTGTTGAATTGAAGGAATTCTATTTCAATCTCACCTTCAGATCTATTTGTTCATTTTACTGCATAATTCAAGGATTTGTGTTTTGATCTACTTTTCTCTACTAAATTTCATCCTTAATTTCTCTACAATTATTCTCTGATTGGATCAAGGAAGGCAGTGAGATCTAGACTTGTTTTCTAGTCTCTCGACCCCTGAGATCTGCATTTTCTATTTAATTCATCTACTATATGCTTCTTCAAGCAATTTTACTTTTCTGTCTGAAATCTGTTTCAATTCAAGTCATCTTTTACTCTTCTGTTTAAATCTGCATTCCCAGCTCCTTGAGCCCGTTAATATTCAAGCAATTTACATTTCTTGCACTCTAAGCTTCTGTAATTTACATTTCTTGCACTCTAAGTTTCTGTCATTTACTTTACTTGTTCTTTAGGATTCAGCACTTTTACTTCCTTAGCCCTTTAATTTACTACAATTCTTCCCCCTCCCTTTACATTTCATGCCATTTAGCTTCTGTCAGATACAAATCATTCAAATTAACTCTTGTTTGCTTGACTAAATCAACCACTAAACTAAAATTGCTCAATCCTTCAATCCCTGTGGGATCGACCTCACTCATGTGAGTTATTATTACTTGATGCGACCTGGTACACTTGCGGTGAGTTTTGTGTTGGATCGTTTTCCACACATCACACACTCTACAACACCAAACTAAAATGTTTGCTTGTCTCCAAACAAAGAAAAACTCTAGGGTGTCAAAAATACCTTTTAATTACTCCTGTTACTGTTTCTAACCACTCTGCATGACCAAAACACATGTAAAACAAGAAAAATTCTTTAAAAAAATTTGAGATAAAGTAATTTAAAACCAGAACTAAAATAACTATAATGCTAAAATCAAAATAACTATAAAATTAAAACCAAAGTAACTACAAAACCAAGGATACTAGTAGTTGGGTTGCCTCCCAACAAGCGCTTCTTTAATGTTACTAGCTTGACACTTGATTGTTGAATTTTCTTCCTCCTCTTCCAGTTGGTTAAAAGAAATGTCTCCAAGGGGGGAGACGTGAAAATTAGTGCCCCCTAATATAAATTCATCCTAACAAACTTTCTTTTATTGTGGTTAGCTTGATTCACCTTGCTTGTTAGGGTAGAGGTTAGATTATTTTTTGTTGACCTTCTCTTTTTCATGGATATTTTCTTCTGTTTCTTGGTCACAATCCCCTTTTTAGTGCTTTCCTTGGTTGTCTTCACTTCTTTGATTTCAAAATTTGGGTGTTGTGTGATGGTTGGAGTGTACCCTTCATCAAGAACTTCTTGAATTGATGGTTCAAGAAACTCACCCTCTATGCCACTCTCTGCTTCATTGGAGTGTAGATTCCCATAATTGTTTTTATCCTAACAACCTCCTTTGTTTGTGCATCTTCCTCTTCTTCCATATGTGATGGTAGAGAGTTCTCTAATTCACTGGAATCTGAACTCCTTTGATTGATTTTCTCACTTTCTTCCATAGGATCTTGCATTGTATCTCTTGGGAAGGAATTTGCTTGTTCCTCTTCCTGGGGCTTGATAATCAACACCACGTATTTCCATATATTTTTGACACTCATTCTTATATTATGTATGTATTCCTTCATGAGAAGTGGTGCACGAAATTGTGATCATCAATGGCGCCATCAACATGGTACGCTCAATTGCAATCTCAACTCTTTATCACAACTTCGCACAACTAACCAGCAAGTGCACTGGGTTGTCCAAGTAATAAACCTTACGCGAGTAAGGGTCGATCCCACGGAGATTGTTGGTATGAAGCAAGCTATGGTCATCTTGTAAATCTCAGTCAGGCGGATTCAAATGGTTATGAATGATTTATGAATAAAGCATAAAATAAAGATAGAGATACTTATGTAATTCATTGGTGGGAATTTCAGATAAGTGTATGGAGATGCTTTGTCCCTTCCGTCTCTCTGCTTTCCTACTGTCTTCATCCAATCCTTCTTACTCCTTTCCATGGCAAGCTGTATATTGGGCATAACCGTTGTCAGTGGCTACAACCCGTCCTCTCAGTGAAAATGTTCAACGTGCTCTGTCACAGCACGTCTAATCATCTTTCGGTTCTCAATTAGGTTGGAATAGAATCCATTGATTCTTTTGCGTCTGTCACTAACGCCCAGCCTTCAGGAGTTTGAAGCTCGTCACAGTCATTCAATCATTGAATCCTACTCAGAATACCACAGACAAGGTTTAGACCTTCCGGATTCTCTTGAATGCCGCCATCAATTCTAGCTTATACCACGAAGATTCCGATTAAGGGATCCAAGAGATATCCACTCAATCTAAAGTAGAACGGAGGTGGTTGTCAGGCACATGTTCATAGGTGAGAATGATGATGAGTGTCACGGATCATCACATTCATCAAGTTGAGGAACAAGTGATATCTTAGAACAAGAATAAGCTGAATTGAATAGAAGAACAATAGTAATTGCATTAATACTCGAGGTACAACAGAGCTCCACACCTTAATCTATGGTGTGTATAAACTCCACCGTTGAAAATACATAAGAACAAGGTCTAGGCATGGCCGAATGGCCAGCCTCCCATAATCTAAGAACTAGACGTCCAAAGATGATCCTAAGATCTAAAGTGATCAAAAGATCCAGGATGTCAAATACAATAGCAAAAGGTCCTATTTGTAGATAACTAGTAGCTTAGGGTTTACAAAAATGAGTAAATGACATAAAAATCCAATTTTGGGCCCACTTGGTGTGTTCTTGGGCTGAAAATTGAAGCTTTCATGTGTAGAGACTTTTCTTGGAGTTAAACGCCAGCTTTTGTGCCAGTTTGGGCGTTTAACTCCCATTCTTGTGCCAGTTCCGGCGTTTTACGCCAGAATTCTTGAGCTGACTTGGAACGCCTGTTTGAGCCATCAAATCTCAGAAAAAGTATGAACTATTATACATTGTGGGAAAGCCCAGGATTTCTACTTTCTAACGCAATTGAGAGCGACCCAATTGGGCTTCTGTAGCTCCAGAAAATCTACTTCGAGTGCAGGGAGGTCAGAATCCAACAGCATCTGCAGTCCTTTTCAACATCTGAATCAGATTTTTGCTCAGGTCCCTCAATTTCAGCCAGAAAATACCTGCAGTCATAGTAAAGTCCAGAAAAGTGAATTTTAACAAAAAACTAATAAAAATATAATAAAAACTAACTAAAACATACTAAAAACATACTAAAAACAATGCCAAAAAGCGTATAAATTATCCGCTCATCACAACACCAAACTTAAATTGTTGCTTGTCCCCAAGCAACTGAAAATCAAATAAGATAAAAAGAAGAGAATATGCAATGAATTCCAAAAACATCTATGAAGATCAGTATTAATTAGATGAGCGGGGCTTGTAGCTTTTTGCCTCTGAACAGTTTTAACATCTCAGTTTATCCTTTGAAATTCAGAATGATTGGCTTCTATAGGAACTCAGAATCCAGATAGTGTTATTGATTCTCCTAGTTAAGTATGATGATTCTTGAACACAGCTATTTTATGAGTCTTGGCCGTGGCCCAAAGCACTCTGTGTTCCAGTATTACCACCGGATACATACATGCCACAGACACATAACTAGGTGAACCTTTTCAGATTGTGACTCAACTTTGCTAGAGTCCCCAATTAGAGCTGTCCAGGGTTCTTAAGCACACTCTTTTTGCCTTGGATCACAACTTTCTCTTTTTTTTTTGAATTCACTGCTTTTTCTTGTTTCAAGAATCATTTTTATGATTTTTCAGATCCTCAGTAACATGTCTCCTTTTTCATCATTCTTTTAAGAGCCAACATTCATGAACAACAAATTCAAAAGACATATGCACTGTTCAAGCATACATTCAGAAGTCAAAAGTATTGCCACCACATCAAAATAATTAATCTGTTATAAAATTCAAAATTCATGTAATTCTTCTCTTTTTCAATTAAGAACATTTTTCATTTAAGAAAGGTGATGGATTCATAGGACATTCATAACTTTAAGGTATAGACACTAAGACACTAATGATCATAAGACACAAACATGGATAAACATAGGCATAAAAATTCGAAAAACAGGAAAATAAAGAACAAGGAAGTTAAAGAACGGGTCCACCTTAGTGATGGCAGCTTGTTCTTCCTCTTGAAGATCTTATGGAGTGTTTGAGCTCCTCAATGTCTCTTCCTTGCGTTTGTTGCTCCTCTCTCATGATTCTTTGATCTTCTCTAATTTCATGGAGGAGAATGGAATGTTCTTGGTGCTCCACCTTTAGTTGTCCCATGTTGAAACTTAATTCTCCTAGGGAGGTGTTGATTTGCTCCCAATAGTTTTGTGGAGGAAAGTGCATCCCTTGAGGCATCTCAGGGATTTCATGATGAGTGGGATCTGTTGTTTGCTCCATCCTCTTCTTAGTGATGGGCTTGTCTTCATCAATGAGGATGTCTCCCTCTATGTCAATTCCGACTGAATAACAGAGGTGACAAATGAGATGAGGGAAGGCTAACCTTGCCAAGGTAGAGGACTTGTCTGCCACCTTATAAAGTTCTTGGGATATAACCTCATGAACTTCTACTTCCTCTCCAATCATGATGCTATAAATCATGATAGCCCGGTCTATAGTAACTTCGGACCGGTTGCTAGTGGGAATGATTGAGCGTTGGATAAACTCCAACCATCCCCTAGCCACGGGCTTGAGGTCATGCCTTCTCAGTTGAACCGGCTTCCCTCTTGAATCTCTCTTCTATTGAGCGCTGGTGCACGAAATTGCAATCACACTTTTGCAACCCCGCACAACTAACCAGCAAGTGCACTGGGTCGTCCAAGTAATACCTTACGCGAGTAAGGGTCGATCCCACGGAGATTGTCGGCTTGAAGCAAGCTATGGTTATCTTGTAAATCTTAGTCGGGATATCAATAATTATCAGGGTTGATTGTGAAAAGTAAAAGAACATGAAATAAGTACTTGTTTTGCAGTAATGGAGAACAGGTTGAGGTTTTGGAGATGCTCCATCTTCTGAATCTCTGCTTTCCTACTGTCTTCTTCTTCAAACACGCAAGGCTCCTTCCATGGCAAGCTGTATGCAAGGGTTTCACCGTTGTCAGTGGCTACCTCCCATCCTCTCAGTGGAAATGTTCAACGCACCCTGTCACGGCACGGCTATCCATCTGTCGGTTCTCAATCAGTCCGGAGTAGAATCCAGTGATTCTTTTGCGTCTGTCACTAACGCCCCGCCCTTAGGAGTTTGAAGCTCGTCACAGTCATTCAATCATTGAATCCTACTCAGAATACCACAGACAAGGTTTAGACCTTTTGGATTCTCTTGAATGCCGCCATCAGTTCTAGCTTATACCACGAAGATTCTGGTTAAGGAATCCAAGAGATATCTACTCAATCTAAGATAGAACGGAGGTGGTTGTCAGGCACACGTTCATAGTTGAGAATATGATGAGTGTCACGGATCATCACATTCATCCGGGTTAAGAACAAGTGATATCTTAGAATGGAAGCAAGCATGATTGAATGAAAAACAGTAGTAATTGCATTAATCCATCAAGACACAGCAGAGCCGCTCACCCCCAACCATGGGGTTTAGAGACTCATGCTGTGAGAAGTACACCAAGAAACGTGTAAAGTGTCATGAGGTACAGATACAATGTCAAAAGATCCTATTAATAGTGAACTAGTAACCTAGGGTATACAGAAATGAGTAAATGACGTAAAAATCCACTTCTGGGTCCACTTAGTGTGTGCTTGGGCTGAGCATTGAAGCTTTCATGTGTAGAGACTTTTTCTGGAGTTAAACGCCAGCTTTCATGCCAGTTTGGGCGTTTAACTCCAATTTTTATGCCAGTTCCAGCGTTAAACGCTGGGAATCCTAAGGCTGATTTGCAACGCCGGTTTGGGCCATCAAATCTCGGGCAAAGTTTGGACTATTATACATTGCTGGAAAGCCCAGGATGTCTACTTTCCAACGCTGTTGAGAGCGCGCCAATTGGGCTTCTGTAGCTCCAGAAAATCCACTTCGAGTGGAGGGAGGTCAGAATCCAACAGCATCTGCGGTCCTTTTCAGTCTCTGAATCAGATTTTTGCTCAGGACCCTCAATTTCAGCCAGAAAATACCTGAAATCACAGAAAAACACACAAACTCATAGTAAAGTCCAGAAAAGTGAATTTTAACTAAAAACTAACAAAAATATACTAAAAACTAACTAAAACATACTAAAAGCATACTAAAAACAATGCCAAAAAGCGTATAAATTATCCGCTCATCACAACACCAAACTTAAATTGTTGCTTGTCCCCAAGCAACTGAAAATCAAAATAGAATAAAAAGAAGAGAATATACTATAGACTCCAAAATATCAAGGAAACTCAGCTCCAACTAGATGAGCAGGACTAGTAGCTTTTTGCTTCCGAACAGTTTTGGCATCTCACTTTATCCTTTGAAGTTCAGAATGATTGGCATCTATAGGAACTCAGAACTCAGATAGTGTTATTGATTCTCCTAGTTAAGTATAATGATTCTTGAACATAGCTAGTGTATGAGTCTTGGCTGTGGCCCAAAGCACTCTGTCTTCCAGTATTACCACCGGATACATACATGCCACAGACACATACTTGGGTGAACCTTTTCAGATTATGACCCAGCTTTGCTAGAGTCCCCAATTAGAGGTGTCCAGGGTTCTTAAGCACACTCTTTTTGCCTTGGATCACAACTTTATTTCTTTCTTTTTCTTCTCTCTTTTTTTTCGTTTTTTTTTGAATCACTTGTTTTTCTTGCTTCAAGAATCAATCTAATGATTTTTCAGATCCTCAATAACAGTTCTCTTTTTCCCTCATTCTTTCAAGAGCCAACAATTTTAACATTCTCACAACAACAAATTCAAAAGACATATGCACTGTTCAAGCATTCATTCGGAAAACAAAAAAATATTGTCACCACATCAAACTAATTCAACTAGTTCCCAAGATAAATTCGAAATCCTGTACTTCTTGTTCTTTTGTGATTAAAGCATTTTTCATTTAAGAGAGGTGATGGATTCATAGGAAATTCATAGCTTTAAGACATGAATTTTAAATTTTATTAATTATGAATTAAGAACAAGACTCAAAAATAGATATAAGATGAGACTAAAAAATTAGAAAACAAAAATTTAAATAGGCTCCTAATGATAGAGGTTTTCACAGAGTTAGGACTCAACAACCTTGATTTTGAGAAGTGGATGCTCCTTCAAATTGAGGGGAGAATTTTTGGCGTTTCAGTTCTTGAAGTTCACGCCCATGCTTCTCTTGTTCCTTCAGCAATTTGCAGAGCATGCAGTTCTGATTCTGCTGTTCTTCCTTAAGTTGCTCCATAGTTTCTTGCAACTTGGTGATAGATGCTTCTAGGCTGGCCCAGTAGCCAATTTCAAGAAATTCAGGGAGGAACTCCTGTGCCCTCCTTTTGATAGAGTTGTCTTGCATTTGTCCTTCCATTGACTTCTTGGTGATTGGATGTTCAATGGGTATGAATTCATCTACTCCCATCTTTACCCCAGCCTCTTTACAGAGCAAGGAGATCAAGCTTGGGTAAGCCAGTTTGGCCTCAGTGGAATTCTTATTTGCAATTGTGTAGATCTCACAAGTAATCAGATGATGAACCTCCACTTCTTTTCCAAGCATGATGCAATGAATCATCACTGCTCTCTTGATAGTGACCTCAGAACGGTTGCTAGTGGGCAAGATGGAACACCCAATAAAGTCTAGCCAAACTCTTGCAATTGGTTTGAGGTCTCCCCTCTTGAGTTGGTTTGGGACACCCTTTGAATTGGTTATCCATTTAGTTCCAGGGAGGCATATGTCCTCTAGAACTTGATCCAACCCTTTATCTGCTCTCACCATTCTCCTATTAAAGGATTCAGGATCATCTTGCAGTTGAGGCAATTTGAAGATTTCTCTTATTTTGTCCAGATGGAAGTAGATAACTTTCCCTCTGACCATGGTTCTGTAAGTATGGTAAGCAGTTCCAGTCATTCTCTGTTTATCTGTCAGCCACATATTTGAGTAGAATTCCTGAACCATATTTCTTCCAACCTTTATCTCAGGATTGGAAAGAACTTCCCATCCTCTGTTTCGAATTTGCTCTCGGATCCCCAGATATTCATCTTCTTTCAGATCAAATTTAACTTCCGGGATCACTGACCTCAGACCCATTATTTTGTGATAATGGTCTTCATGTTCTTTGGTTGAGAACTTCTCTTGATTCCAAAGATTCTTTGGATTATTCTCTTTCTTTCCTCTTAAATTGGTTTGTTTTCCCTTAGGAGCCATGATCTTGATGAATCTTGGCTTAGTGATCACGGAAAAGCACACCAAACTTAGAGGTTTGCTTGTCCTCAAGCAAAAGAAAGGAAGGAAGAGAGAGAGGAGAAGAGCAAATTCGAATGGTGTGGGGGAATGAGGAGGCCGAACGTGTTGTTGTAAGGGGGGAGAAGAGATTTCGAAAAATTGGAAGGAGATTTGAGAAGATGTGGAGAGATTTTGAGAGAAGGGTGAGTTTTTGAACAAGATTTGGGATTGATTTGAGAGAGATTTGAAGAATGATTTCGATTTTTGAAGATTTGAAGGTGAATGATGAAAGGTTGAAATGTGTTTATGTAGAAAAGTATGGGTCAAAAAAAAAAAGAAAGTTTGAAAAAATTTGATCGGAAAGCAAAATCTTGGTCCCCCACCTTTCTGGCGTTAAACGCCCAGAATGGCATCCATTCTGGCGTTTAACGCCCATTTGCTAGCCAATGTGGGCGTTTAACGCCCAGCCAGGTGCCCTGGCTGGCGTTAAACGCCAGAATTCCCTTTGTCACTGGGCGTTTTGCTAAATGCCCAGGATGCTGCACACCTGGCGTTAAACGCCTAGAATGGTGCCATTCTGGCGTTTAACGCCCAAAATGCCCCTTACTGGCGTTTTTTTGCCAGTAAGCTCTTTTTCTCTGCTTTTTGCGCTGAATCCTTCTATAACTCTGTGAATTCCTTCAATTTTGATAATTGCCTCTGTAGAAATAAAACGTATAACCTGCTAATGACTGGGTTGCCTCCCAGCAAGCGCTTCTTTAGTGTCAGTAGCTTGACAGTGGGCTCTCATGGAGCCTCACAGATACTCAGAGCCATGTTGGAACCTCCCAACACCAAACTTAGAGTTTGAATGTGGGGGCTCTGTTTGACTCTGTTTTGGGAGAAGCTCTTCATGCTTCCTTTCCATGGTTACAGAAGGAGAACCTTGAGTCTTATAGTTTGCACTGTCTGTAAGCCACGGAGCTTCCTGAATAGCAAATAGTTGCTCATCCGGAAAGGTTTCAGAGATCTCAGTAGAAGGGAGGGACGCCCCAGCTACTGGTTCTATTCGGGACAGATGATCAGCTACTTGGTTCTCTGTCCCTTTTCTGTTTCTTATTTCTATATCAAACTCTTGCAGAAGCAACACCTATCTTATAAGCCTGGGTTTTGAATCCTGCTTTGTGAGTAAGTGCTTAAGAGCAGCATGGTCAGTGTACACAATCACCTTTGATCCCACTAGATAGGATCTAAACTTGTCAATGGCATAGACCACTGCAAGTAACTCTTTTTCTGTGGTTGTGTAATTCTTCTATGCATCATTTAGAACACGGCTGGCATAATAAATGACGTGCAGAAGCTTATTATGCCTCTGTCCCAATACTGCACCAATGGCATGGTCACTGGCATCACACATTAGTTCGAATGGCAATGTCCAGTCTGGTGCAGAGATGACTGGTGCTGTGACCAGCTTGGCTTTCAGGGTCTCAAATGCCTACAGACATTGTGTGTCAAACACAAATGGTGTGTCAGCAGCTAGCAGATTACTCAGAGGTTTGGCAATTTTTGAAAAATCCTTTATAAACCTTCTGTAGAATCATGCATGTCCCAGAAAGCTTCTGATTGCCTTAACATTGGTAGGTGGTGGTAATTTTTCAATTACTTCAACTTTAGCTTGATCCACCTTTATTCCTTTGTTTGAAATTTTATGCCCAAGGACAATCCCTTCAGTCACCATAAAGTGACATTTTTCCCAGTTTAAAACTAGGTTGGTCTCTTGGCATCTTTTCAGAACAAGTGCTAGATGGTTAAGGCAGGAGCTGAATGAGTCTCCAAATACTGAAAAGTCATCCATGAAGACTTCCAAAAATTTCTCTACCATATCTGAGAAGATAGAGAGCATGCACCTCTGAAATGTTGCAGGTGCATTGCACAGACCAAAAGGCATCCTTCTGTAGGCAAATACTCCAGAAGGACATGTAAATGCTGTTTTCTCTTGGTCCTGAGGATCTACTGCAATTTGGTTGTAACCTGAGTAGCCGTCCAAAAAGCAGTAGTATTCATGACCTGCTAGTCTCTCTAGCATCTGGTCTATGAATGGTAAAGGAAAATGATCCTTTCTGGTGACTGTATTGAGCCTTCTGTAGTCAATACACATGCGCCACCCTGTAACTGTTCTTGTAGGAACGAGTTCATTCTTTTCATTATGAACCACTGTCATGCCTCCCTTCTTAGGGACAACGTGGACAGGGCTCACCCAGGGGCTATCAGAAATAGGATAAATAATCCCAGCCTCTAGTAACTTAGTGACCTCTTTCTGCACCACCTCCTTCATGGCTGGATTTAGCCGCCTTTGTGGTTGAACCACTGGCTTAGCATCATCCTCCAATAGGATCTTGTGCATGCATCTTGCTGGGCTAATGCCCTTAAGATCACTTATGGACCACCCAAGAGCTGTCTTGTGTGTCCTTAGCACTTGAATTAGTGCTTCCTCTTCCTGTGGATTTAAAGCAGAGCTTATGATCACTGAAAAAGTGTCACCTTCTCCCAGAAATGCATATTTCAGGGATGGTGGTAGTGGCTTAAGCTCTGGTTTAGGAGGCTTATCTTCTTCCTGAGGAATTTTCAGAATTTCTTTTATTTCCTTTAGTTCCTCCAGATCAGGCTGAACATCTTTAAAGATGTCATCTAGCTCTGATTCAAGACTTTTAGTCATATTGACCTCCTCCACCAAAGAATCAATAATATCAGTGCTCATGCAGTCATTTGATGTGTCTGGATGCTGCATAGCTTTGACAACATTCAACTTGAACTCATCCTCATTGACTCTCAGGGTTAATTCCCCTTTTTGGACATCAATGAGGGTTCGTCCAGTTGCTAGGAAAGGTCTTCCTAGAATGAGAGTTGCACTCTTGTGCTCCTCCATTTCCAGCACTACAAAGTCAGTGGGAAAGGCAAATGGCCCAACCTTGACAATCATGTCCTCAATTATGCCTGATGGGTATTTAATGGAGCCATCAACAAGTTGGAGACATATCCTGGTTGGTTTGACTTCTTCAGTCAAGCCAAGCTTTCTGATAGTGGATGCAGGTATTAGGTTGATACTTGCCCCAAGATCACATAGAGCTTTCTTGGTACAAGTACCCTCTAATGTGCATGGTATCATAAAGCTTCCAGGATCTTTAAGCTTCTCTGGTAAGCTCTTTAATATGACTGCACTGCATTCTTCAGTGAGAAAAACTTTTTCAGTTTCTCTCCAATCCTTCTTATGACTTAAGATCTCTTTCATGAACTTAGCATAAGAAGGTATTTGCTCAAGTGCCTCTGCAAACGGAATCTTTATTTCAAGAGTCCTTAGATAGTCTGCAAAGCGGGCAAATTGCTTATCCTGTTCCGCTTGGCGGAGTTTCTGAGGATAAGGCATCTTGGCTTTATATTCTTCAACCTTAATTGCTGCAGGTTTATTCCTTACAGAAGTGGTTGGAGAAGTCTTTTTAGAGGGGTTACTATCAGCACTCTCAGGTGTCTGGTTCCCCTTTTGCGTTTGAACGCCAGGATTGGGTGGAAAATGGGCGTTTAACGCCAACTTTTCCCCCTTTTCTGGCGTTTGAACGCCAGAACTGGGCAGGGAATGGGCGTTTAACGCCAGCTTTCCCTCCTTTTCTAGCGTTTGAACGCCAATAGCATTCCTCTCTGGGCTCTTACTGTCCTCAGAGGGATTTTGGATAGTGGTTTGGCTATCCTCTGTCAATTGTTCCTTTACTGACTTTTTGCTACTTTGAGCAGTGTTATTCAGTGTCTTCCCACTCCTCAGTTGAACTGCTTGGCATTCTTCTGTTATCTATTTAGATAGCTGCTGTTTTGCCTGATTCAACTGTGATTCCATGTTCTTGTTAGCAATTTTAGTCTCTTGGAGCATCTCTTTAAATTCTGCTAACTGTTTTGTCATCAGGTGTAATTGCTGATTAAGCTCAATCATCTGTTCTTGAGGATTATGATCAGTGGCTACTGCCATAACTTCCTCTTTTGGAGAGAACTCATTGTCAGAGTATAAATATTGATTTCTAGCAACAGTGTCTATAAGCTCTTGAGCCTCTTCAATTGTCTTCCTCATGTGTATAGATCCACCAGCTGAGTGGTCTAAAGACATCTGAGCTTTTTCTGTAAGCCCATAGTAGAAGATGTCTAACTGTACCCACTCTGAAAACATTTCAGAGGGGCATTTTCTTAGCATACCTCTATACCTCTCCCAGGCATTATAAAGGGATTCATCATCCTCTTGTTTAAAGCCTTGGATGTCCAGTCTTAGCTGTGTCATCCTCTTTGGAGGGTAAAAGTGATTCAGGAATTTGTCTGATAACTGTTTCCATGTCTTTATGCTTGCTGTAGGTTGGTTATTCAACCACCTCTTAGCTTGATCTTTTACAGCAAATGGAAACAGTAATAGTCTGTAGACATCCTGATCCACCTCTTTATCACGTACTGTGTCAGCAATTTGTAAGAACTGTGCCAGAAACTCAGTAGGCTCTTCCTGTGGAAGACCGGAATACTGGCAATTTTGCTGCACTATGATAATGAGTTGAGGATTTAGCTCAAAGCTGCTTGCTTTGATGGGAGGTGCACAGATGCTACTCCCATATGCAGCTGTAATAGGGTTAGCATAAGACCCCAGAGTCCTTCTGGACTGTTCAATTCCACTTAGGTCCATGATGGATAAAGGGAAATGATATGGATTGCAAGTAGATAAAAATATATTTATTTTATTATTTTTTTGAATTAACCGAAAAAAATAAAATAAAACAAAAGGAAAATAAAACAAAAATTCAAAAATTAAAAGAAAATAAGATCAAAGCAAATTTGAAAACTGAATCAATTAGTTAATTAAAAAGATTTTGAGAATAGCAATTAAAAAGATATGATTGAAAAATTTTTGTGAAAAAGATTTGATTTTTGAAATGAGGAAAGAGAAAAACAACAAAATGACACCAAACTTAAAATTTTTAGAAAATCAAACACTAATTTTCGAAAATTTTAAGGAAAAAAAAAACAAAGAGGACACCAAACTTAGAATTTTTAAGGATAAAAAAGGGACTAAGGACATGCAAATTCGAAAATAAAAAAAAATAAAAGCATGCAATTGACACCAAACTTAAAATATGAAACTAGACTAAACTAGAAGACTCTAAACCAACAAAAATAAAACAGTCCTAATCTAAGCAACAAGATAAGCCGTCAGTTGTCCAAACTCGAACAATCCCCGGCAACGGCGCCAAAAACTTGGTGCACGAAATTGCAATCACACTTTTGCAACCCCGCACAACTAACCAGCAAGTGCACTGGGTCGTCCAAGTAATACCTTACGTGAGTAAGGGTCGATCCCACGGAGATTGTCGGCTTGAAGCAAGCTATGGTTATCTTGTAAATCTTAGTCGGGATATCAATAATTATCAGGGTTGATTGTGAAAAGTAAAAGAACATGAAATAAGTACTTGTTTTGCAGTAATGGAGAACAGGTTGAGGTTTTGGAGATGCTCCATCTTCTGAATCTCTGCTTTCCTACTGTCTTCTTCTTCAAACACGCAAGGCTCCTTCCATGGCAAGCTGTATGCAAGGGTTTCACCGTTGTCAGTGGCTACCTCCCATCCTCTCAGTGGAAATGTTCAACGCACCCTGTCACGGCACGGCTATCCATCTGTCGGTTCTCAATCAGGCCGGAGTAGAATCCAGTGATTCTTTTGCGTCTGTCACTAACGCCCCGCCCTTAGGAGTTTGAAGCTCGTCACAGTCATTCAATCATTGAATCCTACTCAGAATACCACAGACAAGGTTTAGACCTTTCGGATTCTCTTGAATGCCGTCATCAGTCCTATCTCATGAGCGCGCCAATTGGGCTTCTGTATCTCCAGAAATTCCACTTCGAGTGCAGGGAGGTCAGAATCCAACAGCATCTGCAGTCCTTTTCAGTCTCTGAATCAGATTTTTGCTCAGGACCCTCAATTTCAGCCAGAAAATACCTGAAATCACAGAAAAACACACAAACTCATAGTAAAGTCTAGAAAAGTGAATTTTACTTAAAAACTAACAAAAATATACTAAAAACTAACTAAAACATACTAAAAGCATACTAAAAACAATGCCAAAAAGCGTATAAATTATCCGCTCATCAAGCGCCCTCTTCACAAATGTCTATGAGGACTTGGTCCAACCTTTGATCAAAGTTGACCCTTCTAGTGTAAGGGTGTTCATCTCCTTGCATCATGGGCAAGTTGAATTCTAACCTTACATTCTCCGGACTAAAATCTAAGCATTTCCTCCGAACCATTGTAAGCCAATTCTTTGGGTCCAGGTTCACACTTTGATCATGGTTCTTGGTGATCCATGCATTGGCATAGAACTATTGAACCATTAAGATTCTGACTTGTTGAATGGGGTTGGTAAGAACTTCCCAACCTCTTCTTCGGATCTCATGTTGGATCTCCGGATATTCACTCTTTTTGAGTTTGAAAGGGACCTCGGGGATCACCTTCTTCATGGCCACAACTTCATAGAAGTGGTCTTGATGCACCCTTGAGATGAATCTCTCCATCTCCCATGACTCGGAGGTGGAAGCTTTTGCCTTCCCTTTCCTCTTTCTAGAGGTTTCTCCGGCCTTAGATGCCATAAATGGTTATGGAAAAATAAAAAGCAATGCTTTTACCACACCAAACTTAGAAGGTTTGCTCAACTTCGAGCAAAAGAAGAAAGGAGAGAGTAGAAGAAGAAGAAATAGAGGAGATGGAGGTGGCTTTGTGGTTCAGCCAAGGGGGAGAAGTAGTGTTTAGGTTGTGTGAAAATGAATGAGTGAAGAAGGGTTTATATAGGGGTGAAGAGGGGGTGTATGGTTTGGTTATTATGGGTGGGTTTGGGAGGGAAAGTGGTTTGAATTTGAATGGTGAGGTAGGTGGGGTTTTATGAAGGATGGATGTGAGTGGTGAAGAGAATAGTGGGATTTGATAGGTGAGGGGTTTTTGGGGAAGAGGTGTTGAAGTGATTGGTGAATGGGTGAAGAAGAGAGAGAATGGTGGGGTAGGTGGGGATCCTGTGGGGTCCACAGATCTTGAGGTGTCAAGGAAAATTCATCCCTGCTCCAAGTGGCGAGCAAAAATGCTCCTTCTGCCAATTCTAGCGTTAAACGCCGGGCTGGTGCCCATTTCTGGCGTTTAACGCCAGCTTCTTGCCCCTTCCTGGCGTTTAACGCCAGTCTGGTGCCCCTTTCTGGTGTTAAATGCCCATAATGGTGCCAGACTGGGCGTTAAACGCCCATTTGCTGCCCTTACTGGCATTTAAATGCCAGCAAGTTTTCCTCCAGGGTGTGCTATTTTTCTTTCTGTTTTTCATGCTGTTTTTGCTTTTTCAATTGATTTTGTGACTTCCCATGGTTATCAACCTATAGAAAACATAAAATAACAAAGGAAAATAGATAAATATAACATTGGGTTACCTCCCAACAAGCGCTTCTTTAATGTCAGTAGCTTGACAGTGGGCTCTCATGGAGCCTCATAGATACTCAGAGCAATGTTGGAACCTCCCAACACCAAACTTAGAGTTTGAATGTGGGGGTTCAACACCAAACTTAGAAGTTGGTTGTGGCCTCCCAACACCAAACTTAGAGTTTGACTGTGGGGACTCTGTTTGACTCTGTTTTGAGAGAAGCTCTTCATGCTTCCTCTCCATGGTTACAGAGGGGTATCCTTGAGCCTTAAACACAAAGGATTCTTCATTCACTTGAATGATCAATTATCCTCTGTCAACATCAATCACAGCCTTTGCTGTGGCTAGGAAGGGTCTGCCAAGGATGATGGATTCATTCATGCACTTCCCAGTTTCTAGGACTATGAAATCAGCAGGGATGTAATGGTCTTCAATCTTTACCAGAACATCATCTACAAGTCCATAAGCTTGTTTTCTTGAATTGTCTGCCATCTCTAGTGAGATTCTTGCAGCTTGCACCTCAAAGATCCCTAGCTTCTCCATTACAGAGAGAGGAATGAGGTTTATGCTTGACCCTAGGTCACACAGAGCCTTCTTGAAGGTCATGGTGCCTACTGTACAAGGTATTGAGAACTTCCCAGGGTCCTGTCTCTTTTGAGGTAATTTCTGCCTAGTCAAGTCATCCAGTTCGTTGGTGAGCAAAGGAGGTTCATCCTTCCAAGTCTCATTACCAAATAACTTGTCATTTAGCTTCATGATTGCTCCAAGGTATTTAGCAACTTGCTCTTCAGTGACATCTTCATCCTCTTCAGAGGAAGAATACTCATCAGAGCTCATGAATGGCAGAAGTAAATCCAATGGAATCTCTATGGTCTCAGTGTGAGCCTCAGATTCCCATGGTTCCTCATTAGGGAACTCATTGGAGGCCAGTGGACGTCCATTGAGGTCTTCCTCAGTGGCGCTCACTACCTCTTCCTCCTCTCCAAATTCGGCCATGTTGATGGCCTTACACTCTCCTTTTGGATTTTCTTCTGTATTGCTTGGAAGAGTGCTAGGAGGGAGTTCAGTAACTCTTACTCAGCTGACCCACTTGTGCCTCTGATGAGCGGATAATTTGTACGCTTTTTGGCATTGTTTTTAGTATGTTTTTAGTATGATCTAGTTAGTTTTTAGTATATTTTTATTAGTTTTTAGTTAAAATTCACTTTTATGGACTTTACTATGAGTTTGTGTGTTTTTCTGTGATTTCAGGTATTTTCTGGCTGAAATTGAGGGACCTGAGCAAAAATCTGATTCAGAGACTAAAAAGGACTGCAGATGCTGTTGGATTCTGACCTCCCTGCACTCGAAGTGAATTTTCTAGAGCTACAGAAGCCCAATTGCCGCGCTCTCAATGGCGTTGGAAAGTAGACATCCTGGGCTTTCCAGCAATATATGATAGTTCATACTTTGCCCAAGATTTGATGGCCCAAACCGGCGTTCAAAGTCACCCTCAGAATTCCCAGCGTTAAACGCCGGAACTGGCACAAGAATGGGAGTTAAACGCCCAAACTGGCACCAAAGCTGGCGTTTAACTCCAAGAGGAGTCTCTACACGAAAATGCTTCATTGCTCAGCCCAAGCACACACCAAGTGGGCCCGGAAGTAGATTTTTATGTCATTTACTCATCTCTGTAAACCTTAGGCTACTAGTTCTCTATAAGTAGGACCTTTTACTATTGTATTGAGATATCTGGGTAGTTATCTTTGTTCTGATGCTATCTTAGATCATTGGGAGGCTGGCCATTCGGCCATGCCTAGACCTTGTTCTTATGTATTTTCAACGGTGGAGTTTCTACACACCATAGATTAAGGTGTGGAGCTCTGCTGTACCTCGAGTATTAATGCAATTACTATTGTTCTTCTATTCAATTCCGCTTGTTCTTGTTCTAAGATATCACTTGTTCTTCAACTTGATGAATGTGATGATCCGTGACACTCATCATCATTCTCACCTATGAACGTGTGACTGACAACCACCTCCGTTCTACCTTCGATTGGGTGAATATCTCTTGGATTCCTAATACACGATGCATGGTTGATCGCCTGACAACCAAGTGCTCGCCTGACAACCGAGCCAGCCATTCCGTGAGATCAGAGTCTTCGTGGTATAGGCTAGAACTGATGGCGGCATTCAAGAGAATCCGGAAGGTCTAACCTTGTCTGTGGTATTCTGAGTAGGATTCAATGACTGAATGACTGTGACGTGCTTCAAACTCCTGAGGGCGGGGCGTTAGTGACAGACGCAAAAGAATCACTGGATTCTATTCCGGCCTGATCGAGAACCGACAGATGGATAGCCGTGCCGTGACAGGGTGCGTTGAACATTTCCACTGAGAGGATGGGAGGTAGCCACTGACAACGGTGAAACCCTTGCTTAAGCTTGCCATGGAAAGGAGTTAGAAGGATTGGATGAAGACAGTAGGAAAGCAGAGAGACGGAAGGGACCAGCATCTTCATACTCTTATCTGAAATTCCTACCAATGAATTACATGAGTATCTCTATCTTTATCTTTATGTTTTATTCGTATATCACCATACCCATTTGAGTTTGCCTGACTAAGATTTACAAGGTGACCATAGCTTGCTTCATACCAACAATCTCTGTGGGATCGACCCTTACTCGCGTAAGGTTTATTACTTGGACGACCCAGTACACTTGCTGGTTAGTTGTGCGAAGTTGTGTTTATGCCATGGTATTGAACACCAAGTTTTTGGATTCATTACCGGGGATTATTTGATTTGTGAAAAGTATTGATCACAATTTCGCGCTATCAGCCTCCAAGTTTCTAATGGAGGACTTTGTTTCAGTCATGAAACTTTGAGTGGTTTTGATTAGATCAGAGACCATGGTTGCTAAGTCAGAGTGGCTCTGCTTAGAATTCTCTGTCTGTTGCTGAGAAGATGATGGAAAAGGCTTGCCATTGCTAATCCTGTTTCTTCCACCATTATTGTTGTTGAAACCTTGTTGAGGTCTCTGTTGATCCTTCCATGAGAGATTTGGATGATTTCTCCATGAAGGATTATAGGTGTTTCCATAGGGTTCTCCCATGTAATTCACCTATTCCATTGAAGGGTTCTCAGGATCATAAGCTTCTTCTTCAGATGAAGCGTCCTTAGTACTGCCTGGTGCAGCTTGCATTCCAGACAGACTTTGAGAAATCATATTGACTTGCTGAGTCAATATTTTGTTCTGAGCCAATATGGCATTCAGAGTATCAATCTCAAGAACTCCTTTCTTCTGATTCGTCCCATTGTTCATAGGATTCCTTTCAGAAGTGTACATGAATTGGTTATTTGCAACCATTTCAATGAGTTCTTGAGCTTCTGCAGGCGTCTTCTTCAGATGAAGAGATCCTCCAGCAGAGCTATCCAATGACATCTTGGACAGTTCAGACAGACCATCATAGAAGATACCTATGATGCTCCACTCAGAAAGCATGTCAGAAGGACACTTTCTGATCAATTGTTTGTATCTTTCCCAAGCTTCATAGAGGGATTCACCTTCCTTCTGTCTGAAGGTTTGGACTTCCACTCTAAGCTTACTCAATTTTTGAGGTGGAAAGAACTTTGCCAAGAAGGCATTGACTAGCTTTTCCCAAGAGTTTAGGCTTTCTTTAGGTTGTGAGTCCAACCATATCCTAGCTCTGTCTCATACAGCAAAAGGGAATAGCATAAGTCTGTAGACCTCAGGGTCAACCCCATTAGTCTTGACAGTGTCACAGATTTGCAAGAATTCAGCTAAAAACTGATGAGGATCTTCCAATGGAAGTCCATCGAACTTGCAATTCTGTTGCATTAGAGAAACTAATTGAGGCTTAAGCTCAAAGTTGTTTGCTCCAATGGCAGGGATAGAGATGCTTCTCCCATAGAAGTCGGGATTAGGTGCAGTAAAGTCACCCAACACCTTCCTTGCATTGTTTGCATTGTTGTTGTTTTCGGCTGCCATGTCTTCTTCTTTGAAGATTTCTGTTAGGTCCTCTACAGAGAGTTGTGCTTTAGCTTCTCTTAGCTTTCGCTTCAAGGTCCTTTTAGGTTCAGGGTCAGCCTCAACAAGAATGCTTTTGTCTTTGCTCCTGCTCATATGAAAGAGAAGAGAACAAGAAAATATGGAATCCTCTATGTCACAATATAGAGATTTCTTGAGGTGTCAGAGGAAAAGAAAAATAGAAGGAAGAGGTAGAAGAATTCGAAATTATCAAGATAAAGTTCGAATTGTGCATTGAGGAGGAGTGTTAGTCCATATATAGAAGGATGTGAGAAGAGGGGAAGAAATTTTCGAAAATTAAAGTGAAATAATTAAAAGAAATTTTGAGAAAAAGGTAATGATTTTCGAAAACTAAGATTGAGAAAGAAATACAGTGTTTTGAAAAAGATTTTGAAATTAGAAATCAAAAAGATATGATTGAAAGCTATTTTGAAAAAGATGTGATTAAAAAGAGATATGATTGAAAAGTTATGGTTTTAAAAAGATATGATTTAAAAGATCTGATTTGAAAAACAATTTATAAAAAGAGATTTGATTTTGAAAATTAATGACTTGGCTAACAAGAAAAGATATGATTCAAACATTAAACCTTTCTCAATAGAAAAGGCAACATACTTGAAATGTTGAATCAAATCATTAATTGTTAGCAAGTATTTTTGAAAAATGGAAAGAAATTGATTTTGAAAATATATGATTGAAAAGATATAATTTGAAAAAAGATTTGATTTTGAAAAATTATGGAAATTTGAAAAAAAAATTGAATTAAAAACAAAATCTTCCCTCTTGTGCCATCCTGGCGTTAAACGCTCAGAATGGTATCCATTATGGCGTTTAACGCCCAAAATGCTACCCTTTTGGGCGTTAAACGCCCAACCAGGTGCCCTGGCTGGCGTTTAAACGCCAGTTTTCCTTCTTCACTGGGCGTTTTGAACGCCCAGCTTTTTCTGTGTAATTCCTCTGCTGTATGTTCTGAATCTTCAATTCTCTGTATTATTGACTTGAAAAGACACAAATTAAAATTTTTTTGGATTTTTAATGATGAGGAATAATCAAAATGCAACTAAAATCAAATAAACAATGCATGCAAGACACCAAACTTAGAAGTTTGTATACTACTGACACTAACAAGTTGAGAATGCATATGAGAAACAACAAAACACACAAAATAAGAGAATTTCAAGATCAGAGCAAGTAAATCATCAAGAACAACTTGAAGATCACTAAAGACACATGAATGAATTTCGAAAAATGCAAGAAGAATAGAAACATGCAATTGACACTAAACTTAAAATGAGACACTAGACTCAAACAAGAAATATTTTTGGTTTTTTTATGATTTTGTAAATTTTTTTGGATTTTTCGAAAATTATATGGAGAAGAAAATAAAGAGATTCAAAAATTTTTAATAAGAATTCCAGGAATCATGCAATGTTAGTCTAAAGCTTTAGTCTAAAGGAATTAGACATGGCTAGCCAAGTTTCAGCAGGACATTGCATTCAAGAGCTAAATTGATGAGAATCAATCAGCTTTGATGATGATGAAAACATCACCTTGAAACACTAGAATTCATTCTTAAAAATTCTGAAAAATGCCTAATCTAAGCAACAAGATGAACCGTCAGTTGTCCAAACTCAAACAATCCCCGGCAACGACGCCAAAAACTTGGTGCACGAAATTGTGATCATCAATGGCGCCATCAACATGGTACGCTCAATTGCAATCTCAACTCTTTATCACAACTTCGCACAACTAACCAGCAAGTGCACTGGGTCGTCCAAGTAATAAACCTTACGCGAGTAAGGGTCAATCCCACGGAGATTGTTGGTATGAAGCAAGCTATGGTCATCTTGTAAATCTCAGTCAAGCGGATTCAAATGGTTATGAATGATTTATGAATAAAGCATAAAATAAAGATAGAGATACTTATGTAATTCATTGGTGGGAATTTCAGATAAGCGTATGGAGATGCTTTGTCCCTTCCGTCTCTCTGCTTTCCTACTGTCTTCATCCAATACTTCTTACTCCTTTCCATGGCAAGCTATATGTTGGGCATCACCGTTGTCAGTGGCTACAATCCCGTCCTCTCGGTGAAAATGTTCAACGCGCTCTGTCACAGCACGGCTAATCATCTTTCGGTTCTCAATCAGGTTGGAATAGAATCCATTGATTCTTTTGCGTCTGTCACTAACGCGCAGCCTTCAGGAGTTTGAAGCTCGTCACAGTCATTCAATCCTTGAATCCTACTCAGAATACCACAGACAAGGTTTAGACCTTCCGGATTCTCTTGAATGCCGCCATCAATTCTAGCTTATACCACGAAGATTCCGATTAAGGGATCCAAGAGATATCCACTCAATCTAAGGTAGAACGGAGGTGGTTGTTAGGCAAACGTTCATAGTTGAGAATGATGATGAGTGTCACGGATCATCACATTCATCAAGTTGAGGAACAAGTGATATCTTAGAACAAGAATAAGCTGAACTGAATAGAAGAACAATAGTAATTGCATTAATACTCGAGGTACAGCAGAGCTCCACACCTTAATCTATGGTGTGTAGAAACTCCATCGTTGAAAATACATAAGAACAAGGTCTAGGCATGGCCGAATGGCCAGCCTCCCATAATCTAAGAACTAGACGTCCAAAGATGATCCTAAGATCTAAAGTGATCAAAAGATTCCAGGATGTCAAATACAATAGCAAAAGGTCCTATTTGTAGATAACTAGTAGCTTAGGGTTTACAAAAATGAGTAAATGACATAAAAATCCACTTCCGGGCCCACTTGGTGTGTGCTTGGGCTGAGCATTGAAGCTTTCACGTGTAGAGACTTTTCTTGGAGTTAAACACCAGCTTTTGTGCCAGTTTGGGCGTTTAACTCCTATTCTTGTGCCAGTTCCGGCGTTTTACGCCAGAATTCTTGAGCTGACTTGGAACGCCTGTTTGAGCCATCAAATCTCGGGCAAAGTATGGACTATTATACATTGCTGGAAAGCCCAGGATGTCTGCTTTCCAACGCAATTGAGAGCGCGCCAATTGGGATTCTGTAGCTCCAGAAAATCCACTTTGAGTGCAGGGAGGTCAGAATCCAACAGCATCTGCAGTCCTTTTCAGCCTCTGAATCAGATTTTTGCTCAGGTCCCTCAATTTCAGCCAGAAAATACCTGAAATCACAGAAAAATACACAAACTCATAGCAAAGTCCAGAAAAGTGAATTTTAACTAAAAACTAATAAAAATATAATAAAAACTAACTAAAACATACTAAAAACATACTAAAAACAATGCCAAAAAGCGTATAAATTATCCACTCATCAAGAAGCTCAAGAGTTGACGGTTCTTGGTATGAATAAGGAGATGGTGGCTCTTAATATGAATAAGAAGGAGATAATGGTTCTTGATGAGAGTAAAAAGAGGATGGCTCTTGGTATGAATAGGTAGATGGTGGCTCTTGATATGGGTAGAAAAATAATTGTTCTTGATATGGATAGAGAGGTGGTGGTTCTTGGTATGAATTTGGAGATGGTGGTTCTTGATTGTTGGAACATAAAGCAATGAAGTTTCTTTAGTTTTTACTTTGCCAACCAAAATTCAGATAGTTCCTTCATCCACAATAATATGAATCACTACTTGGGTGTGAGTAGTAACCCATGTGGTCTCTCTCCATTATTTTTTCTTAGCACAAAACACCAAACAGTATTAAATGCACCATGTGGTAAACAGACAAGCAAAGAAGAAAGAACATAAAGAAAAATAAAAATAAAATATAAAAGAAAACAAAAATAAAAGAAAAATAAAATAAAGAAAATAAACTGAATAATTAAGAAAATAAAATAACAAAAAAGCAAAAAGGAGTATAAAATTTAAACTCAAAAAGTAAAATACTTAGGAAGAATAAAACAACTAAGGGGACACCAAACTTAATTTCAGAAATTAAGTGAAAGAAAAAAAATATATTTTAAATAAAATAAATCAAAATATTTATTTTAAATTTAATGAAATAAGTTAAATGAAATTAAAGCAAAAACACCTAATCTAAAAAATCAAACGACCAGTAGTTGTCAATCACAGTCAATCCCCCAGCAACGGCAAGTGCACCTGGTCGTACCAAGTAGTATTTCAAGTGAATGAGGGTCGATCCCACGAGGATTGATGGACTAAGCAACAAGGTTAAGTGATTTACTTAGTTAGATAAACAAAAAAAGTGTTGAGAGTTCAAATGCATCAAACAGTAATTCAGAGAATCAGAAAACAAGCAGTAAATTGAGGTGAAATATATATGGAGAAAACAGTTAAAGGTTCAGAGATATCTATCTTCCGGATTGACTTTTCTTACTAACTATTTTAATCGTGCAAGATTCAATTCATGGCAAACTATATGTGACTAAACCCTAATTCCTTAGACCTTTTTAGTCTCCTCTAACATTCATCAACTGCCAATTTCTTGGTCACTTAATTCCAATTAGAAGGTGAAGTTCAATTCTAGTTTATGTGCCATAGAAATCCTAATTACCCAAATATAAGAGGATTATATGTCACGTATCCCGTTAAGTCCAGATAATTAGAAATTTAAGATAAATTGTTTTCAAGCTGTTGTTCAAGTAAAGAGCTTTTCCAGGTTATACAACTCAATTAGAACAAGGGTCATACTTCCGTTCCACCCAGATTCATAAGATAAAGAACGAAAAACAATTCCTAAAATAAAAATCAGTACATGAATTAAAATAGAAAAATAATAATATCAATGCATACAATAGACAGAGCTCCTAACCTTAACAGTGGAGGTTTAGTTGCTCATGGTTCAGAGAGAAAACTAGGAATCAGAAAAAACTATAAATTGCGGAATGAGGTCTGAGAGAAGAGAAGTGATGAGCCCGAAAGGATGATTCTTTTTTCTTTTATATATAATCCTAATTAATGTGAATTATATTTCCTAAAACTAAATAATATCTTTTCTTATTTTTAAATAAAATACGGTTTATTCAGAATTAAAAGTTATCAATCCGTGTGAGCCTTGAGGACGAATGGGGACCACTTGTCTCATTAATGTCCACCCCTAACTTGGTAAAGGGCTGCGCCTAACTTGAATGGTGTAGTAAGGAATGGCGTGGATGGCTTGAGTGCCGCGCCTAACTTGAGGAGAGGTTGCGCCTAACTTGAAGAGTACAAAACCAATGTTGCGTGTTGTTGTTGTGCCTTGCACCTAACTTGAAATTTCTAAAGTTAGGTGCAGCCATGGCAGACTTCCCATTGATGCATTCCCTTTTCCTGGCGCCTAACTTGGTAAAACCCAAGTTAGGCGCCAACCATGCAGCCTTGGAGGATTGCATTTAGTTGATCTCAGCACCTAACTTGAGAAACCTCAAGTTTGGCGCCACCCTTGCTAACATGGTAGAGAAGAAGTATAAACTATTATACGTCGCTGGAAAGATCTGAATGTTAGCTTTTTAATGTCACTAGAATCACGTCCATTGAACCTCTGTAGCTCAAGTTATTCAGGTTTGAGTGCAAAGAGGTCAGGGTTGACAGCATCATTTGCCATATTCTCTTTTTCTGTGAAAACTCCATCAAATCCAGCCGAATGCTACCTAAAATAAACATAATTTTACACGACACTAAGTAGCATCTATAGTGGCTATCAAATAATTAATTCCTTATTAAACTCAACAAATTGAATACAAATTCACTAGAAAAAGATAGGAAAGATTCTCACGTAACAATGATCACAAATGGGTTCTTTTCTATTAACGTGTTTTGAAACCTTGGGGGTGAAGGATCCTTTAGAATGGAGGCTCGGATGGTATTTTGAGATCTTTTTTAAGTTTTGATTGATTCTTGAATCCTTTATTTTTGCATAGAGAGTTTTTCTTTCGGTTGACAACTGTAAATATTCTGGCTCAAGGCAATTGTTGATAGTGGGCTTTCGATCGATAATCCCGAACCAGTTGGCCCAAGTTACGGGGTGATAAAGCACCCCTAGGATCTAGTTACCCAAGCCTCTTCTTAATGTGGTCATACTACAATCATATAGCCAAAGACTTTAAATTCACCGACATCAATGTCCAGACCCTCTTTGGACTTCTAAATGTTTTGTTTCAAGGGAACTCTGGATTGTGAGATTTCGATCGATAATCCCGAACCAGTTTGCCCAAGTTACCAGGTGATGAAGTACCCCTCAGATCTAATTACCCGAGCCCTATCATTAGACAATCAGCACCACAGACACATAAATAGGCTCTTCAACCATTGATGCTCAGAGCTTTGCAACTTTTGCTTTTCCTTTGATCTTTTTATTTTTGTTCTTTTATTTTTTCTTTTTCTTTGTTTCCTTTCTCTCTTTCTTTTTCAATTTAACTCAAGGATATTATTTTGTTTCTTTAGAGACCTTATAATACTTCTTTAAGTCTTTGCTCATAAAGGACTGCTCTTCCCCTTCCTCCAAGATCATTAATCTTTAAGTACAGTCCATGAAAGATACTCACAAGTTCAAGAACCTCTACTTTTCATAAGAGGACTTTAGTTAATTGATCCAACTTTCTTCCATCAAAACAACTCTTTTTATGTGATTCGAAGGCTTAGAGGACAAGTTCTGTTATAAGAAAGATGGCAAAATAAAATAAAGAAATAAACATAAATGCAAAGAAGGGAAAGAAAAATGAAAAAAAAGAAAGAATCACTAACTACCATGCACAATTGCTACCAGATTCATTCTTTGCCCTTGTTGCTCTCTTCATCCTCATTCTTGGTATTAGTTGCAGTACCAAACTTATAGTTTGGCCATTTATAGATTGGTGAACACCAAACTTAGTGTTTGGGCATGTTATCATGTGGTGAAGTGTACGAAGAAATATAGAATGCCATGTATATTGTGTTACATGAAGCATGCATGAGGTTTTTTTTTTAGAATAAAATAAAACATAAATAACATATGAATGATGCATGCAGAAAAATAAAACAATGAGTAGAAAAGAAAAAAATTAATTAAGATCTAATGTATTCACTAAAAATTTTTTTTCTCTTTTTCAAATTGGTTAAAAGAAAGGACCTTGATGGAAAAGAGAAGAAAAATGATACTAACTGATTGGGTTGCTGACGTGGCAGAAATTGGCGGGTTAAGAAATTATTAATAGAAATGCGTTGCAAGTACAATCCTTAACCAACCGAAAATCCGCTTATCAATTTAGAAGGGTTGTCACAAAATTTAAATTAAAATACTGGGAGTATGAGTTCCAGGTCGTCTCCCGACAAGTTGCAGAGAGATGTGCTATTTTATCAATTAGGTGTTTTCAAAAATGGTTGAGTTGATAAACAGAAAATTAAAATAGAGAATTTAATTAATTCTAAATAAAAGCCTTGACTGGGAGTGGATTAGTTGGAAGCCCTATTCTTGTTGAAGTACTCTCAAGATTAATTGATAATTGAAGATTACTCTGTTTAGTTACCCCTTACTAGGTAAGGAAGAGTCAAACAAGTTGGAATGCTATTCTATTCACAAGTCCCAATCCGCTCATTGAAAAGGATTTATGTCAGTGATTAGAAGGCATTCCAATAATGAGCTCAATTATAATTTTTCCTTTAAGTACCCCAACTCAAGGGTTCCATTCAATCAACTTCCCATCAAGTAAGGGAACTACTTGCTTATTGTGAATGTAGAACTCATAACATAGGAAAGGGAATTAAAAAGAGACATGATAAATAATAATGAAAATGATTAATTAAAAATAAAAATAGTCTATATTAATAACTTGTAAAAATAAGCCAATGTCAACTCTAGGGGGATTAAGAACATGGAAGAATAAGTAAAGAGCAAATAGAAAAGTATAATGACTAGTACCGGAGGTGGCCTCTTCTCAAAATCTAAAAAGCAAAATCTTCCCAAAAATCCTAATTATGAATGTCAAGTGATAAAAACCTAGGGGAGGAGCCAATTCAGATCTAAAACTAAAAATTATGTGGAATGAATTGTTGTCCTCTGTTTCTGCATGTTCCCTGGCTCTAGTCTGTGTTTCTGGGCCGAAAACTGGGTTGAAATCTGGCCCAGAAACTCTGCCAGCGACTTCTAAAATTCTACAGATCGCGCACGCCACGCGGCCGCATCATTCATGCAGACGCGTCATTCGGCGTTTTGCTTTCCCACGCGGGCGCGTCGTCCATGCCTCCGTGTCACTTATGCTTTTCCAATCTACGCGGTCGCGTGAGCCATGCGGCCACGTCACTGTGATTTCCTCTCTTTCGCGCGATCGCGTGAGCCATGAGGCCGCGTCACTTCTCGCTGGTCATCTCCTTAATTTCTTTTATTCCTTCCATTTTTGCAAACTTCCTCTCCAATCTCCAATTCATTCATGCCTTATAAAGCCTGAAACACTTAACACACAGATCACTGGATCGAATGGGATAAAGGATAATTAAAATACCTAATTAAAAGTCTCTAGGAAGTAAGTTTCCAATCATGTAGTAATTTTAGGAAGGAAATATAAATGCATGCTAATTATATGAATAAGTGGGTAAAGATCATGATAAAACCACACAATTAAACACATTATAAACCATAAAATAGTGGTTTATCAACCTCCCCACACTTAAACATTAGCATGTCCTCATGCTTAGTTGAAGGAGATAAAATAAATGAGTAGGAACATGTAAAAACTCATGTAATGCAATGCAACCTATGTATGTGAATGCAACTATATGATTCTTGTCCACTTGATCAAGAATAAATAAGCTCTTCAAAATAATTACAAATCAAGCTCCACTAATTCAAGTCTCATACAGTAGGAACAGATAAAAATGCAAGAAGGTAGCTCGTGAAAGCAGGGAACATAGAATTTTAAGCATTGAACCCTCACTGATGATGTATGTATATTCTAATCTCTCCAGTGTATAGGGTAATCACTCTATCCTTCTCTAATCATGCTCCCTAAATTTTGTTCTTTTCCTAATCAATCAACAACATTTAATATACCAATGCAACATCATGAGGTCTTTTCAAGGTTGTAATGGGGCCAAGGTAAGGGTAAGGATACATATAAGGTTAAGTGAGCTTATAAATTGAATCTTTAATTAACTCAAACTCTAACATAACCTATATATTTTATATAACCATGGAGTTCGTACCTAGCTACCCAGAATTCTCTTTCACATTCCATACTCATGTATCAACTGTTTATTTTAATTCTATCATATATGCGTTGACCTTTGAATTCTTAACTCAACATTGGGGTAATTTTATCCCCTTATTTATTTATTGAATATATATATATATATATATATATATATATATATATATATATATATATATATATTAAACATAGCTTATCAATGCACATGGATTTTTGATTTTCATAGTTTCACATGAGTAGGTGTCCAAATTCCCATTATATTATCATGACATATCCCCTTATTATCTTTTGTTCTCACAATTTCCCATACTTAATTGGCACACACAATTCTATCTTAAGCTAACCAAAGATTCAAATTGGGGTATATAATTATTTTTCCGCTTAAGGCTAGTAATGTGGTAAATTATAGAACAAATGGGATTTAAATGCTCAAAGTGGCTAACAAAGGTAATTGAAAGGGTAGGCTTAATTTGGATAAGTGAGCTAAATAATTAATGGCCTCAATCATATGCAGCATATAAATATATTAAACATTGGACATATAGGATGGAACAAAATATAGGTTACAATCATAGAGAAGTAAACACACAAGAATAAAACAAATATGGTTAAATAATGTAACCATGCATAAAGGCTCAATTCTCACAGGTTGTGTGTTCTTTAGCTTTAAAAATCATGTTCCAAATACAACTTCAAGCAAATTTAACATAAGAGTTTTAATTAAAATTAGTGAAATTTCGTTCTAAAGATAGAGTTTTAGAAGAAACTCATTGTCTTTCCAATCAAGTAGAACATGCATGCAACTACTCTATTACTATGTAATTTATCCTATTATACAAAAGAAAGAAAAACTAACTAAATATCCTAATTTATTGGTGTTTAGGGAAGAAAAATTACCTCCGGAAGTTAGGTACTGACCGATCTCCCCCACTTAAGGATTTGCACCGTCCTCGGTGCCATCTGTCAGGAACAGTGGTGGGATGGTGGCTGTGTCTCCACAGTCGGGACCGTCGTGGCTCCCTGTGCTGGTGAAAGAAGTGGAGTCCGGAGTGCCTGGATCGTCATCGGGTCTGTGATTGCCTGTAAGTAGCTCCTTGAGGTGTTTGAAACGGCGGTGGTTGCGGCGCTCTCGGAGCTTTGTTTTCTTTTCTTGTTGGTCCAATCGCTTCAGTATTTGGTGCAGCAGCTGACTAGTAGATGGTGGAGGAGCTGCAGCATCCTATGTGGACTGGCTGGTAGTGGCAAGTTGTGGCCTGAGATATCTCCCGTTAGGGACATACTGATCATCCCGTGGAAGAATGGCTTTGGTGTCTCCAGCTCTGTAGGATACTCCGGCTGCTGAGATAAGATCAGAGACCAAGGTGGGGAAAGGTAGGTTGCCCGTGATCTGCACATGTTCCATAGCATTCCAGATATGTCTTGGTAAATTAAGAGGCTGGTCTGTGAGGATGCACCATAGTAGAACGGCCATGTCTGCGGTGAAAGAGGACTCATGAGTACTCGGGAAGACGTAATGGGACATAATCTGTGCCCATACGTGAGCCTTTAAGGTAAGTGCGGAAGCCGAGATTCCCTTAGGACGGGAAGGATGGTATTCGAAGATCCATTTGCTGCCAGGTTGAGCGATAACTCTGAGAACAGCGTCCCAGTCAAAGGTGTATGCCAGGCGCTTGATTGCGGCTTTCTGAAAGGCGTTCAATCCTTCTGGAGCAGATGGAAGATCTAAGGCTCACTGAATGGCTTCTTCTGTAATAGGGACTTGCTTCTGACGTATATAGATAGACTGCAGTGTTGGCAGGTGGAGGTTGGAGTAGAACTCAACTACCCAAGAAAGATTGACCTGTCGTGGATGTCTCTGTAAAAATCCCAAGTGTCTTTGTGCAATTTACGGCTCAACAAAGGCGGCAATACGAGGCGGAAGGATGAGAAGGTTCTCGTTGTTGTAATTCTGAGCTGCCAGAATAGGAAACATCTGCTCACAGTAGCGATTCGGGAATCGTGGAGTGTCCTTTGCTGGGAAAGCTTTCTCCTTTTCATCAACCTTTATGATCCTTTTAATTCTTTTTGTTGAGGGCTTGACTACAGTTGAAGAAGGTTTTGCCACTAATGCTCTTTTTGTTCTTTTCCTTGCTGTGGGTTTGGGGGTAGCTTTCTCTTTGCCTTTCTTAATGGCCATTCTGAAAAAGGGAAGAGAAAGTAAATTAAATTTAAAGAGATATAGCAAGGAAGAGGGTTGAGTGAGTGATAGTCAATGCAAGGTAAAGATGAATGAAGGGAACACATGGTCATGAAAACATGTGAAAAGTTCATCAAAGGGAATAAAATAAGTGCATTAGAGGGTAAGTAGATGCAAGATGTTTATTAGCATGCTGGCAAGGGCTTGAGTAGCATAGATCAAGCATCACTTCGTAACAAACTATCACATTTGTATTGACAATTAAATTCAATTAATAAAAAAGTAAAGGGAATGTGTGAAAAGCAAGCATTGAATAGAAAAGTGCATGATGCCATACAGGCTTTTTCACAAACACACAGCATGCATGGTAACTAAGGTATGGAAAGTATTAGATTAAACATGCAAGCAACCCTAAAAGGAATATATAATTTTCAAACAATATTTTTAACAATTCACAAGCAAAACAATGACCCAAATAAATTCCAACACCAATTAAAAGAAAGAAGAAAAGAAAAGGGGAAGAAAATATGGATAGTGAAAGTAATAGGAAAAGAGAAGAAAAGAAAATAACATATAAAATTAAGAAGAATAATAGAAAAGTAAGGGGAGAAGAAGAAAAGGAAACCTTGTTAATGGGGGTGAGAGAGAGAGAGAGAGAGAGAGAGAGAGAGAGAGAAAGGGAGAGAAGAAGAAGGAAGAAGAGAAAATAGGATTTGGAGAAAAGAAAGATAAGATAGTTGGCAAATTAGGGGCGCTGTGCGGCGCAGGTGACGCGGCCGCGTGGGGCACGCGGTCGCGTGACTTGTGCTTATACTGATTGACGCGGTCGTGTCGGTCACGCAGTCGCGTGACCCGTTTGATGCTACTGGCGCGAGGGTAGCCTCGCACTCGCACAACTCTCTGTTCGAATTATTATTTTGGCCAGGTCTAGGGTCATGCGATCGCGTGGGTGGTCATTAAAAGGCTATGACGCGGACATGTGAGCCCTGCGTCCGCGTGGAAAGAATTGGGCATTCAGCGCCAAGCCAGCACTACTCTAGCACAACTTTCGGTCGTGCACCCATTTTACGTCGAATTCAAGGGCACGCGGCCGCGTGAGTGACGCGGTTGCGTGGGAGGCCAATGTTACCATGAGACGTGGACGCGTCGGTGATGCGGTCGCGTGGGTTGATTTGTGCCATTGGCACGCCTCCAGCCACGCTCCTGCGTGACTCTCTGTTCGTTTCTTAATCTTTCCAAACCACCTGCGACGCGGACGCGTCAATGATGCGGTCGCGTCGCGTAATTTTTTTTTTAAACATGTAAATGCAGATGCACGAAATGTACTAAGAAAGAGAAGAGTTATTGAATGGGAAAATAAAAACAAAGAAAGGAACGATCATACCATGGTGGGTTGTCTCTCACCTAGCACTTTGCTTTAACGTCCGTAAGTTGGACGCTCCACTAGCTCAGTCTTCGGCTATGTGGGGATCTTCCAAGAGGAAGATCTCAAGCTCCTTGTTTTTCTTCATCTTCTCGCCATGGTACAGCTTTAAGCGATGTCCATTAACCTTGATAAGTTCGGAGCTGGAAGGGTGACTTAGATGATAAACTCCGTACGGTTCGGCTTACTCTACTCTGTATGGACCTTCCCATCTTGATCTCAACTTGCCTGGCATGAGCCTCAGTCAAGATTTGTAAAGGAGGACTAAATCTCCAGGTTGGAATTCTTTCCTCTTGATGTGCTGATCATGTATAGCCTTCATCTTCTCCTTGTATAGTCTTGAGTTCTGATGACATGTCACCATGTCATGTTTTTCTATGCTTTTTCATACAAGAAATTGATGATTTGTGCTTAAATATTGAATGCTTTTGTGCTTAATTGGTATATTTCTTTGATCTTTTAATTTTATAAATCTTATAGGAAATAAGAAGAAAAAAAGCAAAGAAGCACAAAATAAGCTAAAAAGGAGAAAAAAAGAGCTTTGGGGAACACTTTGAAGTTGGAGCACACTTTGGAGCCTTAGGCCATGCCCATGACCAAATTAAAGGAGAATAGGCAACCAGCATACAATGCTCCACTCTTGCCAAGAGCAGAGCATTACCCTGATGCAAAGATGAGCTTGGAAGCAAAATTTTGGCTAAGTTAAAATCTGGGCGCTCACAGCATGACCATGCCTCCTTCAAAGGGCTATAACTTGAGCTACATATATCCGATTGATGTGCTTTTAGTTGTGTTGGAAAGCTGACATTCAGAGCTTTCCAACAATGTATGGCAATCCATATTTGGCATGAAATTGAGGCACGAGTGAAATGCATATTTAAGGGCCAAAAACAAGCAAAAATAGACCAAAGTGCAACCACCAAGATTCGAAGAGGGAGCCTCACTCCAAGGCAAAGAGGCGCTTCTAATAGCGCTCACTTGGAGAGCACAGCACTCTCTTGGAGAGCATTGTCGTGCTCTTTTCATAGAAATTCAAGGAAAATCTTTTCTCCAAATGCTTTCACCAAGGATTGAACTTGGGACCTCCCCTTGGATGCCAATGCTCAGCTCACCTTGTGAGCAGAGCGCTACTCATGAGTGCACACAAGCATGCTTGACATGGTCCAGGGAAGGAAGGCGCGCATCATGACACGGACAAGGCGCGCACAAGATATGCTTACAAGGCACCAATGCTCAGCTCCCCTTGTGAGCAGAGCATTCCCCTGGTGCTTCTCCCAGCCAAGGCACGCTATAAGGGATCTCCAACATAAGCTCCAATGCTCTGCTTGAGCTGAGCATCCTCCTGGGAGCAATTTTCACATGGGCCAAAAATTCAATAAAAATCCAATTTAATTCAATTCTTCTCCAAATTGAATCAAGGCCAACCAAACCCATTTCTCCTCAAATCCAAAGCAAGCAAAGCCCACATCATCACTCAAAGGCACAAGAACAAGCTAGAATTAGGATTTTCATTTAATTTGTTTTTCATTTTCAATTTCATTTTCATTTTTTCACTTTGTAAAGCCTATATAAAGGCATCAATTCCATCTCATTAGGAGGCTAGTTCCACTAGGGAGTAGTAGGATTAGAAAACTCTCTAATTTTCATTTCTGTTTTAAATCTTGGATTGAGAGTGGAAGGAATTCTGTTTTCATTCTCTATCTGCAACTTCTCTTGTTCTTCTTCTGCAATTTACTTTTCCATTTTCATTTTGCAATTGTTCTTGTTGGATCAAGGAAGGATTTGAGATATAGACTTGTTTTCTAGTCTCTTCCACTCCTGAGATCTTCAACATTCTTTTAATTGCTGCAATTTAGCACCAGTCATTTTCTGTTTTTAATTCTTCAAGCATTTTTACTTTCTGTTTCATTCCTCTTCAATTTCCTCTCCTACATTTTGCAATTTCACATTTCTGTTCATATTTAGCTTGGTTTAATTTCCTGCACATTTATACTTTCCTGCAATTTAAATTTCCAGTTGCTTGATCTATTGCTTTCTTTAATTTCCAGCACCCACTCCCCTTTACATTTAATGCAATTTATATTTCTTGCAATTTAAGTTTCAGCTATTTTACTTTCTTGTTCTTTAAGTTACTTACAATTTTACTTTCTGCATCTTTTAAATTCCTTGCAATTTACTTTCTGTTGGGCACATTTCACATAATTCACTCAATGTTAGCTTGACTAAACTAATCACCCACTAAAGTTGGTTGATCCATCAATCCCTGTGGGATCGACCTCACTTTAAGTGAGTTTTACTACTTGATACAACCCGGTACACTTGTCGGTGAGTTTTAGGTGTTTTGGAAATTCGTTTTTCCACAAAAATACCATCAAGTTTTTTGCGCTGTTGCCGGGGATTGATTTAGATCAACAATGATTAAGTGGGTGAGAAGTCTACATCAAGCATTTTCCTTATTTTGTTCTCTGTTTTAAGTTGAAACCAAGGTGTTTGAGTTTTTGCCTCACTAAGAAATTCTCATCTCTGATATGAGTAATTTCAATTTTCCTTGGTGTTGTGTTTTCCAAAACTCAAATGGAGTACAATTCATCTTATGATCAAACAAGATTTATGGGATACTACCCACCATCACCAATCTCTAATGGTGGCTGGGAATATCACCAAGAAAATACAAATTCTAAGCACTCCATTCCATGGAGATTTGCTTCACAGACACAAGATGAGCAAGAAAACCATATGGGATATTTCCCTCCACCACAAAATGATGCAAGTCATAATTCCAATGGTGGCTGGGAAAGGAATTCTAATGCTCCATATGATATTGATCCAAAGATATCATCACTTGACCATGCTTCAACAAAAAGCCCGTTTCAAAACTTACCACTCACACAAACTTCCAATAGCCAAAGAATCTCAAAGCTTGAGTCCATGCTCAAAAGATTTACGGAGGAGAAAGAGAAGTACCAGAAAGAACAGGAGAACTCCCTCAAAAATATGGGAGTGCAATTAGGCCAATTGTCAAATGCATGGAAGGAGAAAATGGAAAAACAAAAACAAAAGGTCCCTGTGTCAAGTGAAATTGCAATGAAGGATGAGGGACATGAGCCAAGGATTTTACATTCACAAACGCTACTTGAGGTGACAAAGGAACATGAACATTCACAACCCTCACAAACTTCCCTTGAATCTGTGATCGAAAAATATGAAGAGGAGATGAAGAAATATTGGGAAGAACAACAAACCTCCTCCATAAAAGAACTATTAAGTCAAATGTTGGGTGAAAAGAAAGGAGTGGAAGAGTAAGAAAGTGAGGAAGTCATTCCAGAAAATTTACACTCAAGTGAAGCAGAGAAGTACATAGAAGAAAAGCTCATGGAACCACCAATTCAAAAGGCTCTGGATGAATACGAAACTCCAATAATCACACAGCAACCAAGTCTTGAATCCAAAGAAGTGAAGGCAACTAGCAAGAACACCAATTCTGTCCCTAATCCAGCAAGCAAGGTCAATCAAGCCATTTGCAAAAGGAAGCTTGCTGAGGAAAGGCCAAGACAAGGGACACTAGCTGAATCTTTCCCTCCTTTGAGATCATTCCTGTTAACAAACTGGAAGAAGAGGAAGAAAGTGAAGAACAACATATCAAGCTAATGACACTAAAAGAGCACTTGTTGGGAGGTAACCCAACCGTAGGTAACATTTCTTCTCTGCTTTGTTTTCTTTCTTTGCTTTGTTTAAATTCAATAAATTGGCATATGGTTACATTCTAAGTTTGGTGTTGCCTTGCAACAAATTGTTTTCAATCTTTTTGGATGATTGCATCAAATCAAAAAATGAAAGTGACACACCAAGATTCTAAGTTTGGTGTGCCACTTATTTTTCTATGCAAGTCATTCAGCAACACCACTTGTTTGCATAATCATAATGTTCTTTGCACTGTTATCTTTCTTTTAGTTAGACAATTTTAGTTTTCTCTTTGTTTTTAGTCATTTCCTTATTTTAAATGCTTTCTTTTATTTACTGTGTTTGTTAATACACTACCAAGAGAGCTTTATTCGTGACAGATTCTTGGCTTGGTGATTGTCTTTAACATACAACAGTTTCATTTAGTTTTGTTTTAAATAAAATTGACATATGATTGCATTCTAAGTTTGGTGTTGCTATGCAACAAAATTTGCTTCCAATCTTTACTAGATACTTGCATTAATTCCAAGTGAAAGTGTCACACTAAGTTTGGTGTGCCACTTATCTTTTATGCAATGTATTGTGCTCACCTTCTTAAGTTTGCAATCACAATGTCTCTGTCTCTTGTGCCTTGATTATTATCTTTAATTTTGCTTGCTTAGAACACATGTACTACTAACATTTCATTGTGTAAGACATTCATGATCCATCTTAGCCCGATAGCCATGGTTCTAAATTGTTGCTTGAGGATGAGCAAGCATTCTGAGTTTGGCAAAGGAAAGAGGAAGAATAGAGGAAAAATAACAACAATAATGAAGATGAACTACAAGGTTGTAGAGTTCCTTTTCTCCTCATTTGTTCCCAGCACTTAAATTACATGATTGTCTTCATCTTTTTTGTTTACATGTGTGTATGAATAAAGCATAGCTTGAATCCTGATTTGTATCATGTTGTTGTGGTATTATGACTACCAACTTGAGTTTTGCGAGTTCAAAAGCAATAAAGCATCATGATCATAAACAAACAAGGCATTAAAGAAGATCTTAGCATGTGCATACAAGTATTGGAAAGCTAGTATGATTAATTGTTGCTCAATTGCATTGGATTTTATTTAATTGAAGTTTTCATCTAGGACATTTTGTGAAATCTTTCGAAAATCATGAAAACCTTGAAGAAGCAAATACAATTAAAGCAAGAAAAGAAAAAGGGAAAGAATGAGAAATCTGAAGGCTCTGAGTACCAATGGCAATTTATTTGCTAAGTACTTGTGGTGTTTATGTATCAAGCCAAATGCTTGAAAACAAAACACTTAGAAGTCAAGGCTAGGCTCACGTGCAAAAGCACTCCCTCAAAGCTCAAGGTTTTGAGCATTAATGATTAGAGAATCAAGAAAAGAAAAAAAATGAGCTTAATGAAGTCCTCTAATTCAAATGCTTGTGGTGCTTATGTATCAAGTGGTAATACTTGAAAACAAAGCAGTTAGAATCGTAGCTTTGTTATCAACTCATGGGGCAAAGCACCCAAAAAAGAGAAGCTAATAAAAAAATCCAAAGCTTGTTTCAAGGAAAAAATATAAGAGAAAGATTTCATAAATTGAGCTAGATAGAAGCATCAATCATTTACATCTCTTTTGTGATTGTAGCATGCTTAGAAAACTAGCTAACTATGAACATTGAGTTGCTATTCTTCTTACCTTGGATTGTCAATCTTTATTACATGATTCTTTTCTTGCTTGAGGACAAGCAAGGTTTAAGTTTGGTGTTGTGATGACATGTCACCATGTCATGTTTTTCTATGCTTTTTCATACAAGAAATAGATGATTTGTGCTTAAATATTGAATGTTTTTGTGCTTAATTGGTATATTTCTTTGATCTTTTAATTTTATAAATCTTGTAGGAAATAAGAAGAAAAAAAGCAAAGAAGCACAAAATAAGCTAAAAAGGAAAAAAAAAGAGCTTTGGAGAACACTTTGAAGTTGGAGCACACTTTGGAGCCTTAGGCCACGCTTTTAAAAGCGTGGCCCATGACCAAATTAAAGGAGAATAGGCAATCAGCATACAATGCTCCGCTCTTGCCAAGAGCAGAGCATTACCCTGATGCAAAGATGAGCTTGGTAGCAAAATTTTGGCTAAGTTAAAATCT
This sequence comes from Arachis hypogaea, assembly GCF_003086295.3. NCBI lineage: Eukaryota > Viridiplantae > Streptophyta > Magnoliopsida > Fabales > Fabaceae > Arachis > Arachis hypogaea. The sequence goes on along the minus strand of NC_092038.1, from coordinate 92,627,215 downwards.
GGGCGCTCACAGCATGACCATGCCTCCTTCAAAGGGATATAACTTGAGCTACAAATGTCCGATTGATGTGCTTCTAGTTGTGTTGGAAAGCTGACATTCAAAGCTTTCCAACGATGTATGGCAATCCATATTTGGCTTGAAATTGAGGCACGAGTGAAATGCATCTTTAAGGGCCAAAAACAAGCAAAAATAGACCAAAGTGCAACCACCAAAATTCGAAGAGGGAGCAACACTCAAAGGCAAATAGGCGCTTCTAATAGCGCTCACTTGGAGAGCACAGCGCTTCTAAAATCTTTTCTCCAAATTCTTTCACAATGGCTTGAACTTGGGACCTCCCCTTGGAAGCCAATGCTCAGCTCACAAGGTGAGCAGAGCGCTACTCATGAGTGCACACAAGCATGCTTGACACGGTCCAGGGAAGGAAGGCACATATCATGACACGGAAAAGGCGCGCACAAGACATGCTCACAAGGCACCAATGCTCAGCTCTCCTTGTGAGCAGAGCATTCCTCTGGTGCTTCTCCCAGCCAAGGCACGCTACAAGGGATCTCCAACATAAGCTCCAATGCTCTGCTTGAGCTAAGCATCCTCCTGGGAGCAATTTTCACATGGGCCAAAAATTCAATAAAAATCCAATTTAATTCAATTCTTCCCCAAATTGAATCAAGGCCAACCAAACCCATTTCTCATCAAATCCAAAGCAAGCAAAGCCCACATCATCACTCAAAGGCACAAGAACAAGCTAGAATTAGGATTTTCATTTAATTTGTTTTTCATTTTCAATTTCATTTTCATTTTTTCACTGTAAAGCCTATATAAAGGCATCAATTCCATCTCATTAGGAGGCTAGTTCCACTAGGGAGTAGTAGGATTAGAGAACTCTCTCTTTAATTTTCATTTCTGTTTTAAATCTTGGATTGAGAGTGGAAGGAATTCTGTTTTCATTCTCTATCTGCAACTTCCCTTGTTCTTCTTCTGCAATTTACTTTTCCATTTTCATTTTGCAATTGTTCTTGTTGGATCAAGGAAGGATTTGAGATCTAGACTTGTTTTCTAGTCTCTTCCACTCCTGAGATCTTCAACATTCTTTTAATTGCTGCAATTTAGCACCAGTCATTTTCTGTTTTTAATTCTTCAAGCATTTTTACTTTCTGTTTCATTCCTCTTCAATTTCCTCTCCTGCATTTTGCAATTTCACATTTCTGTTCACATTTAGCTTGGTTTAATTTCCTGCACATTTATACTTTCCTACAATTTAAATTTCCAGTTGCTTGATCTATTGCTTTCTTTAATTTCCAGCACCCACTCCCCTTTACATTTAATGCAATTTACATTTCTTGCAATTTAAGTTTCAGCTATTTTACTTTCTTGTTCTTTAAGTTACTTGCAATTTTACTTTCTGCATCTTTTAAATTCCTTGCAATTTACTTTCTGTTTGACACATTTCACACAATTCACTCAATATTAGCTTGACTAAACTAATCACGCATTAAAGTTGGTTGATCCATCAATCCCTGTGGGATCGACCTCACTCTAAGTGAGTTTTACTACTTGATACGACCCCGGTACACTTGCCGGTGAGTTTTAGGTGTTTGTGGAAATTCGTTTTTCCACAAAAATACCATCAAGTTCTCATAAGATTCTAAGCGAAGGCTTTCCAGTTCTAGTAGTTGCAACTTCTGTTCAGCTCCGGCTCTCTCAGTTCCCATGATGCACTCCTTTACTGCCCAAAAAGCTTTGTGCTCTACTTCAACTAGAAGATGACAAGCTTTTCCATAAACTAAGCGAAAAGGGCTCATCCTAATGGGTGTCTTGTACGCTGTTCTGCATGCCTATAGTGCATCTTGTAGCCTGGTGCTCCAGTCTCTTCTATGAGGTTTGACTATCTTCTGCAAGATACGTTTTATCTCTCTGTTTGACACCTCGGCTTGCCCATTAGTCTGAGGATGGTAGGCAGTCGCAACTTTATGAATGATCCCATGCTTCTTCAGTAATCCTGTTAGTCTCTTGTTGCAGAAATGGGTGCCTTGATCGCTCACGATTGCTCGTGGTGATCCAAAGCGACAAATAATATGGTTTCTCATAAAGGAAACAACAGTGTTAGCATCATCAGTACGGGTAGGAATTGCTTCCACCCATTTAGAAACATAATCTACAGCTAACAGTATATAGAGGTGGCCATTAGAATTTGGAAATGGACCCATGAAGTCAATGCCCCAAACATAAAAAATTTCACAGAAAAGCATAATTTGTTGAGGCATTTCATCCCTCTGGGATATATTACCAAACTTTTGGCATGGGGGACAAGATTTAAAAAATTCAACAGCGTCTTTAAAAAGAGTGGGCCACCAGAATCCACAGTCTAAGATTTTTCTAGCTGTTCTTTGAGGGCTAAAATGTCCTCCACTCTCAGATGAGTGACAGGCCTCTAAAATGGACTGGAATTCTGATTGAGGCACACACCTTCTAATTACCTGGTCAGCGCCACATCTCCATAAATATGGGTCATCCCATATATAATATTTAGACTCGCTTTTCATCTTGGCTCTTTGATGCTTGGTAAAATTTGGAGGAAAACTGCGGCTAACTAGATAATTAGCTACATGTGCATACCAAGGGATTACCTCAGATACTGCTTGTAGGTTATCAAATGGAAAATTATCAGCTATAGAAGTTGTTCCGAGGGTTACCTGAAACTGTAGGTCGATCTCGGACGAGATCTTCTGTACTGGTCGGTGCTAACGTGTCCGGCTAGTAGGAGACGGCCGCAGCTGTCGTGTCTGACTTGTTGGACTGGCTGCACTGCTGATCCTTTGTCACCGGAGGGTGGGGGGTACCTGCAAGAGACTCCGATGGTTAAGTTAGCATGGGTATTAAACAGGTATTGAGTAGAATCAGAGTATGAGTTATACCTAGGTGCTCCAGTGTATTTATAATGGTGAGATGTGGCTTCCTGTGGATAAGATAAGTTAGTTATCTTATCTTTATCTTTATCTTATCTTTAAGTGAGGTCATCTTATCTTCAAGGGAACCGCCTTTATCTTTCTGGGCTTTGGCTGCCTTTAGATTGGGCTGTGTTCCTTCATTTTGGGCCTGCTTTGGGCTCCTTTGGCGATTTGGCCGAGCTCTTTGAGAAGAGGTCGGGCATTTGGCCGAGCTCTTTAAGAAGAGGTCGGATAGTCTGACCTGAAGAGGTCGGTTGGCTTGTCGCTAAACATCCTGGGTCGGACAGCTTGACCCAGGGTATGAACAGTGCCCCGGCTTGAGTTCGATCTTTCCATGAGATCATGCTTTTCAGATCTTCGATCTCTTTGGAAGTCGTGCTCAAGCATCTGTCTGGCTTGTTTCTTCATTGCTTTGCAATCTTTGTAGATTTTCTAGAGGTTTGGTACTTCACAGTCCAACCTCTTTTGAGTGGTAGCGTGGGTTTTCTACCCTTGCCTTCTGGATCACACCTTGCTTTAAGTTTGTGTTGACAACCCTCTGCTTTGGCGAAGTTGTCCTTGCGGCTTGATATCCGGACTTTTAGTGATTTGTCCAATGACTTTTTTAGTGTTCTTTATGTAGAACCTTTTTTGGTCTCGGATGACGTTCGTAGCCCTGTTTGAGATTGTGCCTTCTTTGAGTGGAGTTGTATCCTTTTTGGTTGAGCATTTTTTAGCCTTAGGTTGTTTTCGAACCTTTATGGCTTTGTTCTTTTTTGAGATCATACTTGCACCTCTTCTTTAGCTGACGTCGACCTGTATGACTTTGCCCCAGCTTGAGTTCGGACTTTTCCGTGAGAATGTGCTTTTAGAGTTTCAATCTCTTCGGGGATGTCGTGCTCAAGCATCCTGACTTTGGTCGATCTTTTGAATAGTTTCTCCTTGTGCGAGTCTGATATTGCCCCTTTTACTTTGTTGAGGGGACTTTTTCAGCCTTCTTCCGACTTGTTTGTCTTCGCTGTTCGGGCTTTTTAGTCATAATTCAACAACTTTTTAGGTAGTGTTCCGATGGGGAACCTCTTTATAGTTTGTTTTGGATGACTTTTTAGCTCCGTCTTTGATTTGTGCTTTTGCCTTTTAAGAAGTGTCTTTTTCCAAGACTTCGTATTTTTTAGCAAAGCATATCTGGCCTTCCTCTGGCCGTTGCGAGATGTCTTTGTCCTTTTTTGTGGATCTTTGTAGAGTGTCGGTACTTTATTGTCCGACCTCTTTTGATCACTTCTGGTTTCGTCCACTTTCTGCTTGGTAGAGGTGGTCCTTGGGGCTAATTTGTCCGACGACTTTTTAGTATTTTTGTAGAACACTTTTTAGTCATTCTGAACAGTTTTTGATAGCCTTGTCGTAGAGCCGTGGCTTTTTGGGCAGAGCGATGTCCGTTTTAGCGCACGTTTTTCGTTGGTCCGACTTCTTCTTGTCGGTCCAAGCTGTAGCTTTCGTTGGTCCGACTTCTTCGTATCGGTCCAAGCTGTAGGTTTCGTTGGTCCGATTTCTTCTTGTCGGTCCAAGCTGTTGCTTTTGTTGGTCCGACTTCTTCTTGTCGGTCTAAGTTGCTATAACCCTCTTTTTTTGGACCTCATTTGGGTCTCTTTCAGGGGTTACTTTTGTAGCTTTATAGTTTGGGCCAACTTCGTCATGTCAGACCCTGTCGAGTTGCTTGGTAATCCTCTTTCTTGGACCTTGTTCAGGTCTCTTTTAGGAATTATCTTTGTAGCTTTATATTTTGGGCCAACTTCGTCATGTCGAGCCCTGTCGAGTTATTTGGTAATCCTCATTCTTGGGACTTTGTTCAAGTCTCTTTCAGGGATTACCTTTGTAACTTTTTGTAGGAGTCCGAATTCATCATGTCGGTCTCTTCTGAGTTATGTCTGTAATCCTCTTTCTTGGACCTTTGTCAGGTCTCTTTTAGGGATTACTTTGATAACTTTTTAGTGGTAGGAGTCCGACTTGGTTATGTCGGTCTCCTTTAAGTTATTTTTTGTAGTCCTCTTTCTTGGATCTTTGTCAGATCTCTTTCAGGGACTACTTGTATAACTTTTTAGTGGTAGGAGTCTGACTTGGTTATGTCGGTCTCCTTTAAGTTATTTTTTGTAGTCCTCTTTCTTGGATCTTTGTCAGGTCTCTTTCAGGGACTACTTGTATAACTTTTTGTTTTGGGCTGACTTTGTTATGTCAGGCCCTTCTAAGTTAAAGAAATCCTCTTTAATAGGGTTGGCCAGACCTCTTTCCAGGGTTTACTTATAACTTGGGTTGACCTGGTCCGACTTCCGAACGTCGGCCAGTCTTTAAGTTTTTATATTAGCTATCCGTAAGACCTCGTCAGGTTCTTTTCTGGATTGTTTTCGATAACTTCTTACATTATTCTGTGTTCATCTTTGCCGATTTGTAGAAAATGGTTGGCATCTTTAGATCGTCCTTTGGGTGAATCGCGTTTTCACCTTTATCGGATGATTATCTTTATCGTGATCGTGCAGTGAAATTATTTTTCACTTTCTGCCGATCTGTTGCTTTATAATCGGACGATGAATACTTCAGATTAATGCGTCTTGAGAACTTGTAGAGCAGTGAATTTGGTTTTCACTTTGTCGACCTTTGTCATGATCGAGCAGTGAATTTGGTTTTCACCTTGCCGACCTTTGTCGTGATCGGGCGGTGAATTTGGTTTTCACCTTGCCGACCTGTCGTAATCAGGTGTCTTGGTAGGAAACTTTTTAGGGGATCTGCAAACTTTATTCAAAATAGAAAATATGCGAATATATACATGTGGGTGTTTACCCTCTGTAATTTTTGTAGATCTTGGCTTGGTGCCTCGTTAAAAAACCTTTTTTTAGGAAAAAGAGTGCACCTTTATTCTAAGATCTTTTATTACCTTTTAACTGTAGTACCTTCTTAGGTTGCAGGCGTGCTATGATCTCGGTAGCTCTCGCCCCTCGAGTTCGGACACTTTGTAGTAATCTTTTCCGAGTACTTCCGTGACTTGGTAGGGTCCTTTCCAATTAGCTTGCTAGTTTTTCCTCTTCCGGTTGACTTGTTTCGATATCATTTTGGATTAGGATGAGGTCATTATTGGTGAAGCTTCTCTGCACTTCCTTTTGATTGTACCTTAAGGCCATGCGACGTTTTAATGTTTCTTCCCTTATCCGAGCTCTTTCTCGGACTTCTGGGAGTAAGTCGAGCTCTTCCCTTTGAAGTTGGGAGTTAGCTTCTTCGCTGTAGAAGATCGTTCTGGGAGATCCTTCTTCAATTTCTGCCGATATCATTGCCTCCATTCCATAAGCAAATTGGAAAGGTGATTCCTTTGTGGTGGAATGTGGAGTTGTCCGATATGCCCGTAGGACTTGTTGGAGCTCTTCTGGCGGGGCTATGGTTTTGATGTAAAGCTTTGACTTTGTAGTTGGGTTTTTGCTCTGTTGTCGCCTCCAAAGGGTGCCCCTGGACTTTCGTGTGAGTCCTGGGATTTCCCTTTTACTGTTGTATCTGACACTTGATGTTTTGTTGTTATTGTCCGAGTTGTTTCCTTATTTTTCCGAGTTGTTTGGTAATAACCCCATAGTTGACCCATGTCTTCTCAAAAATATTGTTGAGATGTCTACTAAGATCCCGGACGGCATGTCTGATTGGCTGGATTCCATAGTTTTAATGCGTGTTACTGTGGCTGACCCTGAGTACTATGTGCGACTTAGGAGGTTCCATAGAATTTGTAGGGATAGGGATGAGGAGAAGAATTATGAGTTGGTGTCGCCGGACTCTGAGGAGAGGGTTTGTTTTCCTTCCTTATTGTGGTCTTGTAATGTAGCCTGGATGAGGCTTCTGTTATTGCCCCTTAGTTTGGTGTTGGCTAGTTTTGAAAATGCATCAGCTCGGGCATTCTGCTTCCGAGGTATGCGTTGGACTTCATATTCCCCAAATTGTCCGAGCTGTTGGTGCTGGCTGATTTTGAAAGTGCATCAGCTCGGGCATTTCTGCTCCTAAGGTATGTGTCGGACTTCATATTCCCTGAAATGTCTGAGCTGTTTTCTGTTTTTTGCCCAGGGTCCCCCGAATTGTCTGAGCTGCCTCGAATTACCCGAGGTATTTTTTCATGGTGGGATCCCCAGCTTGGTTGCTCCCTTCTATTTGTGAGGTGACTACTTGTGAATCACTAGACATGGTAAGCTCCTACCTTCTTAGCTAGCCTTAAACCAGCCAGTAGTGCCTCGTATTCAGCTTGGTCATTTAGCTTGATTTGGCTTCCCTGATCGCTTTCTATAATTATACTTGCACCACTCTCGGATTTGTTTGAAGAGTCGTCCATGTAGAGTTTCCATTTTGTAGGAGTTCCTGGGGTGTCAGTGTACTCTGTAATGAAGTCGGCCAAATATTGTGATTTGATGGCTGTCCGAGCTTCACGTCAAGGATCGAATTCGGATAACTCGATTGTCCACTGTAGGATTCTTCTAGCTAAGTCTGTTTTCTGTAGGATGCCTTTCATGGATGGGTTTGTTCCAAACTCTGATAGTGTGAGTTTGAAAGTATGGTGGAGTTGTTGAGAGGTGAGTATGAGGGGGTTTGTTGAACTTTTTTCTATCTTTTGATAGTTTAGTTTGGCCCCTTGTAGAGCTTTGCTGATGAATTAGACGGGTTGTTGCCCTCTTTCGTCTTCTCTAACTAGTGGTGAGGCTATTGCCCGATTTTCCACTGCGAGGTATAATATGAGTTCTTCACTTTCCCGTGGTCTGGGAAGAATGGGTGATTACCCCATACTAACTTTTGAAATCTTGGAAGGCTTGTACGCACTCCGTTGTCCTTTTCAAACATCTCTCCCTTCCTTTATATACCTCTTTGAGGTATCCTTTGCGAGATGATTTAGAGATCCTTCCTTCTGCGAATCCTCCATGAACATGTCTCTCAGGGGTGTGAGGTGGACGTTCAACTCGTTCGACCTCTTTGGTGTGAGACGTTCGACTTGTCCGACCTCTTTGGTGTGAGGTTGACCTTCAACTTGTCCGACCACTTTAGGGTGAGATGGACCTTCAACTTTGTCCGACCTCTTTGGTGTGAGGTGGACCTTCAACTCGTCCGACCTCTTTGGTGTGAGGTGGACCTTCAACTTTGTCCGACCTCTTTGGTGCGGGTGGACCTTCAACGCGTCCGACCTCTTTGGTGCGAGGTAGACCTTCAACTCGCCTGATATCTTTGGTGTGAGGTGGACCTTAAACTCGTGTCCGACCTCTTTGGTGTGAGGTGGACCTTCAATTTTGTCCAACCTCTTTGGTGTGAGGTGGACCTTCAACTCTTCCGACCTCTTTGGTGTGAGGTGGACCTTCAACTTTGTCCGACCTCTTTGGTGTGAGGTGGACCTTCAACGCGTCCGACCTCTTTGGTTTTGGATTAGGCGAGGTGGTGGGATCTTCTCAATATTGCATATTTCTCGGTAGACATCCACAAGAGACACCCAAAGGGGTGTAATTGTGGTATTTTCTAGGCTTCTCTTTGATCTTTCTTTTTTCTTGGACTCTTTATCCTTATCCCGAGAGGAGTAGGAATGTTTGGTTTTTGAGATCTCTCCTAGTCGAGAGTTTTCCTCCATGTTGATGTACTTCTCTGCTCGTTCTTGTACCTCGTTTAGAGATGTTTGGGTGCTTCTTGGATATTGAGTGGCTAAAAGGTCCTTCTCGTAGACCATTGATGAGACCCCTAATAGCTGCTTCTGTTGGCAGACTTTGTATGTCCAGACATGTTTTGTTGAATCTTTCCATGTAGTTGCGAAGGCTCTCTCGATCTCCTTGCTTGATCACTAATAGGCTTGATGCGTGTTTGGCTTTGTCCTTCTGGATGGAGAATAATTGATTGCATCTGAGGCCTCCGTGAGATACATCCTGCTTCTGAAATTGCTAAGATGATAGCTTGGATCTGATGTGCTGTCGTACGGAGTCATGTTGGGAGCTTTGAAGTCCTTTGGGACCTTTAGCTTTCATGATCTCTTTGGTGAATGGGTCTTGATCTTTGTGGAGGCTATCTTCGTGACTGGATCGAGCCGTCTCAGTTTTGAGATCAGCTTCGAGTTTTAAGAGCTTATCTTTTAACTCTCGGCGTCGCCTAGTTTCCCTTCGGAGGTCCTTCTTGGCTTCCCGTTGATGCTCGTCTTCTTTTTCGAGTTGTTGGAGGCGGTTTTGTTGAGCTTGTAGTGCTTCCATGATTTCTGTGTTTGCAGGTTACATATCTCCCCCATTTTGGGGTGTGCTTTTGGGGGTGGCGTCCGCGTTTTTATGCGGCGTTCTATCCTCTAGATCTGAGTTGTGGTCGTTGTCATGGTCGTCCGCCATGGTGATGGAATGACTTCCAGGTTCCCCGGCAACGGCGCCAATGTTCCGAGGGTTACCTGAAACTGTAGGTCGATCTCGGACGAGATCTTTTGTACTGGTCGGTGCTAACGTGTCCGGCTAGTGGGAGACAGCCAGAGCTGTCGTGTCCGACTTGTTGGACTGGCTGCACTGCTGATCCTTTGTCACCAGAGGGTGGGGGTTACCTGCAAGAGACTCTGATGCTTAAGTTAGCATGGGTATTAAACAGGTATTGAGTAGAATCAGAGTATGAGTTATACCTGGGTGCTCTAGTGTATTTATAATGGCGAGATGTGGCCTCCTGTGGATAAGATAAGTTAGTTATCTTATCTTTATCTTTATCTTATCTTTAAGTGAGGTCATCTTATCTTCAAGGGAACCGCCTTTATCTTTCTGGGCTTTGGCTGCCTTTAGATTGGGCTGTGTTCCTTCGTTTTGGGCCTGCTTTGGGCTCCTTTGGCAATTTGGCCGAGCTCTTTGAGAAGAGGTCGGGCATTTGGCCGAGCTCTTTGAGAAGAGGTCGGATAGTCTGACCTGAAGAGGTCGGTTGGCTTGTCACTAAACATCCTGGGTCGGACAGCTTGACCCAGGGTATGAACAGGAGTGGAGTCATCTTTAATGTGCTCAAGGCAACTTAAGTGGTCTGCCACTAGATTCTGGTTACCACTCCTATCCTTTATTTCTAAATAAAATTCTTGTAGTAGCAGTATCCAACGTATAAGCCTTGGTTTAGATTCCTTTTTAGCTAATAAATACTTTAGAGCTGCGTGGTCTGAGTACACTACTACCTTCGTACCAAGTAAATAGGCTCAGAATTTATCCAGAGCAAAAACAATAGCAAGAAGCTCTTTCTCAGTAGTAGTGTAATTGGACTGAGCGGCGTCTAAAGTTTTAGACGCATAAGCAATAACAAAAGGATGCTTTCCTTCACGCTAAGCTAGCGCTGCTCCTACTGCATGGTTGGAAGCATCGCACATGATTTAGAATGGTTGGCTCCAATCCGGTCCTCTCACAATTGGAGCATGAGTCAGGGCGGTTTTTAGTTTATCAAACGCTTGTTTGCAATCCTCACTGAACTCAAATTCAATATCCTTCTGTAGTAATCTAGATAAGGGAAGTGCTACCTTACTAAAGTCCTTGATGAATCTTCGGTAAAAACCTGCATGTCCAAGGAACGAACGGACTTCCCTCACAGAGGAGGGGTAAGGCAAACTGGAAATAACATCCACTTTTGCTGGATCTACAGAAATGCCAGTATTAGACACAACATGTCCTAGTACAATACCTTGTTTAACCATAAAATGACATTTTTCAAAATTTAATACAAGATTTGTACTGACACATCTATCTAATACTCTAGATAGACTATCCAAGCAAAGGCTAAAAGAATCACCATAAATGCTGAAATCATCCATAAAAACTTCCATACAGTCCTCAATAAGATCAGAAAAAAGACTCATCATGCACCTTTGGAAAGTAGCTGGTGCATTGTACAAGCCAAAGCGCATTCTCTTGTAAGCATAGGTCCCAAAAGGACAGGTAAAAGTAGTCTTTTCTTGATCCTCGGGAGCTATATGAATCTGGAAATATCCTGTATAACCATCTAAAAAGCAATAATGTGATTTTCCTGACAGGCGATCCAGCATTTGATCAATGAATGGAAGAGGATAGTGATCCTTACGAGTGGCTTGATTGAGACGCCTGTAATCAATGCTGACCCTCCAGGCGTTCTGAACTCTGGTAGCTATGAGATCTTCATGCTCATTCTTCACTGTAGTGACTCCAGACTTCTTGGGTACCACTTGTACTGGGCTCACCCATTCACTGTCTAAAATAGGGTAGATAATATCTGCCTCTAGTAGTCTGGTCACTTCCTTCTTGACAACCTCTAAGATAGTGTGGTTCAGTCCTCTTTGGGGTTGACGAATAGGTCTTGCTCCTTCTTCTAAAAAGATTCTGTGCTCACAAACGTGAGGGTTGATACCTACTATGTCTGCCAAACTCCACCCAATTGCTTTCTTGTGCCTCCTTAGCACATTAAGTAATTGCTATTCCTGTTGAGAAGTGAGGTCCCGTGCAATGATAACTGGAAACTTCTGCTTGTCTTCAAGGTAAGCATATTTGAGGTGTGGAGGGAGAGGTTTCAAATCTGACTTCTGTTCATGGTCAGGCTCTGAATTATCTGGAGCTAGTGGCAGTGGTAGAATACTTTCATTGTCCTCTTGGAATGTCCCCACACTTGGACCTTGTCCTATATACTTCTCTTCAAATTCCTCTAGGTGAACTTCAGCTACGGTTTCATCTATGATGTCACACCGAAGGATAGAGTGATCTTCTGGAGGGTATTTCATAACTCCATTCAGATTGAAGCTTACTACTCGGCCGTCTATTTCAAAAGAGTATGTTTCTGAGAAAACATCTAATTTGAACTTCGAGGTCTTCAAGAAAGGTCTTCCGAGTAGGATTGATGATGGCTTCTCTGAGTCATGTTGGGGCATCTCCAGGATGTAAAAATCAATGGAGAAAGTGAGACCTTTAATGCCCACTAATACATCTTCAGCAACTCCAGCCACTGTAATAATACTTTTATCTACTAACACAAAACGAGCTGCCGACCTTTTTAAGGGAGGGAGCCTTAAAACATCATATACAGATAAAGGCATTATACTAACACATGCTCCTAAATCACACATGCAGTCAGAGAATATCACACCTCCAATGGTACAGTTAACCATGCATGGACCTGGATCACTACATTTTTCAGGTATATTTCCCATTAAAGCATATATAGAACTTCCTAAAAGAATAGTTTCTAATTCATTAATTTTGTCTTTATGTATGCACAAATCTTTTAGAAACTTTGCATATTTAGGTACCTGTTGAATGACATCAAAAAGGGGAACAATTACCTCAACCTTTTTGAATATTTCTACCATTTTAGGATCAGGTTCCAACTGCTTCCTGGGCTTCCTTGCAAGTTGTGGAAATGGAATAGGAGTGGCGTGTTCTGCAGTGTCTGTGCCCTTTGGTGCTTTTTCCTGTGATTTGGCGTCTTCTTCCTCAGCCATGTCCTGTATATCCTTTTCTTCCTCAATATCTTCTAATTCCACTACCTCTTTAGCTGAGGCGTGTTCTGGTGGGTTTGGCTCCTCCTGATTCCTCTCTTGCAATGTGGTTCCAGACCTTAGAGTGATGGCATTAATACCACCCTTTGGATTGGGTAATGGTTGAGAGGGGAGTCGACCAGAGCTTGAGGACTGGTTGTTAGAGTTGGTCAGTGATCTAACCTGTGAGACAAGGGCTTGCAAAGTAGAAGTCAAACCATTCAGAGTTGCATTAAAGTTGTTTTCCATGGACTGTTGTCTCCAATCAATGGCTTGTAGTAACTCATCATTAGGGGATGAAGAGGGATAAGTGATCTGAGAGGGTTGCTGAGAATTTTCAGGCTGTCTGAGATGAGGTGCTCTGTAGGCCTGATTCTGATTCTACTGCCTGAAGTTGTTATTGTTATTCCACCTCTGATTTCCATTGTTGTCTCTGCCTCCTCTGTTATGATTGTCCCTCCAATCCTGGTTAGAATTGTCTCTCCAGCCTTGGTTAGAGTTATCCTGCCATCCTTGGTTATAGTTGCCACCTAGATTGTACCCTTGATTGGGGCGGTCATGAAAGTTATGAGTGGCTGCTACAATGTTGTCTTCCGGTTGGAGTTGCGGACACTCATTGGTATAGTAACTGTAATCTGCACAAATTCCACATACCCTTTGTGGAACCTATTGCTGGTTGTGCTATGGTGGAGAAGGTTGAACTTGCTGTGGTTGTTGTTGATTGAGCTGCATCTGCTTCAGCAAGTTAGTTATTTCACATAAGCTCTGAGCTATAGCAGCAGTCTCTTCGCTAGTGGATACCTCTGCAACAGCTCTTGACCGACTTTATTTCTGCCTGTGATTCCTAGTAGAGTCAGCTAAGTCGCTGATCAAATGCCATGCTTCTTCCGTAGTCTTGTACTTTTTCATAGAACCATTGCTAGCACCTTCCAATGTGGTCCTATCTTGAGATTTTAAACCCTATGTAAAGTAGTCGAGCAGCACTATCTTGTCAATCATATGGTGGGGGCATGCTTCTCGAAGATTATTGAAGCGTTCCAAGTATTCATAGAGGGTCACAGATTCATCCTAAATGATCATAGACATGTCCTTCCTCAGCTTATCGGCAACTTCAGCTAGAAAAAATTTCTCCAGAAATTCTCTTCTGAGTGTATCCCAGTTGGAAACAGTTGTTCCGGGCTGAGTGTAGTACTACTCTCTTGCCTTTCCCTCCAGAGAAAATGGGAAGGCTTTCAACAGAATGGAGATTTCATCAGTGCCATCATGCTTAATAGTAGAACAAGTAGTTTGGAAATCTCTAAGGTGCTTGATAGGCTCTTGAGCTGGTAAGCCATAAAACTTGGGCATCAAGTTGAGTAGCGAGGACTTTATTTCGAAATCCACAGCCACTGTTGGGTGGTGGGCCTGAAATGGTTGGAGTGTAAAATCAGGGGCTCCTTCCTCCTGGATAGTGACTCTCCTGGGTGCTGCCATGTCACCTGCACGTAAATGAACTGGATCAGTAGAGAGGGAGCTTGCTTCTTCCTTAAATGACATTTCAAGTTCGTCCTCAGAGAGGACTCGCCGACGCTGAGCTTGCCTTATACGTGAAAGAGTTCTTTCAATCTCAGGGTCAAATACTGGCAAGCTTGGATCAGGAAGTGAACGCGTCATTTAACGAAAGAAACGTACAACTCATAGTGACAGAATAAAAAGAAAAATTGCAATTAAAATAAATACCAATCAATAAATTAGCACACTGTTGCAACTCCCCGGCAATGGCGCTAAAAATTCACGTGGCGGAAATTGGCGGGTTAAGAAATTATTAATAGAAATGCATTGCAAGTACAGTCCTTAACCAACCGAAAATTCGCTTATCAATTTAGAAGGGTTGTCACAAAATTTAAATTAAAATACTGGGAGTATGAGTCCTAGGTCGTCTCCCAACGAGTTGCAGAGAGATGTGCTATTTTATCAATCAGGTGTTTTCAAAAATGGTTGAGTTGATAAACAGGAAATTAAAATAGAGAATTTAATTAATTCTAAATAAAAGCCTTGACTGGGAGTAGATTAGTTGGAAGCCCTATTCTTGTTGAAGTACTCTCAAGATTAATTGATAATTGATGATTACTCTATTTAGTTACCCCTTACTAGGTAAGGGAGAGTCAAACAAGTTGGAATGCTGTTTCTATTCACAAGTCCCAATCCGCTCATTGAAAAGGATTTGTGTCAGTGACTAGAAGGCATTCCAACAATGAGCTCAATTACAATTTTTCCTTTAAGTACCCCAACTCAAGGGTTCCTTTCAATCAACTCCCCATCAAGTAAGGGAACTACTCGCTCATTGTGAATGTAGAACTCATAACATAGGAAAGGGAATTAAAAAGAGACATGATAAATAATAATGAAAAAGATTAATTAAAAATAAAAATAGTCTATATTAATAACTTGTAAAAATAAGCCAATGTCAACTCTAGGGGGATTAAGAACATGGAAGAATAAGTAAAGAGCAAACAGCAAAGTATAATGACTAGTACCGGAGGTGGCCTCTTCTCAAAAGCTAAAAAGCGAAATCTTCCCAAAAATCCTAATTATGAATGTCAAGTGATAAAAATCTAGGGGAGGAGCCAATTCAGATCTAAAACTAAAAATTATGTGGAATGAATTGTTGTCCTATGTTTCTGCATGTTCCCTGGCTCTTGTCTGTGTTTCTGGGCCGAAAACTGGGTTGAAATCCGGCCCAGAAACTCTACCAGCGACTTCTAAAATTCTGTAGATCGCGCACGCCACGCGGCCGCGTCATTCATGCGAACGCGTCATTCGGCGTTTTGCTTTCCCACGCGGGCGCGTCGTCCATGCCTCTGCGTCACTTATGCTTTTCCAATCCGCGCGGTCGCGTGAGCCATGCGACCGCGTCACTGCGATTTCCTCTCTTTTGCGCGGTCGCGTGAGCCATGCGGCCGCGTCACTTCTCGCTGGTCATCTATTTTTGCAAACTTCCTCTCCAACATCCAATTCATTCATGCCCTATAAAGCCTGAAACACTTAACACATAGATCACAGCATCGAATGGGATAAAGGAGAATTAAAATACCTAATTAAAAGTCTCTAGGAAGTAAGTTTTCAATCATTTAGTAATTTTAGGAAGGAAATATAAATGCATGCTAATTATATGAATAAGTGGGTAAAGATCATGATAAAACCACACAATTAAACACATTATAAACCATAAAATAGTGGTTTATCAGTTGCCTACCAACAGGTACTTTTTTGGGATTATTGGCTTGACTCATACCGCTTTCTAGGATAGCGGGTGGATTGATTTTTGTTGACCTTTTTCTGCTCTAAGGTAGTGCTTTTTCTTTTTTACTAGGATCCTTCTTTCAGTGAGTTTCTCTGTTGACCACACCTCTTTTAGCTCTTGTTCTTTTTTGGGGTCTTAGTTGTTGTATAGATTTTTGAAAGGTACCTTTATCAAAATCTTCTTGGATTAATGGGTCAATCAAATTAACCTTTGTGCAACCTTTTGCTTCACTGGAGCATGGATTCTCAATGTTGGTGGCCTTGCATTCTTCCCTAAGATTAGACACTATGTCACTTGGAGATGGATTTGATTGCTTCTCTGCTAATTGCTTAGCAATAAACTCCAATTTTTCCTCCAAATTGTTGAAGGTGATTTCTTGATTCTTGAAGTTTGTTCTAGTCTATTGCATGAAGTCTTGAGTTTTTTGAAGAAACTCTTGAGTGGATTGAGACAAAATTTCTTCGGCAAGCCCAAAAGAAGTTTATGGTTGCATTGACTCCATTTATTGTTGGAAGGATAAATTCGAATACTCTTATCCGTGTCCAATCCAATTATCATCAAAGCAGTGCCTCTGCCTAGGATCCTTCTTTCAGTGAGTTTCTCTGTTGACCACACCTCTTTTAGCTCTTGTTCTTTTTTGGGGTCTTAGTTGTTGTATAGATTTTTGAAAGGTACCTTTATCAAAATCTTCTTGGATTAATGGGTCAATCAAATTAACCTTTGTGCAACCTTTTGCTTCACTGGAGCATGGATTCTCAATGTTGGTGGCCTTGCATTGTTCCCTAAGATTAGACACTATGTCACTTGGAGATGGATTTGATTGCTTCTCTGCTAATTGCTTAGCAATAAACTCCAATTTTTCCTCCAAATTGTTGAAGGTGATTTCTTGATTCTTGAAGTTTGTTCTAGTCTATTGCATGAAGTCTTGAGTTTTTTGAAGAAACTCTTGAGTGGATTGAGACAAACTTTCTTCGGCAAGCCCAAAAGAAGTTTATGGTTGCATTGACTCCACTTATTGTTGGAAGGATAAATTCGAATACTCTTATCCGTGTCCAATCCAATTATCATCAAAGCAGTGCCTCTGCCTAGGAAGATATTGATAGCTCCCTGAACTTGTATTATATCCCATGTATGTCTCTCCATAGAGATTATACTTAGGGGTTTATGATTGCATTGGCTCCCATTGCTATGAGTAGGAAGAATTGTAGTATTCTTGGCTTTGGCCCAACTAATCATTATCATGATAACTCCTCTGTTTGAGGGGATAGGAGTTACTCCCCCATCTTGAAGAATAACCACTGTGTGTTCCTCCATAGAAATTATAGCAAGGGGCTTGTGAAGCATGCATTTGGTCTACTTGTACTGTAAGCAAGAAAATTTGCTGAAGCATATGTTTGTTGAATGCAATAATTATGCTCATCGAATCCATTATTCCTTGCACACAAAGAAAAAAAGAGATCAAAGGCACCAATGGAAAGACCAAATAGAATACTTAATTGAAAGAGCAAAACAAAAGGCAAACACCAAACTTAATTCATGCAGAAGAAAAAGAACAAAACTAATTAAAACTCTAATAAAGGAAATAAAACAAAGAAGAACAAAAATAGAAACCTAATAAAGAAAAGAAACTAAACAGAAACACAAACCCTAATGACAAAATAAAAAACACTAACAAATAAATGAAATAAAAATAAAACTATGATATAATTTGTTAATTTAACCCAAAGTATGATGTCAATATCAATTAATCTCCGGCAATGGCGCCAAGTGAAAACAGAAACTCACAGATACCGACAAGTGCACCGGATTGTTCAAGTAATACTTCAGTGAGTGGATATTGTTCCTAAAAAGATTAAAGGACTAAGCATGTAAATATCGTATTAAATTACTAATTAGATCAATAAAACCTATATTGGAAAACTGTTGAGACTTGCTGGAAAGTAGAAAGCTTGAAAATTAGGTTGCTTGAGTGCTTAATGCTTTAGAAGAGGCAGTGATTGTTGAATTGAAAGAAATCAATATGGGTGAATGTCTAGGGTTTCGAAGTTGTTCATGTTCTCAGGAGAATTAAACCTTGTTAACTTAGTTTTAAAGTTTGCAATACTCTGTTCATGACGAATCTAAAGTAATCGATTTTCGATGTCTCGACTCCTCGGTTTCTTTTTAATTAACCAACCACCAATGTCTTGGTCGATTGACAAAATAAAAAGGTTAAATTCAAAAATCTGATTCAGTTCTTCAAAGGGAAAACATAATTATCGAGAATTGTCTTGATCCAGATTATATGTTACGTATCTTAAACTAGGGTAATCAAAATCATGTATTGCCGCACGCTTACAAAATCCCCTTCGTCTAATTTATTTAAAAAGCTATGAGAAAGAGTTTTTAAGCATGATTTGAAAATTAGTTCTGTCGAATTAGTAAATAAATCTAAGATAGGATTAGCACACATGGTGATGCTACTTATTCTTTATTGATGAAGAACGAAATACTCAATCATAAACAGATTAATGTAAAGCTTTAAAATAAATGAAAACTAAGATTAATAAACCATTGAAACACAAACAGAGCTCCAAATCCTTTGACACAGGTTTAGTTACTCATGGAGAATTGAAAAACAAAACAAAAGAAAGGAAGAAAAAGAGAGACCGTGAGGGATCTGAAGATCTTCCTCCTCACATCATACCTTCTCTCTGTGAGCTATCTCAGTTATTTGAATCCTAGGTTTTCTAATAATTCAAAATCAAAACTAAATCTTATCTTAATCAGAAGTAATTAAGATAATATCTAATCAATTCAAATTTTAAAATTCAAAATAGACTCAACTTCAAAAGCTTATTAAATAGAGAATCTTCTCTAATATTCAATTTGAAATCATATCTCCAAAGAATGATTATTGGACAATTATTTTTAATCAGGGCATGGCACGCCCTTGTAGCACGTGGCACGCCTCCCTTCAATTAAATCAGCGCGTGGCACACCTTGATCGCACATGGGATGCCTAAACTCATATTGATGACTTTTCTAAATTTAAAATATACATGCATGTGTTTTGTAGATGATTAAGTCTTATTTGTGTGCTTGTTTTAATATGCTTGTTTTGAATGATTGGCTTCTCTAGGAACTTAGAATTTTGGATAGTGTTATTGACTTTCCTAGTTTAATATGTTGATTCTTGAACACAGCTACTTATGAGTCTTGGCCGTGGCCCTAAGCATTTTGTTTTCCAGTATTACCACCGGATACATAAATGCCACAGACACATGACTGGGTGAAACTTTTCAGATTGTGACTCAGCTTTGCTAGAGTCCCCAGTTAGAGGTGTCCAGAGCTCTTAAGCACACTCTTTTTGCTTTGGATCACGACTTTAACCACTCAGTCTCAAGCTTTTCACTTGGACCTTCATGACACAAGCACATGGTTAGGGACAGCTTGATTTAGCCGCTTAGGCCTGGATTTTATTTCCTTGGGCCCTCCTATCCATTGATGCTCAAAGCCTTGGATCCTTTTTACCCTTGCCTTTTGGTTTTAAGGGCTATTGGCTTTTTCTGCTTGCTTTTTCTTTTTCTTTCTATATTTTTTTTCGCAAGCTTTTTACTTTTCACTGCTTTTTCTTGCTTCAAGAATCAATTTTATGATTTTTCAGATTGTCAATAACATTTCTCTTTGTCCATCATTCTTTCAAGATCCAACAATTTTAACAACAAGATCAAAAATATGCACTGTTCAAGCATTCATTCAGAAAACAAAAAGTATTGTCACCACATCAATATAATTAAACTAAATTCAAGGATAAATTCGAAATTCATGTACTTCTTGTTCTTTTTGAATTAGAAACATTTTTCATTTAAGAGAGGTGAAGGATTAATGGAATTATTCATAACTTTAAGACATAGTTACTAAACACTAATGATCATGAAGTAGAGACACAAAACATAAATGAACACAACATAAAAACCGAAAAGCAGAAAGAAATAAGAACAAGGAATGAATCCACCTTAGTGGTGTCTTCTTCTTGAAGGACCAACAATGTCCTTAAGCTCTTCTATGTCCCTTCCTTGCCTTTGTTGCTCCTCCCTCATTGCTCTTTGATCTTCTCTTATTTCATGGAGAATGATGGAGTGCTCATGATGTTCCACCCTTAATTGTTCCACATTGTGGCTCAAATCTTCTAAGGAAGTGTTGAGTTGTTCCCAATAGTTGTTGGGAAGAAAGTGCATCCCTTGAGGCATCTCAGGGATTTCTTGATGATGAGCTTCCTCATGCATCTCTTGAGATCCGTGGAGGATCTCTCTTGCTTGCTCCATCCTCTTCTTGGTGATGGGCTTATCCTCTTCAATGGGGATGTCTCCTTCTATGATAACTCCAGCTGAGTAACACAGATGGCAAATAAGGTGAGGAAAAGCTAGCCTTGCCATGGTGGAGGGTTTTTCGGCTATTTTGTAGAATTTATTGGAGATGACTTCATGAACTTCTACTTCCTCTCCAATCATGATGCTATGAATCATGATAGCCCGATCCACAGTAACTTTAGATCGGTTGCTAGTGGGAATGATGGAGCGTTGAATGAACTCCAACCATCCTCTAGCTACAAGCTTGAGGTCCAGTCTTCTTAGTTGAACTGGCTTGCCTTTGGAGTCTGTTTTCCATTGAGCTCCTTCCACACATATGCTTATGCTTTTACCACACCAAACGTAAAATATTGCTCGCCCTCGAGCAAGAGAAGAAAGAAGAGAAGAAAAAGAAGAAGAAAATATGGAGGAGAAGGGGGAGTGTAGGTTTCGGCCAAGGTAGAGAAGAGGGGGTTGTGTTGTGTGAAAATGAAGTGGAATGGAGGGGTTTATATAGGAAAAGGGGAGAGGGTAGGTTCGGCCATTTTAGGGTGTGTTTGGGTGGGAAAGTGTTTTTGAATTTGAAGGTAGGTGGGGTTTATGGGGAAGAGTGGATGGATGTGAGTGGTGAAGAAGTGATGGGAAAGAGAGATTGAGGTGATTGGTGAAGGATTTTGGGAAAGAGTGTTTATTGGGAGGAGAGATTCAGAGATTGAAGTTGTTGGGAAGTGTGACATGGGGAAGAGTGTTATAGGATTAGGAGGTAAGGTGGGAATATGTTAAGTGTGGATCCTGTGGGGTCCACAGATCCTGAGATGATCCTGTGTGAATTTTTTCTACTGTTTTTGATTCTGTTTTTAATTTTTATGATTTTTTCGTGACTCCTCATGATCATGTACCTAATAAAACACAAAATAACAATAAAATAAAATAAAATAAAAATTAGATAAATAAAATTGGGTTGCCTCCCAACAAGCGCTTCTTTAATGTCAATAGCTTGACATTGTGCTCTCATGGAGCCACAAAGGTAATCAGGTCAATGTTGTATAGTCCCAACACCAAACTTAGAGTTTGGATATGGGGTCTTAACACCAAACTTAGTGTTTGGTTGTGGCCTCCCAACACCAAACTTAGAGTTTGACTGTGGGGGCTCTTCTTGACTCTGAACTGAGAGAAGCTCTTCATGCTTACTCTCCTTTATCACAGAGGGATGGCCATGTTCCTTAAACACAAGGTAGTCCCCATTCAATTGAAAGATTAATTCACCTCTGTTGAGATCTATCACAGCTCCTGCTGTGGCTAGGAAAGGTCTTCCAAGGATGATACACTCATCCTCTTCCTTCCTAGTGTCTAAGATTATGAAATCAGCAGGGATGTAAAGGCCTTCAACCTTTACTAACACGTCCTCTACTATTCCATAAGCTTGTCTCAATGACTTGTCTGCCAATTGTAATGAGAACAAGGCAGGTTGTACCTCAATGATTCCCAGCTTCTCCATTACAGAGAGTGGCATAAGATTTATCCCTGACCCCAGATCACATAGAGCTTTTTCAAAGGTCAATGTGCCTATGGTACAAGGTATTAAGAATTTGCCAGGATCTAGTTTCTTTTGAGGTAAAATTTGCTGAATCCAGGTATCTAGTTCACTAATGAGCAAGGGAGGTTCACTTTCCCAAGTTTCATTACCAAACAACTTGGCATTCAGCTTCATGATAGCTCCTAAATATTGAGCAACTTGCTCTCCAGTCACATCTTCATCCTCTTCAGAGGAAGAATAGTCTTCAGAGCTCATGAATGGCAGAAGAAGATTTAATGGAATCTCTATGGTCTCTATTTGAGCCTTAGATTCCTTTGGATCCTTAATAGGAAACTCCCTCTTGCTTGAGAGACGTCCCAGGAGGTCCTCCTCACTAGGATTTTCGTCCTCCTCCTCCCTTGTGCATTCGGCCATATTGATTAAATCAATGGCCTTGCACTCTCCTTTTGGATTCTCTTCTGTATTGCTTGGGAGAATACTGGGAGGAGTTTCAATGACTTTCTTACTCAGCTGGCCCACTTGTGCCTCCAAATTTCTGATGGAGGATCTTGTTTCACTCATGAAACTAAAAGTGGCCTTTGACAGATCAGAGACTAAATTGGCTAAATTAGAAGTGTTTTGTTTAGAATTCTCTGTCTGTTGCTGAGAAGATGATGGAAAAGGCTTGCTATTGCTCAGCCTATTGCGTCCACCATTGTTAAAGCCTTGTTGAGGCTTTTGTTGATCCTTCCATGAGAAATTTGGATGATTTCTCCATGATGAATTATAGGTGTTTCCATAAGGTTCACCCATGTAATTTACCTCTGCTATTGCAGGGTTCTCAGGATCATAAGCTTCTTCAGAAGCTGCCTCTTTAGTACTGTTGGATGCATTTTGCCATCCATTCAGACTTTGAGAGATCATGTTGACTTGCTGAGTCAACACTTTGTTCTGAGCCAATATGGCATTCAGAGCATCAATTTCAAGAACTCCCTTCCTCTGAGGTGTCCCATTATTCACAGAATTCCTCTCAGAAGTGTACATAAATTGGTTATTTGCAACCATGTCAATGAGTTCTTGAGCTTCTGCAGGTGTTTTCTTTAGGTGAATGGATCCACCTGCAGAATGGTCCAATGACATTTTCGAAAACTCAGATAGACCATAATAGAATATATCTAATATGGTCCATTCTGAAAACATGTCAGATGGACACCTTTTGGTCAACTGCTTGTATCTTTCCCAAGCTTCATAGAGGGATTCACCATCTTTTTGTTTGAAGGTCTGAACATCCACTCTAAGCTTGCTCAGCTTTTGAGGAGGAAAGAATTTATCCAAGAAAGCCGTGACCAGCTTATCCCAGGAGTCCAGGCTATCCTTAGGTTGTGAATCCAACCATATTCTAGCTCTGTCTCTTACAGCAAAAGGGAAAAGCATGAGCCTGTAGACTTCAGGATCTACTCCATTTGTCTTTACAGTCTCACAAATATGCAAGAACTCAGTTAAAAACTGGTAAGGATCTTCAGATGGAAGTCCATAAAACTTGCAGTTTTGTTGCATTAAAGCAACTAGTTGAGGTTTAAGCTCAAAATTATTGGCTCCAATGGCAGGAATGGAGATGCTTCTTCCATCAAATTTGGACGTGGGCTTAGTAAAATCACCAAGCATCCTCCTTGCATTACCATTATTGGGTTCGGCTGCCATCTCCTTCTCTTGTTCGAAAATTTCTGAAAGGTTGCTTTTGGATTGTTGTAATTTAGCTTCTCTTAGTTTCCTCTTCAGAGTCCTTTCAGGTTTAGGATCAATTTCAACAAGAGTGCCTTTTTCCTTGTTCCTGCTCATATGAAATAGAAGAAAACAAGAAAAGAAAGAGGAATCCTCTATGTCACAGTATAGAGATTCCTTTATGTTAGTAGAAAAAGAAGGGGATAGAAGAAAGAAAAGTGAAGAATCCAAACACAAGGGATAGATTGGGTTCGGATTTTTAGATGAAGAGAGGTGAAGAGAAGTGTTAGTAAATAAAAAAATTAAATAGAATAAGAAAAGAGATAGAGAATTTCGAAAATAATTTTGAAAAAGTGGTTGGTGATTTTCGAAAATTAAAGATAAGATATGATTAAAATTAAAATTTAAAACAACTAAAAAGAATTTTTGAAAAAGAGAGAGGTATTTTCAAAAATTAGAGAGGGATAGGTAGTTAGTTGGTTTTGAAAAAGATAAGAAACAAACAAAAAGTCAAATAGTTAGTTAAAAAAGATATTAAAATCAAATTTGAAAAGATAAGAAGATAAGAAGTTAGATAAGATATTTTAAAATCAAAATTTTGAAAAAGATAAGATTTTGAAAAAGATATGATATAAAAGATACGATAAAAAGATTTTTTTTTTGAAAAGATAAGATTAAAAAGATATTTTTTTGAAAAGATATGATTTTAAAAGATATGGTTTTAAAAAGATATGATTGAAATTAGTTTTGAAAAAGATTTAATTTTTAAAATTAAAATTAATCACTTAACTAACAAGAAACTAAAAGATAAGATTCTAGAATTTTAAAGATTGAACCTTTCTTAACAAGAAAGTAACAAACTTCAAATTTTTGAATCAATCACATAAATTGTTAGCCAATTTTCGAAAATATAATGTAAAAGATAAGAAAAAGATTTTGAAAATAATTTGAAAAGATTTTTGAAATTTTCGAAAAAAAAATGGAAAAAATGGAAAATATATGATTTTTGAAAAAGATTTTGAAAGGATAAGATTTTTAAAATTGAAAATTTGACTTGACTTGTAAGAAACAACTAATTTTTAAAATTTTTTGACCAAGTCAACCCAAAATTTCGAAAATTTAGAGGGAAATAAGGAAAAGATATTTTTTTGATTTTTTTTGAATATTTTAATTATGAGAGAAAAAAAAACACAATTATGACCCAAACCATGAAAATTTTGGATCAAAACACTTAATGCATGCAAGAACACTATGAATGTCAAGATGAATACCAAGAACACTTTGAAGATCATGATGAACATCAAGAACATAATTTTGAAAAATTTTTGATGCAAAGAAAACATGCAAGACACCAAACTTAGAAATTTTTAATGCTTGGAAAATATGAATGCAAAGAGGCACATGAAAAACAACAAACAACACAAAACAAGAAATCATCAAGATCAAACAAGAAGACTTGTCAAGAACAACTTGAAGATCATGAAGAACACTATGAATGCATGGAATTTTCGAAAAATTCAAGAAAAATTTTTAAAGCATGCAACTGACACCAAACTTAAAAATTGACTCAAGACTCAAACAAGAAACACAAAATATTTTTAGTTTTTATGATTTTATTAATTTTTTTGGATTTTTATTAATTTTTTTTTCGAAAATATTTTTGGAAAAATGAAAAAGAAAAGAAAAATTTTGAAAAAGTTTTTGAAAAGAAAATTACCTAATCTGAGCAACAAGATGAACCATCAGTTGTCCAAACTCGAACAATCCCCGGCAACGGCGCCAAAAACTTGGTGGACGAAATTGTGATCACATCAATGTAGTATTCTTTGTTGTTGTATGGAATCATTATTATGGCTCTTTGCTATGTGTGGACACAACTCCGTTCAACTAGCCAGCAACTGTACTGGGTCGTCCAAGTAATACCTTACGTGAGTAAGGGTCGATCCCACAGAGATTGTTGGTATGAAGCAAGCTATGGTCACCTTGTAAATCTCAGTTAGGCAAATTAAATGGTTATGGATTTCAAAAATTAATAATAAACAGAAAATAAAATAAGATAGAAATACTTATGTAAATCAATAGTGGGAATTTCAGATAGGCATGTGGAGGTGCTGTGTTCCTCTTGAATCTCTACTTTCTTATTATATTCATCCAATTCTTCTTACTCCTTTCCATGGCAAGCTGTATGTAGGGCATCACCGTCGTCAATGGCTACTTTTCATCCTCTCGGGAAAATGGTCCTATGCGCTATCACTGCATGGCTAATCATCTGGAGGCATCACCCTTGACAATGGCTACATCCCATCCTCTCAGTGAAAATGGTCCAAATGCTCTGTCATAGCACGGCTAATCATCTGTCGGTTCTCAATCAGGTTGGAATAGAATCCATTGATTCTTTTGCGCCTGTCACGAACGCCTAGCCTTCAGGAGTTTGAAGCTTGTCACAGTCATTCAATTCCAGAATCCTACTCAGAATACCACAGACAAGGTTAGACTTTCCGGATTCCCATGAATGCCGCCATCTATCTAGCTTATACCACAAAGATTCTGTTGGGGAATCTAAGAGATATGCGCCCGGCCTAAGGTAGAACGGAAGTGGTTGTCAATCACGCGCGTTCATAGGTGAGAATGATGATGAGTGTCACGGATCATCACATTCATCAAGTTGAAGTGCAACATATATCTTGGAATAAGAATAAAAGAGAATTGAATAGAAAATAATAGTAATTGTATTGAAACTTGAGGTACAGCAGAGCTCCACACCCTTAATCTATGGTGTGCAGAAACTCCACCGTTGAAAATACATAAGTGAAAGGTTCAGGCATGGCCGAATGGCCAGCCCCCATGAAGGTGATCAAAAGACCGAATGGTCAAAAGATGCCTAATACATTAGTAAAAAGTCTTATTTATACTAAACTAGCTACTAGGGTTTACATAGGTAAGTAATTGATGCATAAATTCACTTCCGGGGCCCACTTGGTGTATGTTTGGGCTAAGCTTGATCTATCCATGAGCTGAGGCTTTTAGTGGAGTTGAACGCCGAGTTATAGCGTGTTTCTGGCGTTCAACTCCAGGTTGTGACGTGTTTCTGGCGTTTAACTCCAGACAGCAGCATGTACTTGGCGTTGAGCGCCACTTTACATTGTCTATTCTCGAATAAAGTATGAACTATTATATATTGCTGGAAAGCTCTGGATGTCTACTTTCCAAAGCCGTTGAGTGCAGGGAGGTCAGATTCCAACAACATCAGCAGTCCTTTGTCAGCCTCCTATCAGAGTTTTGCTCAAGTCCCTCAATTTCAGCCAGAAATTACCTGAAATCACTGAAAAAAACACACAAACTCATAGTAAAGTCCAGAAATGTGAATTTAACATAAAAACTAATGAAAACATCCCTGAAAGTAGCTTGAACTTACTAAAAACTACCTAAAAACAATGCCAAAAAGCGTATAAATTATCCGCTAATCAGACGCGTACGCGTGAAAGTGGAAAAGTAGCAAGACTCGCGTATGCATGGGCGACGTGCACACGCAAAATGGCAAAAATCCAGCTTTGACGTGTACGCGTGGGCGACGCGTACGTGTGACCATGAAAGCGTTGGTGAGCAAACGTTGCCACGAATGTTGCTACTAACGTCTTCGTTAAAATCCTTGGAAAATTTTGATATGATGCGTATGCGTGGATGACGCGTACGCATGAAATTGGAAAAATAGCAAGTCATGCATATGCGTGGGCGACGCATACGAGTGACCACGAAAGTGTTAGTGTGTAAACGTTGCCACAAACATTGCCACCAAGATCTTTGATAGCTTTGAGGAGAATTGCATGGAAAACTGGTCATCGACGCGCACGCGTGAGCGACGCGTACGCATGACCAGTCCAACATTGGCTGTAATGTTGTGCACAAACGTTGGCTCAAACGTTCTTCACTGGTTTGTAGAGAACGTTGGCCAACGTTAGTGACCACCAATGTTAGTGACTAACATCCATGCTGAGCTCATTTCCAGTGGCACCCATGCAAGCTCATGAATGTTGGTTAGTTCAAGCCCACGTCAACATCACTAAGAGCCACTCTCAATTAGCTTCAACAAAGGCCAAAGCCCACATCTAAAGACTTCAAGACTAAATGAAGAAAGTGTATAAGTAGCATAGAATTTAAGTTAGAAATGAGGCTGGAAAGCAGGGACTGTAATTGGAAAACCCTGAAAGCATTTTCTTTTGTACTTTCTTTACTTTTCTTGTACTTTTCAGCTTTCTATCTTGATTTAGCATTGATGAACTAATCCCCCACTTCATTAGGGAGAGGAGCTCTATTGTAATAATAATGAATCAATGAAATTCTTCTTCTTCTCAATCCGCTTGTGTAGCTATAGGATGTCTTCTGTTTTGATTGTGAATTAGTCACTCCAGAAGGGGGTTTGATTTAATTAAGTGCTTGTGTGAGGCTTGGAAGGGGAATCACTTGTATTAGAATTAGAGCTCTATCCTTCACGATTCTCTTGACCAATACTATTCGGGAGGAATTAAGGACTTGAGAGTTTGTGTGGCTTATGGATAAGAGAATGTGCTTAACCTCTTCTCATGACAATTAGATCAAGGAATTGGCAAGATTGGTTGTGATTAGAGAGATTGGATTGCCAAGGAATTGGGATCCAGTCATTTACAATCCACCATAGATCTACTCACATGATTGAGAAAGAAGTTGAGACCCATTTGATTCATGATGGATTACGATATCTACAATCCCTGATGAATCTTTGTCATTGATTTTCTTCAAGTTAGGTCCCTCTGAATTTCCTTTAATTGCAATTGTTCACTACTTTCTTGATTTCCAGCACCCAATTCCCTTTTTAATTCATGCAATTTAAGTTTCATCGTCGTTTAAATTCTGCACTTTTACTTTCTTGCAATCTAAGATTCATGTCATTTGCGTTTCTTTCAATTTAAGATTCAGCCCATTTATATTTTCTTGCTCTTTAAGCTTCAGCACTTTATAATTCCCACCATTTAAGTTTTTGTCATTTACTCTTCAACATTTATTTCTTTAGTACTTTATGTTTTATGCCATTTAAGTCTTGTCCTTTAATTTCTAGCATTTATTTCCTTGCAATTTATATTCTGTTAAATCAATTTCACCAAACTCTTTTCAATATTAGCTTGACTAGAGTCATCACCCAACTAAAATTCCTTGATCCATCAATCCCTGTGGCATCGACTTCACTCTGGTGAGTTTTACTACCTGATGCGACTCGGTATACTTGCCGGTAGTTTATGCGGATGCAATTTTTCCATCATCAAGTTTTTGGTGCCATTGCTGGGGATTGATTTAGATTGCCAATGATTAAGTAGGTGATAATCTAGATTAAGCATTTTTCTTTGTTTTCTTTAAAGCCTACTAACTGTTTGAGATTTTGTGTCGATTGACTTTAACACTACTCTAGCAATAGAGTGTTCTATTTTATTTTTGGTTTGTTCGTATTTGGGTATGCCAGAAGGAAGAAGAGGTGCATCTACTTCCTTTGATTCTGAACCAGATAGAACATACTTAAGACTAAGAAGAGAAGCATGAGGGAAAGGAGTGATAGGAGAAGAAGAGTCAGAAGAGGGAGATCAAGAGATGGAGGACAACCTCCCTAATCCACTTGAGGAGGTTGCCAACAATAATATCCAGCCTCCAAGAAGAGTGCTAGCCTCTTATACCATCCCTAATCCAAGAAATTGTGGGAGCAGCATCCTAACTCCCAATGTTAATGCTAATAATTTTGAGCTCAAGCCACAACTCATCACTCTAGTTCAGAACAACTATCAATATGGACGAAGTGCTACTGAAGATCCGAACCAACATCTCTCTGTTTTCTTGAGAATTTGTAACACTGTCAAAACCAATAGATTCTATTCTGACATCTACAAGCTATTGTTGTTCCCATTCTCTCTCAAGGACAAAGCTTCTCATTGGCTAGAAACCTTCCTAAAAGAAAGCATCATCAACTAGGAGGATTTGGTTTGCAAGTTCCTAGCCAAGTTCTACACCCCTCAAAGAATCATCATGTTGAAAACTGATGTGCAAACTTTCAGATAACTAGAGAGAGAAACATTAAATGAAGCCTGGGAAAGGTATAAAGCACTGATTAGAAGATGCCCAGAGGGAATGTTTAGTGAGTGGGTTGAGCTCCAAAATTTCTGTGAAGGTCTATCCATGAAGGCAAGAAAGACCTTGGACTACTCGTCAAGAGGCTCATTGCAAATGATGAAGAGCGCACAAGAAGCACACGACCTAAAAGACATGGTTGCCAACAACCAATACTTCTATTCCTCTGAAAGACAAATAGCTCCCAAAAGAGGCGTTTATGAGCTTGAAGATGTCGATGCAATCTTGGCTCAGAGCAAACTCATGCACCAGTAACTTCAAAAATAAATAGAGATGATGTCCAAGAGGATGGATGGATTGTAACTTACTGCAGTGAGCACAACCAACCAACCTCCTATTGTGTGGGGGCAAAATGAGGAGAGCTATGAAGCACACAATGGTGAGCAGCAGCATGAACAAGTTCAATACATGCACAATCAAGGTTCTGGACAAAATGAATTCCATGGGGACACTTACAACTCTTCATGGAGGAACCACCCCAATCTGAAGTGGGGAGAAAACTAGAATTCATGGCAGAGAAATTCCAACCCAAGTAACTCCCGCAACACAAACCACCAAAACCATCAACCCACTAACCAAAATCCATACAAAAAACCCCAAAACAATCATTCTCCATCCACATTATATCCATCAAATAATCCATCAACTAACTAAAATAACTTCCATCAACCATCAACATCCCACATTCAACCACAACCACAGCAAGAATCCCAAAGAATCTCCAACTTGGAGATAATGATGGAGAAGTTAATGAAGCATCAAGAATTGGCGAGCAAGAATCATGATGCTTCAATGAGGAATCTGGAAAGGCAAATTGGGTAATTGTCCAAGTAGCCAGCTGAGAGACCAAACAATGCCTTCCCAAGTGATACTATCCCTAATCCCAAGGAAGAATGTAAGGCAATCCAACTCAGAAGTGGCAAGACACTGGAAGTTAAGACCAAGGGTGCTAGTAAGGGATAAGTAGAGGAGGACAAGAATGACAAAGAGAACTCTAAGAAGGAGGAAGAACCACGAGCTTCAAAGAAAGGAAAGCAACTCCTCGAGGAACAACCACAAGAGCAAAGAAAGGAGGTGAAGCCTTATATCCCTCCTCTGCCATACCCTAAAAGGTTGCAAAAAGAGATCAAAGACCAGTAATTTCCCAAATTCTTAGAAATTTTCAAGAAGCTAGAGATCAATCTCCCACTTGTTGAGGCACTGGAACAAATGCCATTATATCCAAAATTCGTCAAAGAGCTCATCAACAAAAAGAGAAGCTGGAATGAAAAGGAGACCATGATACTAACCCAAGAGTATAGTGCTGTGATTCAAAGAGGCATTCAACCAAAACTCAAAGACCCAGGGAGCTTTCTCATGTCGTGCACCATAGGCAACATAACATTGGAAAGAGCTCTCTGTGATTTGGGTGCCAGCATCAACTTGATGCCTCTCTCCTTGATGAAAAAGCTTACAATAGAGGAAGTAAAACCTACCAGAATGTCACTTCAAATAGCTGTTAGATCACTTAAGATACCTAATGGAGTTGTAGAGAACTTATTAGTGAAGGTTGGAGAATTCAACTTCCCTGTTGATTTTGTAATCCTAGACATGGAAGAAGAAGGACATAACTCAATCATCTTGGGACGACCTTTCTTAGCCATAGCAAGAGCCATCATTGATGTAGAGAAAGGTGAAATGATTCTCATGGTGAACAATGAGCAAATGATCATCAATGTCTTTAAAGCAATGCAATATCCCCCTGAGAAAGAAAATCATATGAGAGTAGAAATGATAGAAGACTTAAAGAAATGATTCTCATGGTGAACACTGGAGGAAGTGCTTGAAACAAGCAGTCATGAGGAACAAGAAGAAGAAATGGAAGAGGATCAAGATGAAGATGTCAAAGAGGAGCAAGTGACTGAAATCTTACTTGAAGAAAAGAATGAGGAAGCACCCAAGTTAGAGCTAAAACTACTGCCACCTTATCTTAAATATGCATTTCTTGATGGAGAGGAAACCCTTCCAGTAATCATCAACTCATCCTTAAGCACACAAGATGAAGCAAAGCTGATTGAAGTGTTGAAAACTCACAAAACCGCTTTAGGATGGACAATTGATGACATCAAGTGTATAAGCCCTGCTATTTGCATGCATAAGATCTGCTAGAAGAGGACTCAAGACCAGTGGCGCAACCTTAAAGAAGACTCAACCCAACCATGAAGGAAGTGATTCAAAAGGAGGTGATAAATTTGTGGAATACTGGAATCGTATACCCAATTTTCTGACAGCTCTTGGGTGAGTCCAGTCCAAGTGGTGCCAAAGAAGGGAGGCATGATTGTCATCTTCAATGAGAAGAATGAACTCATCCCTGCAAGGACAGTGACGGGGTGGAGAATGTGCATTGATTATAGAAGATTGAATGAGGCCACAAGGAAGGACCACTTTTCTCTCCCCTTCATTGATCATATGTTAGAAAGATTGGCTGGCCATGCCTACTACTGCTTCTTAGATGGATACTCTGGATACAATCAGATAGTGGTGGATCCCAAGTACCAAGAAAAGACCTCCTGCACCTGTCTATTCGGAGTCTTTGCCTACAGGAGGATGCCCCTTGGGCTGTGCAATGCTCCAGCAACCTTTCAAAGGTGTATGCTCTCCATATTCTCTGACAAGGTAGAAAATTTCTTAGAGCTTTTTATGGATGATTCTTCTGTCTTTGGTAACTCTTTTGACACTTGTCTGCATTATCTAACCCTTGTCTTGAAAAGATTCTAAGAAACAAACTTAGTTTTGAATTGAGAAAAATGTCATTTCATGGTACCAGAAGGTATTGTTCTTGGGCATAAGGTTTCAAGCAAGGGTATAGAAGTTGACAAACCTAAGATAGAGATCATAGAAAAGCTTCCTGTACCAGTCAATGTGAAAGCAGTGAGATGTTTTCTTGGACATGCTGGGTTTTATAGGAGAATCATAAAAGATTTCTCGAAGATAGCTAAACTACTAAGCAATTTGCTAGTGGTTGATAATCCCTTTGTCTTTGATGATAACTGCAAGCATGCTTTTGAAACCCTAAAAACCAAACTCACTACAGCACCAATGATCACACCCCTAGAATGGAGACTTCCTTTTGAACTCATGTGTGATGCAAGTGATGTTCCAATTGGTGTTGTACTGGGACAAAAGAATGATAAGTTGCACCATGTTATATACTATGCAAGCAAAGTGTTAAATGAGGCACAAAAAAATTACACTACCACGGAAAAAGAAGTATTGGCAATTGTATATGCATTTGACAAATTTAGACAATACTTGATTGGTTCAAAAGTTGTAGTATATACTGACCATTCTACTCTCAAGTATCTCATGTCTAAACAGGATACCAAGCCAAGGCTTATCAGGTGGGTGCTGTTGCTACAAGAATTTGACATTGAAGTGAGGAATAGGAAAGGAAGTGAGACCAAGTTGCAGACAATTTGTCAAGATTACCACAAAAGATTAACCAAGATGCACCACAACCAGTGAATGAGAAGTTCCCAGATGAACATCTTCTTCAAGTCCAACAAGCACCTTGGTTTGCTGATATTACAAACTACAAGGTGGGAAGAAGGATTCCCGAAGAGATCACCAAGCAACAAGTGAAGAAGTTGCTTAATGAGGCTAAGAAATTCTTGTGGGAGGAGTCATTTTTGTTCAAGAGATGTCCAGATAGAATGATCAAAAGGTGTATCCCTGAAAGTGAAATGAGAAACATACTGTGGTATTGCCATAGTTCAGATTATGGTGGACATTTTGGGCCAGAAAGAACAGCTGCTAAAGTGCTTCAAAGTGGCTTTTATTGGCCATCCATATTCAAGGATGCCAGAGAATTTATGTACCAATAAAATGAATGCCAAAGAGCACGAGGCCTAAAAAAGAGAAATGAAATGCCTCAAAACTTAATTTTGGAAGTGGAACTATTTGACCTTTGGGGCATAGATTTCATGGGACCTTTTTCTCCCATCATATTCCTTCAAATACATATTGGTAGCAGTGGAATATGTCTCCAAATGGGTGGATGCCATAGCAACAACTACATGTGATGCACCAATTTTCTCCAATTTCTTAAGAAACACATCTTTACCAGATATGGGGTGCCTAAAAGCCTTATTAGTAATGGTGGCAGCCACTTTTGCAACAAACAAATGGAAAAGCTGCTCCACAAATATGGGGTAACTCACAAAGTGGCCACACTATACCACCCTCAAACTAATGGCCAGGATGAATTGGCAAACAGGGAGTTAAAGAGAATCTTAGAAAAAATGGTTAGGGTCACAATAAAAGACTGGGCAAGGAAGTTGGATGATGCCCTATGGGCATATAGAACCGCATTCAAAACCCCAATTGGGAGGTCACCATTTCAGCTAATGTATGGCAAATCATGCCATCTCCCTATTGAGCTCGAGCACAAGGCTTTCTGGGCCACTAAGCTCCTCAATCTTGACTCTCAAGCATCAGGGGAGAAAAGGCTATTGCAACTCAATGAGTCGGATGAATTTAGATTGGAAGCTTATGAGAATGCTAAGATATACAAGGAAAGAGCTAAAAGATGGCGTGACATGAAAATTTCAAGAAGAGAATTTGAGCCAGGAGAACAGGTGCTATTATATAACTTCAGGATCAAGATTTTTCCTGGTAAACTCAAGTCCAAATGGACTAGCCCGTATTTGGTGACTAAGGTTTTCCCACATGGAAGCCTTGAACTTCTGAATGAAGCTACAAAGGACACATTCACAGTAAATGGTCACAGAGTGAAGCATTACCTAGGAGGGCCTTGGAACAAGGAGGAGAGCATTCATGAATTGAGTTCGACAAAAATGATGAACGTCAAGCTAATGACGATAAAGAAGCGCTTGTTGGGAGGCAACCCAACCAGAGGTAACTTTCTTTTCCTAGTTGTTTAATAAGAAGTTAAGCTTTCCATGTATTGCAAGGAGTTAAGTTTGGTATCGCACACCAAAATGAGTATAAAAAGGGTAAATGTGTGATTTTAAGTTTGGTGTTCCACCTTAGATTTCATGGGAACACACTATAGCCCTCCAAAGAGCATCATGATTCATAAACTCCAAAACAATCAGGGAAATTACTTGACAGTTGCTAAAATTCTAGTTCATAGCTAGCTTACTGAATAAAAGCACAAAGTTTCATATGTGTAATCAATTTGCTGCATAATAGACACTGGTAAGGAACTAAGTTTGGTGTTCACACGCCAAAATAAGTTTAAAAGCCTATAAACATTCATGCAGGCTAACCATCTTTTAAGTTCTTGGGGGACAAGCAACTCCCACTATCATTGCAGAAAGTCATTCAATTTATTGGAAGGACTATGCATCATTACCAAGAAAAATACAAAAGATAAGGAGGATGATGAAGGACTGATAAACCACTATTTTATGGTTTATCTTGTGCTCAATTGAGTGGATTTTATCAACTCTTTACCCACTTATTCATAATATTTGCATAGTTTTATATTTCCTTCCTAATTTTGTACTATGATTGAAAACGTGCTTCTTTGATCTTATATTTGCTTATTATTAATCCTCTCTTATTACCATTAGATGCCTTGATATGTGTGTTAAGTGATCTCATAGATTACAGGGTAGGAATGGCTCAGAGGATGGAAAGGAAGCATGCAAAAGTGGAAGGAATACAAGAAGTTGGAGAAATTGCTAAGCAGTCCAGCCTGACCTCTTTGCACTCAAACGGCTATAACTTTAGCTACAGAGGTCCAAACGATGCGGTTCCAGTTGCGTTGGAAAGCTAACGTCCGGGACTTCGATTTGATATATAATTTGCCATAGCTGCCTCGACGCCAGGCGACGCGAACGCGTGGGTCACGCAGATGCGTGACCTGGCAGGAACACAACCCGCGCGGCCGCGTAAGCCATGCGGCCGCGTCACTTTTCCGCGACCTGTACGTACTAGAATACGCTGGGGGCAATTTCTGGGCTATTTTTAACCCAGTTTGCGGCCCAGAAAACACAGATTAGAGGCTATAAAGTGGGGGAATCCATTCATTCATGAGGAGGCTCTCATAATTCACTTTTCATGTTTTAGATGTAGTTTTTAGAGAGAGAGGTTCTCTCCTCTCTCTTAGTGTTAGGATTTAGGATTTCTCTTAGTTTTAGGAGTGGCTCTCAATCCCGGGTTCTTTATTTATTCTATTATTTTATTTCAGTTTGTTAATGTTGGTTTACGAACTTCATGTTAGAATTGATTTCTTTTATTAATGCATTTTGAGGTATTTCAGATTATGATTGTTTTATTCTGTTTAAGATTGCTTTCAATTCAATTTAGATTTATTTTTCCCTTTCGGCTTTGGTTAAATAATTGGTGACCCTTGAGTTATCAAACTCATTGTTGATTGAAAATTGGAAATCTTCAAGAATTAATTCAAGTTCCAATAACTCTAGTCTTTCCCAAGGAAATACTAGGACCTGAGGAATCAGAATTAATTCATCCACATAACTTACCTTCATAGTTAGAGGTTAACAAAGTGGGAGAAGAATCTAATTCTCTTTACAATTGATAAGGATAACCAGGATAGGACTTCCTGTTTTCGTACCTCGCCAAGAGTTTATTTTATAGTTATTTATTTACTTTATTTCTTCTTATGCAACATACTGCTCCCTAATTTCTAAAACCCCTAATTTACAAACTCATAACCAATAATAAGAACATACCTCCCTGCAATTCCTTGAGAAGACGACCCAAGGTTTGAATACTCGGTTATCAATTTCAAGGAGGTTTGTTACTTGTGACAACCAAAACGTCTGTATGAAAGGACCTTTGAAGGTTTAGAAACTATACTTGCAACGAGGATTTATCTGTAAATTTCTAGACCACGCAAAGGTTCTCTCATCAAAATGGCACTGTTGCCGGGGAATTGCAAACGTGTGCCTTATTATTGGTTATTGTAAATATTTGCTTTTTGATTTGTTTTTATTTTTTATTTTTATTTTCTTTTTTGTAAATTAAGAGGTTATTGATTTTTATTTTAAAATTTTTTTCTTATCTTATCTTATTTCAAAAATCAAATTTAAAAAATTTCAATTTTCAAATTTCAAAAAAAAAAAATTCAAATTTCAAAAAATTAAAAATTCAAATTTCAAAATTTAAAATTCAAATTTCAAAATTTAATTTTCAAATTCAAAATTTAAATAACCTTTTAATTTCAATTTGTTTTTATTTTTTTAATTTTTTTTATTTGCTATCATGAACTCTCACCCCTTTGGCTATGAGTCTGGTTACAATAATGTTGCAGGAAGAAGTAATTACAATGAGAACAGGCATCAAGGTTGGAACAATCAAAGATGGGAGGAGCCACAAGGACTTGATCAATCCTCATGGCAACAACCACCTCGAATGGACTATCAACAACCACCACCATATGCTTGTGAACCCTTTCCTCAACATAACCTTGGACTACCAAACTCACAAGCCCCTTTCCGCCATTCACCTCCATATGACCCTAACCCTCAACCACCATACCAACCACCTTATGAGCCATATGAACCATATATAGAACCACCCCAATTCTAACCCAATTACTCCTAAGAACCACCACTTCAATATTCATCATCTCCATATCCATCAATCCAAGAGCACTATGATCCTACTTATGAAAGCCGAGTACATCAAGAGACAAAGGATCGTTTCAAGGAAACAGTGGATCGATTTCAGGCAACCATTCAACAACTGGAGCAAGTAGTAATTCAATGGGTTTCTAGGCACTCAAATATACAAGGATCAGCCACAGCTCCATGTGGACAGTCTACTGAAGAGCGTAGCATGACGGAGATACCAGAAACCCCAGTGGACAAGACAGAGAATGAATTCGTACTAGAACAAGTAGAAGACACTGTCATTGTTCAAGAAGAAGAAGAAGTGGTTGAAGACTTAGGAGATGCAGAACCTCCATGGGAACGTCAAGACATAGAGCCTCCTTCCAAGACGGTTGAAATTGATGCTG
Source organism: Arachis hypogaea (assembly GCF_003086295.3). Classification (NCBI taxonomy): domain Eukaryota; kingdom Viridiplantae; phylum Streptophyta; class Magnoliopsida; order Fabales; family Fabaceae; genus Arachis; species Arachis hypogaea. The sequence goes on along the minus strand of NC_092038.1, from coordinate 92,589,818 downwards.
AGGAGGGTGTACAACCTCCAAAGCATATCATAGTTGAAGACTTGGAAGAGGTTGATCAAGAGATGGAGATTCAAGAAGAAGAAGCACAACCTACCATGCCCTTGGAAAGCAATGAAGAGGAGATTGAATTGAAAGAGAGCTACTGATGAGCGGATAATTTGTACGCTTTTTGGCATTGTTTTTAGTATGTTTTTAGTATGATCTAGTTAGTTTTTAGTATATTTTTATTAGTTTTTAGTTAAAATTCACTTTTCTGGACTTTACTATGAGTTTGTGTGTTTTTCTGTGATTTCAGGTATTTTCTGGCTGAAATTGAGGGACCTGAGCAAAAATCTGATTCAAAGACTAAAAAGGACTGCAGATGCTGTTGGATTCTGACCTCCCTGCACTCGAAGTGGATTTTCTGGAGCTACAGAAGCCCAATTGGCGCGCTCTCAACGGCGTTAGAAAGTAGACATCCTGGACTTTCCAGCAATATATGATAGTCCATACTTTGCCCAAGATTTGATGGCCCAAACCGGCGTTCAAAGTCACCCTCAGGAATTCCAGCGTTAAACGCCGGAACTGGCACAAGAATGGGAGTTAAACGCCCAAACTGGCACCAAAGCTGGCGTTTAACTCCAAGAGGAGTCTCTACACGAAAATGCTTCAATTCTCAGCCCAAGCACACACCAAGTGGGCCCGGAAGTGGATTTTTATGTCATTTACTCATCTCTGTAAACCTTAGGCTACTAGTTCTCTATAAGTAGGACCTTTTACTATTGTATTTTTATCTTTGGATCTTTGGATCATTTTAGATCTTTTGATCATCTTTGGACATCTAGTTCTTAGATCATTGGGAGGCTGGCCATTCGGCCATGCCTAGACCTTGTTCTTATGTATTTTCAACGGTGGAGTTTCTACACACCATAGATTAAGGTGTGGAGCTCTGCCGTACCTCGAGTATTAATGCAATTACTATTGTTCTTCTATTCAATTCCGCTTGTTCTTGTTCTAAGATATCACTTATTCTTCAACTTGATGAATGTGATGATCCGTGACACTCATCATCATTCTCACCTATGAACGTGTGACTGACAACCACCTCCGTTCTACCTTCGATTGGGTGAATATCTCTTGGATTCCTGATACACGATGCATGGTTGATCGCCTGACAACCGAGTGCTCGCCTGACAAACGAGCCAGCCATTCCGTGAGATCAGAGTCTTCATGGTATAGGCTAGAACTGATGGCGGCATTCAAGAGAATCCGGAAGGTCTAACCTTGTCTGTGGTATTCTGAGTAGGATTCAATGATTGAATGACTGTGACGTGCTTCAAACTCCTGAAGGCGGGGCGTTAGTGACAGACGCAAAAGAATCACTGGATTCTATTTCGGCCTGATCGAGAACCGACAGATGGATAGCGTGCCGTGACAGGGTGCGTTGAACATTTCCACTGAGAGGATGGGAGGTAGCCACTGACAATGGTGAAACCCTTGCTTGAGCTTGCCATGGAAAGGAGTAAGAAGGATTGGATGAAGACAGTAGGAAAGCAGAGAGACGGAAGGGAAGGCATCTTCATACGCTTATTTGAAATTCCTACCAATGAATTACATAAGTATCTCTATCTTTATCTTTATGTTTTATTCATCATTCATAACCATTTGAGTTTGCCTGACTAAGATTTACAAGGTGACCATAGCTTGCTTCATACCAACAATCCTTGTGGGATCGACCCTTACTCGCGTAAGGTTTATTACTTGGACGACCCAGTACACTTGCTGGTTAGTTGTGCGAAGTTGTAGTGATCACAATTTTGTCCACCAGCTACCAAGAGGAAGAGGTTGAAATTGAAGAAGCTTGCAAAGAGGTGGTAATTATCAGAGAGGAGCACAAGGGAGTGGAGCTTGCAATTTCATTAAAAATACCTCCCCCTAAGTTGCCATCATCCTTCACAACATTCAAGTGGGTAAAATTCATATCCCTTAGCTTTCTAATCCCACTTGAATATGGGCTACTGGAGACAGATGGTCAACTTAGAGCTCTTTGTGGCATCAAGAGTAAGAGGAAGATGGTCAGTGGTAAGAATTGTCCTGCAAGGTTCATCATGGTTGGAAGCTTTAAGTTTAAACACAAAGGTTGGTATAAAGCTCAACTGAATGGGTCTAGGAAGCTGTTTGGTCGCTGCAGTGAGAATTCAGATCACCTTTCACCCGGCTGGAAAAATGCAGATCGAGACAAAAACAGGTGTAAAAGTAAAGTTTGGGATCCTGTAATCTGTTCTGGCATTTGTCACCCTGAAAGCCTAAGAATCTGTTTGAAGCTTCTTAAGGGCTTTACATGCTTAGTTTGGGATCCCGGAGGACATTGAATTCACAAACATTGGTGGAGATTCCTGGATGAGTTCAAGGACAAGCCACCATAACAGGAAGCTCACCAAATGTCCAACTTAAGAACTTTAACTAAAAGTGCTAGGTAGGAGACAACCCACCATGGTACGATCGTTCATTTTTCATTTTTATTTAGTTTTATTTATTTTCTAGTTTTATTTTATTTTATTATATTGAACCTGGAGTTTTGCGTCACATTCATATTAACACTGCATTCTTCATTTTAAAAAAAAAAGGGATTTACGCATGCGACGCGGCAGCGTCGCTGACGCGTCCGCGTCGTATGTGCGTTAGGAGGAAAAGAAATTGAACAGAGAGTTACGTAGGAGCAGGGCTGGAGGCGTGCCAAGGGCACAAATCGTCCTACGCGACCGCATCGCTGATGCGCCCGCATCATTTGCAAAATGGCTTCCCCACGCGTCTGCGTCACCCACGCAACCGCGTGGCCTTGGATTTCAATGTAACAAGGTGTATGGCCGAAAGTTGAGCTGGAATTGGGCTGGACTCGTGTTGGAAGCCCAAGCCCTACCACGCGACCGCGTGCCCCACGCGGCCGCATCATTTTAAAAAAAGGCCACCCGCGCGATCGCGTCGACCACGCGACCGCGTCACCCTGGATTTTGGCAATACTAAGTTTTGAACAGAGAGTTGTGCGACCGCGAGGCTGCACTCGCGCCACTAGCACAAATCAAGTCACGCGATCGCGTGCCCCACGCGACCGCGTCGCTAGCGTCGCACAACCTCTCCAGATTAGTGCCAATTTTCTTATCTTTTCTTCTCCGAATCCTTATTCTTCTTATCTTTTCTTATTTCTTTCTTCTTCCTTTCTTATTTTCTCTCACTTCCATTCTATTTTATTTAATTTATTTACATACTTTCATTCATTGCATTTTTTTTATTTTGTGCATATTTTTATTTTCTTTTCTAAATTTGTTATTTTGGTGTTAAAAATTTAATTGGGAAATTATTTTCTTGTAAATTATTATGAAATTGTTTGACAATTATATATTACTTTTTGAAGGTTTGCTTGCATGTTCAATTTAATACTTTCAATAGCTTATTTACCATACATGCTATGTGTTTGTGAAAAAGCCCATATGGCATTATGCACTTCTCTATTATACTTTATACTATTCAATGCTTGCTTTTCATAAACTCCCTTTACTATTTTATTAATTGAATATAATTGTCAATACAAACATGGTGATTTATTACAAGTGATGCTTGGTCTATGCTACTCATGCCCTTTGCTGGCATGCCAATAAACACCTTGCATTCACTTGTCCTTATATGCACTAGCTATTTTCAATTGATGGCTTTTCACATGTACTCGCGAGCATGTGTTAATGTCAATTACATCCTAATGTGCATCCATCACCACTCTTCCGTTCTCTTCCTTGCTATATATCTATTTGAATTTAATTTACTTTCTCTTCCCTTCTTCAGGATGGCCACCAAGGAAGGAAAGGAGAAAGCTACTCCCAAACCGCCGGCAAGGAAAGGAACAAAAAGAGCTCAGCTGAGAAACCACAACCCCCATCCACTTGCACATCTCAGCATGCACCGAGGACGGTGCAATCTTTAAGTGTGGGGAGCTCGATACCGATCTCCATGAGTGACTCAACACCAAAAATTTTTTATTTTATTTGTTTGTTCATTGTTGCATTTGCATAATTGATTGCATATTTGTTTGATTTTTTGCATATTTTACCACTTGGTTGAAGTAATATTTTCTTTTCCAAGAAACCTTTTAAAGTATTTCACTAATTTGAATAAAATTTTTTGTTACACTTGTTTGAAGAAATATTATATTGGAACATGGTTTAGAGCTCGAACACACAAAACCTGTAAGATTTTTTAGCCTAATTGATTGGTTGCATTTTATTAACCAATAATTTATTTTTGATGTGTGTTTTTCTCTCTAAAATTGTGATCTTTGTCTTGCTTAATTCTATATTTCCATTATTTGATGTATACATGCACTTACATGATTGAGGCCTTTGTTTCACTGAGCTCACATACCCATATGGCCTTACCTTTCATTATCCCTTGCAAACAAATTTTGAGCCTATTATACCCATTTGTTCTTTATTTTAGCACATCATCAACTCTAAGCAAAAAACAATAATGTCCTTAATTTGAATCCTTGGTTAGCTTAGACTAGTGAAAGTGCTTATAATTTAAGTGTGGGAAAATTGTGTTTGGAAACATTTGGTTTGAGAATTGAGTATGTTAGAAATTTCTGAAAATGTGAAAGAAATGTTTAGGACATGTTTATGCATTCAATAATTTAATCATATGCATTGAGAAAAACAAAAGAAAAATAATATAAAAAAAAGAGAGAAAAATAAAAGAAAAAGAAAAGAAAAGAAAAGAAAAAGAGCAAATAAAAGGGGACAAAATGCCCCAAAGTGAGTGGTGAAAGCAATGCATATGAGTTGTACTTGAAATTAGAATGTATGAATATGTGGAAAACATAGTTAATGGATGGTTAAATGTTGTATTATGATTACATGGATTGTTTAAGTTAGGTGGAAAAGTTTAAGTTAATTAAGGATTAAGATTTTTAGTCCACTTGGCCAAATACAATCCTACCTTAACCCTAACCCCATTACAACCCTTAAAAGACCTCTTGATATGTGTATTTATGCATTAAATTTTTGTTGATTGTTAGATGAAGAGCAAGCCTTAGAAAGCAAGGTTAGTAGAGAATTGAGAGAGTCGAACCTTAAACACTTGAATGATTAGAGTGTATACACTTTCAATGAGGGTTCGATACTCGATTCTTTGTTCCCGGCTTTCATGAGCTATTTTCTTCTGAAAGTTTACTTTTACTTCATTTTTATGATTTGAATTAGTGAAATCCAGTTCATATATGTTCTTGAAAGATTTATTTATTTTTAACCAAGTAGGTAGAAACATTCTGCATGTAGTTGCATTCATATAGATAGGATTGCATTTCATATTAATCTACCATTCCTCTTCATCTTTATAGTTTCTCTTGAGCTTAGCATGAGGACATGCTAGTGTTTAAGTGTGGGGAGGTTGATAAACCACTATTTTATGGTTTATCTTGTGCTTAATTGAGTGGATTTTATCAACTCTTTACCCACTTATTCATAATATTTGCATAGTTTTATATTTCCTTCCTGATTTTGTACTATGATTGAAAATGTGCTTCTTTGATCTTATATTTGCTTATTATTAATCCTCTCTTATTACCATTAGATACCTTGATATGTGTATTAGGTGATCTCAGAGATTACAGGGTAGGAATGGCTCAGAGGATGGAAAGGAAGCATGCAAAAGTGGAAGGAATACAAGAAGTTGGAGAAATTACTAAGTTGTCTAGCTTGACCTCTTTGCACTCAAACGGCTATAACTTTAGCTACAGAGGTCTAAACGACGCGGTTCCAGTTGCGTTGGAAAGCTAACGTCCGGGGCTTCGATTTGATATATAATTTGCCATAGCTGCTCCGACGCCAGGCGACGCGAACGCGTGGGTCACACGGACGCGTGACCTGGCAGGAACACAACCCGCGCGGCCGCGTGAGCCATGCGGCCGCGTGAGCCATGCGGCCGCGTCACTTTTCTGCGACCTGTACGTACCAGAATACGCTGGGGGCAATTTTTGGACTATTTTTAACCCAGTTTGCGGCCCAAAAAACACAGATTAGAGGCTATAAAGTGGGGGAATCCATTCATTCATGAGGAGGCTCTCATAATTCACTTTTCATGTTTTAGATGTAGTTTTAGAGAGAGAGGTTCTCTCCTCTCTCTTAGTATTAGGATTTAGGATTTCTCTTAGTTTTAGGAGTGGCTCTCAATCCCGAGTTCTTTATTTATTCTATTATTTTATTTCAGTTTGTTAATGTTGGTTTACGAACTTCATGTTAGAATTGATTTCTTTTATTAATGCATTTTGAGGTATTTCAAATTATGATTGTTTTATTCTGTTTAAGATTGCTTTCAATTCAATTTAGATTTATTTTTCCCTTTCGGCTTTGGTTAAATAATTGGCGACCCTTGAGTTATCAAACTCATTGTTGATTGAAAATTGGAATTCTTTAAGAATTAATTCAAGTTCTAATAACTCTAGTCTTTCCCAAGGAAAGACTAGGACCTGAGGAATCAAAATTAATTCATCCTCATAACTTACCTTCATAGTTAGAGGTTAATAAAGTGGGAGAAGAATCCAATTCTCTTTACAATTGATAAGGATAACCAGGATAGGACTTCCTGTTTTCGTACCTTGCCAAGAGTTTATTTTATAGTTATTTATTTATTTTATTTCTTCTTATGCAACATACTGCTCCCTAATTTCTAAAACCCCTAATTTACAAACTCATAACCAATAATAAGAACATACTTCCCTGCAATTCCTTGAGAAGATGACCCGAGGTTTGAATACTCGGTTATCAATTTCAAGGGGGTTTGTTACTTGTGACAACCAAAACGTCTGTATGAAAGGACTTTTGAAGGTTTAGAAACTATACTTGCAACGAGGATTTATCCGCAAATTTCTAGACCACGCAAAAGTTCTCTCATCAAGGACTAAGCAAGAAGATACCAAGAGGTTGTATTATTTTCAAATTATTTCTGATTTGAAGTGCTCTAATTAGAAATCTAAATGTACCCCTGCTGATTAGTTTAAGTTGTTCACATTCTATTTGTTTACTGTCTTTTAGTTATCATCTAAGTGTGCTAGTCTAAGTGCTTATTTCTTGCTTGAATATATGCTTTGTTCCCCTTTGCATGAATAAAAGAAAAATGTTGTGAAACATAGAAAGATGAATAATCCAATTTGGTAAGAAATAGAATAAGGTTATGTGGTGGTGCATGCTTGATTATTTAGCAAGTTCACTAATAAAGATGAAGGGTAGAATGTCTTTTAAAGAATGAACTTTGTTGCTGTATGTGAAACCTTTGAGAAATAAAAATCCTTGGAAGAAAGAAAGAACAAAAAAAAGGGAAGAAAAGCCAATGTTGGTGGCAAAGTTGGGCCACCAACGGCCAACACCAACGTTGGCAACCAAAAAGAAAGAAACAAGTAGATAAGCTAGGCACCAATAGCTTGACTCTTAAGATACATGCCTGTGGTGTTTTTGTATTAGGATTGCTCGGTGATAAACCCTAATTTTGTGGTTTATCTTGTGCTTAATTTGGGGGATTTTATCACCTTTTCCCACATTTATTCAATGAAATCGCATGGTTTTGTAATTCTCCTTGAATTTGTGCTTAAAAGTGAAAACATACTTTTTAGGCCCTTAAATTGGTAATTTTTATTCACCTTTGATTCCACTAAATATTTTGATGTGTTTGTTAGTGAATTTAGGTTGAAAAGGCTATGAACGGATCAAAGGAGTGAAGAGAAAAGCATGCAAAGTGGAGAACTCATGGAAAAACAATAATTTGGAGTGCATACATCGACGCATACACGTGACAGACACGCACTGATACGTAAAAATTAACTTCATGTAATTATACGGCAAGTATACTGGGTCGCATTGAGTAATAAAACTCACTTAGAGTGAGGTCGATCCCACGGAAATTGGTGGATTAAACAATTTTAGTTAAATGATGTTCTAGTTAGGCAAACAAATTGTGATTTCTTGATAAATTTAACTTGAAAATAAAGTGTAGAATTATAAATGACAAGAAAATATAATGACTGGAAGTAAAGTGAATGAAATAAATGACTGGAAATGTATTAGCAGAAACTTAAAGTGCAAGAAAATAAGAACTGAACTGTAAATAGAAGAAGAGTAAATTGCAAGTAATTAAAAGCTGAATGTAAATTGCAGAAATGTTAAATTGCAGGAATGTAAACAAGGGAATTGGGGATTGGATGATGAAAAATTCAAAAGAACAGAGGTAAAGATTGATGATGGGTGAGATCACTAGGGATCAGAGATGCTAATTTCTCAAGAATTAATGGTTTTCAATTCCTTCTCAATCATGTAAGATAGATCCATGGCAGATTGTAAGTAATTGCGTCCCAATCTCTTGGTGACTCAATTTCTCTCATCACAATCAATTGCCACTCTCGTGATCTAATTGGTCATGAGAAGAGATGAAGTTCAATAAATAATCCTCAATGCCACACAACTCTCAGGATCTCAATTCAGGGAGGTTACATCTCACATACCAACCCATAATATATCAATCAAGAGAATTATGAGAGGATAAACTCTAAACTGACTTCTGTTACTCCTTTCTCAAGTTCATCACATAATTCAAATATATTCAATCCCTCTCTCGATAGTAATTGAATCTGTGAAGAACAAGAGTTCCCTCTTAGATAACTCCACTTGAATTGAGAGGAAAAGAAGAATTATTAATTCATTGAAACCAACAGAGCTCCTCCCCCTAGTGAAAATGGGATTTAGTGACTCATAGCTCCAAATACAAATTGAAATTCAAAACTGGAAATTAAGCTAAGCATAGAAATGAGAAAGAAAAGAAAGTTTCTAATAAAAGTAAAATGGAGAAAGTGATCTATAATCTGAGTGCAGAAAGTAAAATTCAAAAGGTGTAAAAAGTACAAAAGATATCTAAAAGAAGATCCAGCTAAAGCCCTTTGTGATTCAATATTCCCCCTTTTTATACTGGTTTAGTGGCTTCTTCAATTGTACCTGAAATTTGCTTTAATTGGGCCTTTTTGTTTGTACTTGGACGAACCCAGCTTCAGGCGAACGTAACACACTTGATGAGAGCGGAGCATTCGCATACCCACGTATACGCGTCTCTTATGCGTGCGCGTCGATGACATCTCCGTACTTATAACGCGTACGCATCCTATACGCCTATGCGTCGTACACACATACGCGTGGATTGCACAATGTCACTTCCACGCTGCTGCTCCATCCACGCGTTTGCATAACCCTTCACAAATGCCACAACCACGCGTACGCGTCATTCATTCGTACGCGTCGATGGCCAAATTTCAAATCCTAACTTCGACTGTTGTCGCAGGTGCTCCCTAATGAAGAACGCAGTGCTCTTGAGTGAAGAGCGTAGATCCTTTCCACGCGTGTGCGTCGTCCACGCGTACTTGTGCCCTTTCGAAGATGCGACTTTCACGCGTACGTGTCACCCATGCGTACGCGTCGCTAGTCAAAATATCTTGGGTGAAGAACGTAGCGCTCTTTGAAAGAGGGAGCGTAGCACTAAGATTGTGCTTCAGGAGAACGTAGCATTCCTCAAACGAGCAGAGCGCTCTTCTCCCCTGTCATGATAATAAACAACATCCAATCAAAGCTCTGCATCTCTCAATTTTTATAATTCAAGTTTTCAACACTTTCTTATGTTCTTTTCATGGAATCTCAACAAAATCACTTAGTTCTTGATATATTAGTGTATAATGAGAAACTTCATTCAAGTACTTGTTTATTTCAAAGAAAAGGCACAAAATTAAGCTAAAACTACTTAAAGTAACTAGCTAATCTAACAATAATGTGAATGCATCACAACACCAAACTTAAAACCTTGCTTGTCCTCAAGCAAGAAAAGAAATATGCACAAAGGTTTCTTTTAATTGGAATGGGTTGAAGAAATTCTTATAATGCCTTTGTGAGTGAAGTGATTAAGTGATAGTGGGGTGAACTCTAAATGATATACTTATGCAGGGATTCCAGTGCTTATTAGTCCCTACATTTTGGAAGTCTTAGATCTTAGGACCTTCATTTAAATGATATTGTGGAAATCTCTCTATAGATAATCACCTTGAAGCAGTTTTTTTCTTTTCTTTATCCGTATCTTGGCCTTGACTATTGGTGTCATATCTCAAAACGGCTTTTTAAGATAAGCTTTCAATCAATACTCCCAAACCAATTGGTCTAAGGTATAAGGTGTTAAAGCACCCCTTAGGTTTTACTTGCTCAAGCCTCTCTCTTTGACACAATTCTACCACAAGCATTTAACTAGGATAGTAACTCTTTGAGTTCTTGTTTCTTTCTTTTTTCTTCCTAGTAATTGATGCTCAGAGCCTTGTACCTTGTTCTTTGTTTTTCTGTTTCTTTTTTTTTTCTTTTATTGCTGCTTCTTGGATCAATAGATGTTTGAGAATTTCCATAATACTTCTCTAAACTTTATTTCCTGCCTATGAGCTCCCATACAAGTTTTCACAAACATGCAACCTCAGTACACAATCATACAATCAGAACCACCACTTCTCTTAATTTTTTGCTTGCCTTAGCATTTTTAGGATTCCTCAATCCTTCTTTTCAAAGAAATGTTCTCTGTTTACATTTTTAGAGATATTAAGTGCAAGCAATTTTTCAAGAGTATGGTGCTGTGAGATATCAAGCATCATGGTTATTAAGCCACAAAGAAACTATGCTAAACAAACATTTTAAGTTGATGAGTACCACACAAGCAACACAACCAATCATAAAAAAAATGCAGAACATAAAAGCTTAATCTAACATAGAAGTGCAGAACATGAAAACTTGGAAGGCATATCATTTTTCATATATGCATCTTCTTTATTTACTAAGACTATGAAAGGACCTTCACCACCTCTAATTTTTGTAGACCTTCCCTTTGCTTGACTCTCCTTTCTTCTCTTTGTTCCTTGACTCCTGCTTTTTCTCCCTCCTTGCTTCTTCTTATTTTTCAATTTGTTCTACTTCATCCCATACCCCAGCATTCATCATGTGTTGTTTCATTTTCTCCTAATTTCTTTTTGCTCTGGCTGTTTGTGACTCTCCTAATTTAGGACATTGTGAGAATGGTCTAATCTCTCGATTCAACACTGGCATGCTGATAGTCAGGTAGTTAAGCTTGGCTTGTGTATCTATGTCATATTGCACTCTATCCGAGTGCCTGGCCTCTCTAGCAGTATGATATATGTTTTTCCAGCGCAGAAAATTTTGGAGATATCCTTCAAGCTGATCTTGTCGTTAAGATATTTTGTTGAAAGACTCTTGGAATTGATTTGATTGCTCCTTATGCTGATCCTATAGTCTTGCTTGAAAGTCTCTTTGTTGATCCATTATTCTGTGTTGGAAATTCTATTGCTGCTTGATAAACCACTATTTTATGGTTTATCTTGTGTTTAATTGAGTGGTTTTATCAAATCTTTACCCACTTATTCATATGAACTGCATGATTTTACAATCTCTTCCTAAGTTTGTTCTATGGTTGAAAACTTGCTTCCTAGAGATCTGTAATTTGTGTATTTCAATTCTCCTTTATACCATTCAATGCTGTGATCCATGTGTTAAGTGTTTCAGGCTTCACAGGGCAGGAATGGCTTAGAGAATGGAGAGGAAGCTTGCAAAAATGGAAGGAACATAAGAAACTAAGGAGATAACCAGCGAGCACCGACACGCGCGCGTGGCTCACGCGAGCGTGCCAAAATGGAGAAAATCGTAGTGACGCGTGCGCGTGCTTGACGCGTACGCGCAGATTGGAGTCTGCACGAATGACGCGCATGTGTGGACGACACGTACACGTGACAAGGAAAATCGCTAAATGACGCGCACGCGTGACCGACGCGTACGCGTGACTTGTGCGATCTGCAAAAATAACAGAAAACGCTGGGGGCAATTTCGAGCCGAGCTTTGACCCAGTTTTCGGCCCAGAAACACAGAATAAAGCTAGGGAACGAACAGAGACTCAACATACATCAACACACATTCTCATTAGAATAGTTTTAGGATTTTAAATCTGAATCTAGAGAGGAACTACTCTTCCTCTAGGTTCTCTTTACATTCATAGTTTATTAGTTCTATGCTTTTTGCCTCGGATATTGAAGAGTCATCACCTCCATTGAAGATACTATTCTAGTTTGTTTCCTTACTTGCTCTTTTATTTATTCCATATTCTTAATTCTTCTTTACAGTGGTAATTGGATTATTTTCATGGATTGTTGATACAGAGGATTACTTTTATTTTTAATTAATTTTTCAGTCTCTATTTTATTTAATTTATTATGTCTTCTTCTTATATTTTTCTGAGTATTATATTAATGTCAATGGAGTAGATCCCCTACTTGACATGGGGGTTGATTAAAAGGAGACACTTGAGTTGGAAGGCTTAAGTGCAGATTAAACTGGAAGTTGTTGGCTAGTTCTGTATTTACTAACTCTAGACCTTCCCAAATGAGAGGACTAGGATTTTCGAATAAGAGTTAGCTCAATCACTTGACTTTCCTTTATCTAGTAAGGGTTAATTAAGTGAAAACAACAACCTTTTTGATACTACACCTAAGAGATCCCAACAAGGATAGAACTTTCAATTGATTATTCCCCCAGTCAAGGCCTTTTTAGAATATTAATAATCATTCTTAGTTTTTATTTCTTTAATTTACAACTATTTAATTTCTCATTATCTAACTCAACTCTCTTGAAAACCCCTAATTAATAAATTAGCATTTTCTCTGCAACTCATTGGAAGACGACCTGGGACTCATACTCCCAGTATTTTATTTCTAAAATTTTGTGACAACTCTTTTAAATTGATACGTGGAATCTTCATTGGTTAAGAGCTATAGTTGCAACGCCTTTTCTCGATAAACTCTTGATCAGTGATTTTTCGCCACGTCATTGCTCCATCATTTTCATGTATTGCTTTTGTTGCTGCTCCTGAATCCTCATTTGTTGTTCATGAGCCCTCATATATTGCTCTTGTTGCTGCTCTTGAGCCCTCATATATTTCTAGTGGGGAGTATTGATCTTCTCACTATTTCATACCAAACCTTGCCCTCAGGTGAGAGATCAATCCTCTTCAAGTGGCTTGGATTCCCATTTAAATCTCAAACCCAGTCTTTGCCTTCCATACATATATCATTCACCAACTCATCAGGGTCATTCTCGCCCTTTATTCTTTCTTTAAAACTGGGCTCTCTGAAAGGTATTGCTCTTATTTGTAGAACCCACATGATTGTTGCTGGGATGAAGTCCACTTCAACTCTCCTAACATAACTTTTGTAAGGGAGGCTAGTTTTGCTTTACCTTACTGTATTTGCATAGAACTCCTGTATCATAGTTGCACTTATGTCTGTCAAAGGTTCACTCAGGAGTTCCCATCTTCTCTTTTCAATTACTTTCCTTATTATGGGGTAATCACCTTCCTTCAATTTGAATCCGATCTCTAGAATGACTTCTTTCTCCTCTATCCACCCATGATATTGTAACTCATGAAATTGAGATTTAAATCTCTTTTTGTGATAGGTGGCTGGTTCATCTTTAACCGGTTGCTCCCCTTTTCTTCTTTTAGAACTTGGTAAGGCCATTGAATAGAGAAGGAGGAGGCCGAATCCACAACACCAAACTTAGAGTGGTGCTTGTCCTCAAGCACAAGAAGAGTTATGAGCAAAAGTGAGAAGAAAAGGGCTAGGAAATGAGGTGTATGAACACTGTTGGCAGTGATGAAGTGGGATTAAGAAGAAAATCTTGGATAAAGTAAAGCTTAGGAAGAAAAGAGGTGGAATGGGCACGGTGTCATTATCTTGGTTTGGAAAAAAAAGATTTGGATTGCATGAGGAGATCTTATGAATAAGGCAAAGGTATGTGAGCAAAGGAAATGTTACTTGTCAATTTAAAGCAAGGGAAAAAGTTATTGGAGCAGGACAACCTATGTAAAATTTGGTGTCCATCATAAGCTACATGTAAAATCAGTGACCCTCTTTCACAGTTGATTTTGTTCCCTTAAATGCATATGAAGAAACATTTTATTTCTAACTACTAAAGTATAAAATTAAAAGGATACTTTGCATGGGTTTCCTCCCATGAAGCGCTCTTTTATCGTCATTAGCTTGACGTTGCAACTTTTGTGTTCAAGTCAATGACGTACGGAAAAATCACCGATCAAGAGTTTATAGAGAAAACAACGTTGCAAGTATCCCAGGTCGTCTCCCAATGAGTTGCAGAAAGAGGACTATTTTATTAATCAGAGATTTTCCAAGAAATTTTTGAGCTTAAGAAACAGAGAAATAAATGATTGAGAATTTATGTAATTTAAATAAAGGTCTTGACCGGGAGAATATTAAATGGAAGTTCTATCCCTGTTGAATTCTCTCAAGTGTAATAATAAAAGGGTTGTTATCCTACTTAGTTATCCCTTATTATATAAGGGAAAGTCAAGTACTCTCAAACTAATCCTATTGCTTGCGTCCTAATCCTTTCCTAAGAAGGGATTAGAGTCGAAGACAGGAGAATTAGCCAACAACTTCCAATTAATATTAACACTTGAGTATTCTAACTCAAGGTTTTCCTTTTAATCAACTCCCAATCAAGTTAGGGAACTACTCCATTATCATGAATATAACTTTCACAGAATTAAAAGAGGAATAAAAGAAAGATATGATAATTAATAACTAAAATTCAATTAAAAGTAAAAAATGGTTCTTTGCATTAATAAATCCCAAAATCATGAACATACTTATATAAATAGAGTCAATGGGAAATAAAAGAGTAAAGGAATAGAGAAACAAACTAAAATGAGGAAGCTCCAACGGAGGTAATGAATCTTCTCAATATCCAAAGCAAGGCACTAAAACTCTAAAACTATGAATGTGAAGAAAACCTAGAGGAAGAAGTAGAATTCTCTCTAGATTCCAAAACTAAACTAAAACTATGCAGAATGAGAATGTGTCTTGAGTCTCTGCTGTTCCCTGGCTCTAGTCTGTGTTTCTGGGCCGAAATCTGGGTCTAAAACTGGCCCGAAATTGCCCCCAGCAATTTTTGCAATTTTTGCAAGTCACACATGTCACGCGTGCGTGCCAGGTGCACTCGATTGTGCTTTTTGCTTGTTGCGCGTCTGTGCCAGGTGCGCGTGCACGTCAATATGTGAATGCGCTAATGTGCGCATGCACGCCAGGTGCGCGCACGTGTGCCGCTCCTCGCTGGTCAGCTTCTTTGTTTCCTTACGTTCCTTCTATTTTTGCAAGCTTCTTTTCCATCCTCTAAGCCATTCCTGCCCTATAAAGCCTAAAAACACTTAACGCACAGATCACGGCATCAAATGGTATAAAGGGGAATTAAAAAAATATAATTTAAATGTCTAGGAAGCAAGTTTTCAACCATAGAATAAAATCGGGAAGGAATTGTAAAATTATGCAAATCATATGAATAAGTGGGTAAAGAGTTTATAAAAAACCACTCAAATTAGCACAAGATAAACCATGAAATAGTGGTTTATCAAACTCCCCACACTTAAACAATAGCATGTCCTCATGCTAAGCTCAAGGAGACAAAAAGAGTGAATAGGAAAAGTAAGACTCATGCAACACAACCTATGTACATGAATGCAATTATATGATGAAATGTACATGCCTACTTAGTTAAGAAAATAAACAAGTCTTCCCAGACAAACAGAAATCAAATTCCACTAATCCAAATCACACAATAAAAGTCAAGTAAACTTGGGAGGAGACAGCTCGTGAAAGCTAGGAACATAGAGTTAAGCTTTGAACCCTCACTAAGAGCGTATATGCACTCTAGTCACTCAGGTGTATAGGGTAATCCACTTTAGTCTCCTCCATTCACACCTTATAAAACCTTGTTCTGCATCTAACCAATCAACAAATATCTAATGCACACATGCAAACATCATGAGGTATTTCTTAAGGTTGTAATGGGGCTTAGGTAAGGGTGAGGGTACATGTATGGGCATGTGAGCTGAAAATTGAATCCTTGATTATCCTAAGTTCTCACCTAACACACACACACATTTCCTATGCTTCTGAAATCATGCCTAACAACCCATAGTCTTAGTTTGTATATTGCATCTACTCATGCACTTAATTGTTCTTTTTATTTCACCTCATATGCATTGATTCTTTTTATTAAACTTATCATTTGGGGTGCTTTCATTCCCCTAGACTTAAACTGAAATAATCATATTTCTTTTTTTTTTTTGAAAGCATTGTAGCACCAATGTATATGGTTTACATAATTTCACATGAGTAGCATTTAGACCTTAGATATTTATCAATTAACATACATTCTTATTAACCTGAGTTTCCATAGTTTCCCCACACTTAGCTTGCAGACAATCTCTGTCTTAAGCTAACCAAAGATTCAATTAAGGTAAGTACTTATTTTTCCACTTAAGGCTAGTGATGTGGTAATATAGAGAATAACAGGGGATATAGAGGTTCAAAGTGGCAAACAAGGGATAATTAGAATGGTAGGCCATTTAGGATAGTGAGCTGATAACAAATGATAGCCTCAATCATACATATGCATGAATACATCAAATAATGGCCATATAGAATGGAACAAACCATAGATTGCAATCATAGAGGAGATAAAACACACAAGAATAAAATAATGGTTAAATGATGTAACCATACAATTAGGCTCAAAATCTCACTGGTTTGTGTGTTCTAGCTCTAAACCATGTTCCAATTTACAATCTTCAAACAAGTTTAACATAGGATTTTGGTTTGAATTAGTGAAATTTTCAAAAATAGGGTCTTTGAAATGGACTCATTATTTTTGAACCAAGCAGAGTACACATGCAACTAATTATTATTATGCAATCTATTCTATCTAAACAAAAAGAAAATTTATCTACTGGTGCTAAGAAAAAGAAAAGTTACCTCCGGAAGTCAGGTACTGACCAACCTCCCACACTTAAAGCTTGGCGCCGTCCTCGGTGCCATCAGTTAAGAGCAAGGGAACGCTGGAAGTGTTGCCTCCAGTGTTTGGTTTGCCTTGGCTGCCTGTGCTACTAGATGAAGGGGAGTCTGACGTGTCCTGTAGTCCTGGAGGTGGGTGTGTACCAACAATCAGCTCCTTGAGGTATGTAAATCGGTGCTTGTTACGGTGCTCCCAGCGTTTTTCCTGCCGGTCTAGCCGGTCCAACTTCTGAAGTATCTGAAGGAGTAGCTGATTTGTTGAAGGTGCGTGTGATGTGGAAGGAGAAGGGATATCTCTGGTCGGGTCTTCAGTACTGCTGGCGGTGACTACTGGGGGTTTGATGTATTTCACACTCAGAACATATTGATTATCCCGAGGAAGCATGGCTTTGGTGTCTCCAGCTCTATAGACGACTCCAGCTGCCGAGACCAAATCTGAAACCAAGGCAGGAAAAGGTAAGTTGCCTGCAATCTGTATGTGTCCCATGGCTTACAGGATGTGTCTTGGAAAATTGAGGGGCTGGTTTGTGAGTATACACCAGATGAGAACAACCATGTCTGCAGCGAAGGAGGACTCGTGAGTTCTTGGAAAGACGTAGTGGGACATAATCTGTGCCCACATGCGAGCCTCCAAGGTAAATGCGGAAGCCAAGATGCCCTTAGGCCTGGATCGATGATAACCGTAGATCCACTGGCTGCCAGGTAGTGCTATAATTCTGAGAACGTCGTCCCAGTAAAATTGGTATCGCTGGCGCTTGAGAGAGGCTTCTTGAAATGCGTCCAATCTTTTTGGAGTAGGGGGGAGATCTAAAACTTGCTGAATGGCCCTTTTAGAGGTGCAAACTTGCTTCTGACAGACATAGACAGACTGTAGGTTTGGCATGTGAAAATTAGAGTAGAATTCAACTACCCATGAAAGGTTGACCTGCCTTGGCTTCCTCCGTAAGAATCCCCAATGTCTTCTGTCAATGCGGGGCTCCACCAAATCCACAATATTGGAGGGGAGGATAAGAAGGTGCTCATTATTGTAGTTCCTTGCCGCCAGAATGGGAAACATCTGCTCATAGAAGCGGTTAGTGAACCGCGCAGTGTCCCTTGTTGGGAAGGCTTTCTCGGTCAACTCAACCTTAATGATCCTCTTGACCCGCTTTGTTGAAGGTTTGACTGATGTTGAGGGCGATTCTTCTGCCAATGCCCTTTTTGTTCCCCTCCTTACCGGTTGTTTGGTAGCAGCTTTCTCTTTTCCCTTCTTGGTGGCCATCCTGAAAGAAAAGGAAAGAAGTACATGTAAGTCCAAAGGTTAGAGCAAGGAAGAGGACAGTACAAGTGATAATCTTACCAAGGTAAAGAAGGATGTCGTTATGGTCACGACTTCATGTAAATAGGACATCAATGAAAATATAGCAAGAATGATGAAGGCAATTAAATGCAAGATGTTTATTGGCATGCCGGCAAAAGCATGAGTAGCATAGATCAAGCATCAATTACGAAAAATGTATTATCACTCGTAACAAACTAACAATCACATTTGTATTGACAATTATAATTAGTTAATAAAATAAAATGAGGAATTTATGAAAAACAGGCATTAGAGTAGAAGAATAGAATAATTATGAATGCATAATGCCATACGGGCTTTTTCACAAACACTTAGTATGCATGTTTAATCATGATAGGGAAAGAATTAAAATTGAAAATGCAAGCATCCCAAAAATAATTAATATTAATTGTAAAATAACTCCATAATAATAATCACAAGCAATTAGATGAAAGTAGTTACCCAAATAGAGTTATAGCACCAAGTAAAATAATACAAAGAGAAATAAAGAGAATAAGAAGAAAAATAAAATAGAAAGAGAGAACCTTGAAAAGAGGATGAAAAGAGAGACAATGGGTGATATGAATGAGAAAGACGTGAGAGGAGAGGAAGAAGAAGAAGATAGAGAAGATTGGTAGAGAAGATAGATAGAGAAAAAGAAGAAACGCGGAAGAAAAAAATTAGGATTGGGAAAGATAAAATTAGAACTAGGGAGGGAAAAAGAATGAAAACTGGGCGGTGAAATAGTGAGTAATACGGTGCAACCAATACGGACGCGCACTGCATGCTCTCGCGTGCATTACGTGCGCTCAGGCGTATTGCGTAGTGGGGAAGGGACGCGTATGCGCCAGGTGCGCGTATGCGCGGGTTAGTTTGTGCTTCTAGCACAGTACCCGCCCCAGGCCAGCACAACTTTCTAGCCAAACAAGCTTTACGTCGATTTTGACATCGACGCGGATGCGCACTGCGTGCACTCGCGCGGAACGCCAAGAGAGGCAAAGGTGCGCACGTGCACAGGACGCGTGCGCGTGGGATGGAAGCTGCCCAAGGCACATTTCCAGCCCAGCTCCTGCACAACTCTCTGTTCAAATTCACCTAATTCACGTTCATAAGGGACGCGAACGCGCACTAGGCGCTGACGCGTCGATCTCCTCGTTTTTTTATGCAAATATGCAGATGTAAATGCAGACTATATGCAGAATAATAAGAAGAGTCATTAAATAAATCTAAAAAGAGAGAAGGGAACGATCATACCATGGTGGGTTTACTCCCACCTAGCACTTTTCTTTAACGTCCTTAAGTTGGACGGTCCACTAGCTCAGTCTTCTGCTGTGGGTGGATCCTCCAAGAGGAAGATCTCCGGCTCCTTACTTTTCTTCATCTGCTCTCTGTGATATAGCTTAAGGCGATGTGCATTCACCTTGATGAATTTAAAGCACAAAGGATGACTTAGGTGAAATACTCTGTATGGCTCTGCCTTTTCTACTCTATAGGGACCTTCCCATCTTGATCTCAGCTTGCCTGGCATGAGCCTTAGTCTGGAGTTGTAGAGGAGAACTAATTCCCCAGGTCTGAACTCTCTCCTTTTAATGTGCTTGTCATGCACAGCCTTCATATTCTCTTTGTATAGCCTGGAGTTATCATACGCTTCTAGGCGAAGGTTCTCTAATTCTTGTAGTTGCATATTCCTTTCAGCTCCAGCCCTCTCAAATCCCATGTTGATTTCTCTTACCGCCACGAATGCCTTATGCTCTATCTCGACTGGGAGGTGACAGACCTTTCTATAAACTAAGCGGAAGGGGCTTATCCCTATAGGTGTCTTGTACGCTGTCTGGTATGCCCAAAGTGCATTTTGTAGCCTGGTGCTCCAGTCCTTCCTATGAGGCTTGACTATCTTTTCCAAGATACGCTTTATCTCTCTGTTAGACACCTCTGCTTGTCCGTTAGTCTGTGGGTGGTAAGCAGTTGCTACCTTGTGAATAATTCCATGCTTCTTCAGTAGAGCAGTTAGTATCCTGTTACAGAAATGGGTGCCTTAATCACTTACGATTGCTCGTGGTGATCCAAAGTGACAGATAATATGGTTTCTAACAAAGGAGACAACAGTGTTAGCATCATTAGTACGGGTGGGAATTGCTTCCACCAATTTGGAAATATAATCTATAGCTAACAATATATATAAGAAGTCGCTAGAGTTGGGAAATGGACCCATGAATTCAATACCCCAAACATAAAAAATCTCACAGGACAGCATAAGTTGTTAGGGCATCTCATCCCTCTTGGATATATTACCAAACCTCTGTCATGGGGAACAAGATTTACAGAAGGCAGCAACATCTTTAAAAAGAGTAGGCCACTAGAATCCACAGTCTAAAATTTTTCTAGCTATTCTTTGAGGGCCAAAATGTCCACCACTCTCAGAGGAGTGGCAGGCCTTTAAAATGGACTGGAATTCTGATTGAGGCACACATCTTCAAATTATCTGGTCAACATCATACCTCCATAAATATGGATCATCCCAAATATAATATTTTGACTCGCTTTTCAGCTTGTCCTTCTGATGCTTAGTAAAATTGGGAGGGAAGGTATGACTAACTAGATAATCAACTACATGTGCATACCAAGGAACTACTTCAGATACTGCATGCAAGCTATCAAATGGAAAAGCATCATTGATAGGAGTGGAGTCATGCTTGATGTGCTCAAGGCGACTCAAGTGGTCCGCCACTAAATTCTGACTACCACTCCTATCTTTAATTTCTAAATCAAATTCTTGCAGCAGTAGTATCCAATATATTAGCCTTGGTTTGGACTCTTTTTTAGCTAACAAATATTTGAGAGCTGCATGGTCTGAGTACACTACCACTTTAGTGCCAAGTAAATAGGCTCAGAATTTATCCAGAGCAAAAACAATAGTTAAAAGCTCTTTTTCAGTGGTAGTGTAATTAGACTGAGCAACATCTAAGGTCTTGGAAGCATATGCAATTACAAAAGGATCCTTACTTGCGTGCTGGGCCAGCGCCGCTCCTACAGCATGGTTGGAGGCGTCACACATAATCTCAAAGGGCTGGCTCTAGTCTGGTCCTCTCACTATTGGAGCTTGAGTCAAGGTGATCTTCAGCTTATCAAACACTTCGAAACAGTCCTCACTTAGCTCAAATTTAACATCCTTCTGTAGCAGTCTAGATAGAGGTAAAGCTACCTTACTGAAGTCCTTTATAAATTGCCGGTAAAAACCTGCATGACCAGTGGTGGACGAAATTGTTATTCATGTGTTATTCCATTTTGCAAAATTCATTGCTTTTCATTCCCTAGCAATGGCGCCAAAAACATGATGCCAATACCATGGTTCACAACTTCGTTCAACTAACCAGCAAGTGTACTGGGTCGTCCAAGTAATAAACCTTACGTGAGTAAGGGTCGATCCCACAGAGATTGTTGGTATGAAGCAAGCTATGGTCACCTTGTAAATCTCAGTTAGGCAGATTAAAATTGGTTTATGGATTTTCAAATAGTTAATAATAAATAGAAAATAAAAAGGGATAGAAATACTTATGTAAATCAATAGTGGAAATTTCAGATAGGCGTATGGAGGTGCTGTGCTCCTTTTGAAACTCTACTTCACTACTCACTCTTTCTTCAATCCTTCTTACTCCTTTCCATGGCAAGCTGTATGTAGGGCATCACCATCATCAATGGCTACTTTCAATCCTCTTGGGAAAATGGTCCTATGCGCTGTCACTGCATGGCTAATCGTCTGGAGGCATCACCAGTGGTTGATGGCTACATCCCATCCTCTCAGTGAAAATGGTCCAAATGCTCTGTCACAGCACGGCTAATCATCTGTCGGTTCTCAATCAGGTTGGAGTAGAATCCATTGATTCTTTTGCGTTTGTCACTAACGCCCAGCCTTCAGGAGTTTGAAGCTCGTCACAGTCATTCAATACCGGAATCCTACTCGGAATACCACAGACAAGGTTAGACTTTCCGGATCCCCATGAATTCCGCCATCTATCTAGCTTATACCACGAAGATTCTGTTGGGGAATCTAAGAGATATGCGCCCGGCCTAAAGTAGAACGGAAGTGGTTGTCAGTCACGCGTGTTCATAGGTGAGAATGATGATGAGTGTCACGGATCATCGCATTCATCAAGTTGAAGTGCAACGTATATCTTGGAATAAGAATAAGAGAGAAGTGAATGAAAAGTAATAGTAATTGTATTGAAATTTGAGGTACAGCAGAGCTCCACACCCTTAATCTATGGTGTGCAGAAACTCCACCGTTGAAAATACATAAGTAAAAGGTTCAGGCATGGCCGAATGGCCAGCCCCCTGAGTGATCAAAAGACCGAATGATCAAAGACTACAAAGTCAAAAGATTAAACTGTCAAAAGATGTCTAATACAATAGTAACTTATCCTATTTATACTAGACTAGCTACTAGGGTTTACATGAGTAAGTAATTGATGCTTAAATCCACTTCCGGGGCCCACTTGGTGTATGCTTGGGCTGAGCTTGATCTATCCACGAGCTGAGGCTTTTCTTGGAGTTGAACTCCAAGTTATGACGTGTTTTGGGCGTTCAACTCCGGATCATGACGTTTTTCTGGCGTTTAACTCCAGACAGCAGCATGTACTTGCCGTTCAACGCCAAGTTACGTCGTCAATTTCCGAATAAAGTATGGACTATTATATATTTCTGGAAAGCTATGGATGTCTACTTTTCAACGCCGTTGAGAGCGCGCCATTTGGAGTTCAGTAGCTCCAGAAAATCCATTTCGAGTGCAGGGAGGTCAGATTCCAACAGCATCAGCAGTCCTTTTGTCAGCCTTTTTCAGAGTTTTGCTCAAGTCCCTCAATTTTAGCCAGAAATTACCTGAAATCATAGAAAAAAACACAAACTCATAGTAAAGTCCAGAAATGTGAATTTAACATAAAAACTAATGAAAACATCCCTAAAAGTAGCTTGAACTTACTAAAAACTACCTAAAAACAATGCCAAAATGCGTATAAATTATCCGCTCATCAACCAGGGAACGAACGAACTTCAATCACAGGGGAGGGTAAGGTAGACTAGAAATGCATTTACCTTTGCTGGATCTACAGAAATACCAGTATTAGAGACAACATGTCCTAGAACAATACCTTGTTTGACCATAAAATGACACTTTTCAAAATTCAAAACAAGGTTTGATCTAACACACCTGTCTAATACTCTAGATAAACTATCCATAAAGGAATCACTGTATACGCTAAAATCATCCATAAAAACTTTCATACAAATCTCAATAAGATCAAGGAAAAGACACACCATGCACCTTTGGAAAGTAGCTGGTGCATTGTATAAACCAAAAGGCATTCTCTTGTAAGCATAATTTCCAAAGGAACATGTAAAATTAGTCTTTCCTAATCCTCAGAAGCTATATGAATCTAAAAATAGCCCGTGTAACCATCTAAAAAGCAGTAATGCGATTTACATGACAGGCAATCCAGCATTTGATCAATGAATGGCAGGGGATAGTGATCCTTACGAGTGGCCTGGTTGAGGCGCCTGTAGTCAATGTACACCCTCCAGGAATTCTGCATTCTAGTTGCTATGAGCTCTCCTTGCTCATTCTTTACTGTTGTGACTCCAGACTTCTTGGGCACCACTTGCACTGGGCTGACCCATTCGCTATCCGAGATAGGGTAGATGATATCTGCTTCCAGTAGTTTGGTCACTTCCTTCTTGACAACCTCCAAGATGGTGGGATTCAGTCTTCTTTGGGGTTGATGAACAGGCCTTGTTTCCTCTTCTAAAAATATTGTGTGCTCACAAACTTGAGGGCTGATACCTACTATATCCACCAAGCTTCACCCAATTGCTTTCTTGTGTCTTCTTAGCACACTAAGCAACTGCTCCTCTTATTGGAAAGTGAGATCCCGTGCAATGATAAATGGAAGCTTCTGATTATCCTCAAGGTAAGCATACTTGAGGTGGGGTGGAAGGGGCTTTAACTCCAATTTCTGCTCCTGATTGGGAACTGGATCGTCTGGAGCCAATGATGATGGCATAATGTCCTCATTGTGTTCAGAGGGGTTCCCCACACTTGGACCTTGCTCCATGTGCATCTCTTCTACTGCTTCTTGGTGAACTATAGCCATTGTCTCATTAATAATGTCGCACTGGAAAATAGAATGGTTTTTCGGAGGATGCTTCACAGCCTCATTCAGATTGAAGCTTACTGCTCGGCCGTCTATCTCAAAAGAATAGGTTCTTGAGAATGCATCTAACTTGAACTTGGAGGTCTTCAGGAATGGTCTTTCGAGCAAGATGGATGACGGTTTTCCTGAGTCATTTTGGGGCATCTCCAAGATATAAAAATCAATGGGAAATGTGAGCCCCTTAATGCTCACCAGCACGTCCTCAGCAATTCCAACCACTATAATAATGCTTTTCTCTGCTAACACAAAATGAGTTGCTGACCTTTTTAAGGGAGGGACCCTCAAGGCATTATATATAGACAAGGGCATAATACTCATACACGCTCCTAGATCACACATGCAGTCAGAAAATATTACATCCCCAATGGTACAGTTAACCATTCATGGACCTGGATCACTACACTTTTCAGGTATATCCCCCATCAATGCAGATATAGAACTACCTAAAGGAATAGTTTCTAATTCATTAATCCTATCCTTATGTATGCACAAATCCTTTAGAAACTTCGCATATTTAGGTACTTGCTGAATAACATAAAAAAGGGGAAATGTTACCTCAACCTTTTTGAAGATTTATACCATTTTTAGGTCAAGTTCCATCTGCTTTCTGGAAATGGGATAGGGGTAACGTCTTTGGTAGCTTTAGCTCCTTCTGGTGCGCCATTCTATGGTTGAGTTACTTCTTCTTCAACCGTGTCTTGTACTTCATCTTCCTTTCCAACATCCTCCGATTCAAGCATGTCCTCAGCTGGGGCCTGTTCTAATTGGCTTGGCTCCTCAGGATTCCTCTCTTGTAGTATGGTTCTGGACCTCAAGGTAATGGCATTGAAGCCACCCTTGGGGTTGGGTAAGGGTTGAGAAGGAATTTCACAGGAGCTTGAAGGCTGGTTGTTGGAGTTATTCAGTGATCCAATCTGTGAGACAAGAGCTTGCAAGGTAGAGTTCAGACCGTTTAAGGTGGAAGTAAGGTTGTTCTCCATGGTCTTCTATCTCTGATCAATAGAGTGTAGCAACTCATCATTGGAAGATGAAGAGGGGTAAGTGATCTGAGGGGTCTACTGAGATGCTTGGGACTGCCTTAGGTGAGGTGCTTTGTAAGCCTGGTTCTGGTTCTGCTGTTGATAGGAGGGATTCTGCTGATACCAGTTCTACTGGTTATTATTATTATTCCACCTCTGATTTCCTTGGCTGTCTCTGCCTCTTCTATTATAGTTGTCCTTCTAACCTTAGTTAATGTTCCCACCTTGGCTATAGTTGCCGCCTTGTTGATAGTATCCTTGATTCGGACGGTCAAAGAAATTGTGAGTAGCTGCCATGGTGTTTTCCTCATGTCGGAGCTGTGGACACTCATCAGTGTAATCACTATAATCAGCGCATATCCCACATATTCTCTAAGGAACCAGTTGTTGACTATGTTGTGGTGAGGGGGGCAGAGATTGTTGTTGGCCCAGATGTATCTGGTTCAGTAGGTTGATCATCTCACATATTAATTGTGTGAGAGCATTATTCTCACTGCTAGAGGAAACCTCTGCCATAGCCTTGGGGTGGTTATTCCTGTTGTGCTTGTGATTCCGAGCAGATTCAGCTAAGTCAGCGATCAGTTGCCATGCTTCTTCTGTGGTCTTGTACTATTTTAGAGAACCATTACTCGCACCATCCAAGGTAGTCTTGTCCTGAGGCTTCATACCCTGTGTGAAGTAGCTGATCAACACCAACTTATCAATCATATGGTGGGGGCATGCATCTAGGAGATTATTGAAGCGCTCCCAATATTCTTAAAAAGTCTCAGATTCACCTTGAATAATCATTGAAATTTCCTTCCTCAGTCTATCAGTAACTTCAGCTGGAAAGTATTTTTCTAGGAATTCTCTTCGAAGCGTGTCCCAGTTAGTAACAACTACTTCAGGTTGAGTGTAGTACCACTCCCTCGCCTTTCCCTCAAGAGAAAATAGGAAGGTGGCCATTAGAATAGAAGTCTCAGTTGCACCATTATACCTGACAGTAGAACAGGCTGTCTGAAAATCCCTGAGGTGCTTGAGAGGCTCTTGAGCAGGTAAGCCATGAAACTTCGGAAGTAGATTGATTAGTGCAGTCTTCAGTTTAATATCTGCACCCAGATTTGGATGACGCGCTTGGAAAGGTGGTAGTGTAAATTCCGGAGCTCCTGCTTCCTGGAGAGTAATCCTCATGGGAGCTGCCATGTTCTCTGCGCGTAAATCAACCAAATCAGTAGAAAGGGAGCTTGTTTCTTTCTTAAATGACGTTTCAGATTCGTCCTTAGAAAGGACTAATTGACGCCGAGCCTGCATTATACGTGAGATAGTTCTTTCAATTTCAGGATCAAATACGGGTAGGCTCGGATCAGGTAGTGAACGCGTCATTCAATGAAAGAAACATACAGCTCATAGTAGCAAAATAAAATAAAATGCAAATAAATAAATTCCAACAAATAAATTAGCACACTATTGCAATTCTCCGGCAACGGCGCCAAAAATTAACGTACGGAAAAATCACCGATCAAGAGTTTATAGAGAAAACAATGTGCAAGTATAGCTCTTAACCAATGTTGATTCCGCGTATCAATTTAGAAAAGGTTGTCACAAAAGTTAGAAATAAAATACTAGGAGTATGAATCCCAGGTCATCTCCCAACGAGTTACAAAAAGAGTGCTATTTTATCAATCAGAGATTTTCCAAGAAATTTTTGAGTTTGAGAAACAGAGAAATAAATGATTGAGAATTTATGTAATTTAAATAAAAGTCTTGACCAGGAGAAGATTAAATGGAAGTTCTATCCCTATTGAATTCTCTCAAGTATAATAATAAAAGGGTTGTTATCCTACTTAGTTATCCCTTATTATATAAGGGAAAGTCAAGTACTCTCAAACTAATCCTATCGCTTGCGTCGTAATCCTTTCCTAAGAAAGGATTAGAGTCGAAGACTGGAGAATTAGCCAACAACTTCCAATTAATATTAACACTTGAGTATTCCAACTCAAGGTTTTCCTTTTAATCAACTCCTAATCAAGTTAGGGAACTACTCCATTATCATGAATATAACTTTCACAGAATTAAGAGAGGAATAAAAGAAAGATATGATTATTAATAACTAAAATTCAATTAAAAATAAAAATGGTTCTTTGCATTAATAAATCCCAAAATCATGAACATACTTATCTAAACAGAATCAATGGGCAATAAAAGAGTAAAGGAATATAGAAATAAACTATAATGAGGAAGCTCCAATGGAGGTAATGAATCTTCTCAATATCCAAAGCAAGGCACTAAAACTCTAAAACTATGAATGTGAAGAAAACCTAGAGGAAGAAGTAGAATTCTCTCTATATTCCAAAACTAAACTAAAACTATGCAGAATGAGAATGTGTCATGAGTCTCTGCTGTTCCCTGGCTCTAGTCTGTGTTTCTAGGCTGAAAACTGGGTCTAAAACTGGCCTGAAATTGCCCCCAGTGATTTCTGCGATTTCTGCAGGTCACACATGTCACGTGTGCGCGCCAGGTGCGCGCGGGCGTCGATTGTGCTTTTTGCTTGTTGAGCGTCTGCGCCAGGTGCGCGTGCACATCAATATGTGAATGCGCTAATGTGCGCGTGCACGCCAGGTGCGCACGCACCGCTCCTCACTGGTAAGCTTCTTTGTTTCCTTGCGTTCCTTTCATTTTGCGAGCTTCCTTTCCATCCTCTAAGCCATTCCTGCCCTATAAAGCCTGAAAACACTTAACGCACAGATCACAACATCGAATGGTATAAAGGGGAATTAGAAAAATATAATTTAAATGTATAGGAAGCAAGTTTTCAACCATAGAATAAAATTGGGAAGGAATTATAAAATCATGCAAATCATATGAATAAGTGGGTAAAGAGTTGATAAAAACCACTCAAATTAGCACAAGATAAACCATGAAATAATGGTTTATCAAATTCCCCACATTTTGACGAACGGATTCTTGCATGGTCTAGAATTTCTCAAATAAGTTCTCGTTGAAAGTATAGCTTCTAAACCAACAAGAATCCTTTCGTATAAAAACTTGTTTGTCACTAAAGCAAACCCAATAAAACTAATAACTGGGGAATTTAAACCTTGGGTCGTCTCTCAAGGAATTGCAGGGAGGTGTGCTTATAATTGGTTATGTAAAAGTATATTTTTGGGGATTTTAAGATAAGAAGCAAGAATAGTAAATGGTAAAAGGAATAAACTAATAACTAGAAAAGCTCTTGGCAAGGTATGAGAACTGGATGTCCTATCCTAGTTATCCTTATCAATTGTGATGAGAATTTTTCATTGCTCCCACTTGGCCAACCTATAACTATGAAGGTATGTCAAGTGGATAAATCAATTTGATTTCCCAGGTCCTATTCAGCTCCTATGGAAAGACTAGAGTTAGTGGAATTCAAATCAACCAGCAAACATAACAATTATCCATCAACAAAGGAGTTTGATAACTCAAGTGTCACCAATTACTCAACCAAGGCCAAAAGGACAAAAATCTACTCTAGAATCCAATCAAGTATTTTATCAAACACTTGGAAGGCGGAACACAAAAGCATAGAAAAGCAACAAGAGAGAATAAAATCCAAACAATCAATTGCATTAATCGAGAAATTGAGTCTAACGTCAAAAGTTCACAAACTAAAGTAATAACAATGAGTAATCAATAAGAGTAGAAGAGAAATCCTAAATCAAAAATAGCTAAACCTAAGAATCCTAAAACCTAGAGAGAGGAGAGAGGCACTACATCTAAAACCTAAAATTATGTGAATGAAAAGTTGTATGAATGAATGGATTGATTCCATCACTCTGTAGCCTCTAATCTGTGTTTTCTGGGTCGAAAACTAGGTCAAAAATAGCCCAGCAATTGCCCTCAATGATGTCTGTAGTGACAGTACGTCGCGCATGTCGCGCGTACGCACCAGGTGCACGTGCGCACCGATGGACTTTTGGCCAATATGCACGTTCGCGTGCTTTGTGCGTGCATGTCCTTAAACACCAGGTCAACTATGGCAAATTATATTTCGTTGCGAAGCCTCAGACGTTAGCTTTTCAATGCAACTAAAACTGCCTCATTTGGACTTCTGTAGCTCAAGTTATGATCGATTGAGTGCGAAGAGGTCAGGGCTGACAACTTTGTAGTTCCTTCAGCTTCTTGTATTCTTTCCACTTTTGCATGCTTTCTTTTCATCCTCTAAGCCATTCCTGCCCTATAAAACCTGAAAAAATTTAACAGACATATCACGGCATCGAATGGTAATAGGAGAGGATTAAGATTAGTGAAATTAAGACCAAAGAAACATGTTTTCAATCGTAGCACAAAATCAGGAAGGAAAATGTAAAACATGCGCATTCAATGAATAAGTGTCACATTAGTGGATATAATCCACTCAATTAAGCACAAGATGTACCAGGAAATAGTGGTGTATTAAATCTCCCCACACTTAAACATTAGCATGTCCTCATGCTAAGCTCAAGAGAAACTATTAGAGTGAAGAGGAATGGTGGAAAGTATGAAATACAGCCTATCTATATGAATGCAACTACATGCAAAATGTTTCTACCTACTTGGTTAAGAATAGATAAACTTTTCAAGAATAAATATGAACTAGATTTCACTAATTCAAATCATAAAAATGAAGTACAAATAGACTTGCAGAAGAAAATAGCTCATGAAAGCCGAGAACAAAGAATCGAGCATCGAACCCTCACTGGAAGTATATACACTCTAATTACTCAAGTGTTTAAGGTTCGATTCTCTCAATTCTCTACTAATCTTACCATCTAAGGCTTGCTCTTCTTCTACCAATCAACAAAGAATTAATGCATAGTGACGGAGACAGAAATTGACCGATTAAGAATTTAATGGATTAAATACGTTGCAAGTACAGTTCTTAACCAGTGAAAATCCGCTTATCAATTTAAAAATCGTTCACAGAATTAGCATAAAAATACTGGGAGTATGAATCCCAGGTCGTCTCCCAACGAGTTGACAAAAGAGTGCAGCTTATTGGTCAGAGGTTTTCCAAGAAATTTTGAGTTTGAGAAACAGGAAAATAAATAAGGAAATTTATATAATTTAATTTAAAGATCTTGAATGGGAGAAGATTAATTAGAAGCTCTATCCTTGTTAGATTTTTCTCAAGATCAATTGATAATTGGTAGTTATTTCCACTTAGTTATCCTTTACTGAATAATGAAAAGTCAAGTAAGTTGTGAGTCAACTTTTATTCACAAGTTCTAATCCTTTCCCTTGGGAAGGATTAGCGTTAGTGACTAGAGAGTCAACCAACAATAAACCCAATTACAATTTGGCTCTTGAGTATTCCAACTCAAGGTTCTCCTTTTAATCAACTCCCAATCAAGTTGGGGAACTACTCCATTGTCATGAATGTAGATTTTACAAAATTAAAAGGGGAAATAGAGAAAGACATGATAAACAATAATAAAAAAGATCAATTAAAAATAAAAATAGTTCTTGTATTAATAAACTCTAAAAAATAATCCAATTGTAACTTTGGACAAATTAAGGATATGAAAGAGTAAGTGAAAAGTAAGAAAAAAACTAGAATGACGAAGTCTTGGTGGAGGTAACACCTCTTCTCAATATCCAATTCCAAAAGCAAATAAAATTCTAAGAACTATGAATGTGTAGAGAGAAAACCTAGAGGAGGGGTAAAAATCCGATCTAAAAACTAAAAACTATACTAACGAGAATCTCCTCCGAGTCTCTGCATGTTCCCCAGCTTTAGTCTGTGTTTCTAGGCCGAAAACTAGGTCAAAATGCAGCCCAAAATAGCCCCCAGCAGTTTCTGTAAATTCTGCAGATCGCGCATGTCACGCGTACGCGTCGTCCACGCGATCGCGTCATCCATCATTTTTCCTCGCCACGCGTACGCGTCGTCCACGCGTTTGTGTCATCCGTGCGGATTTCAATCCACGCGTTCACATCAGGCACGCGAACACGTCACTGCAATTTTCTCCATTTCGCGCAGTCGCGTGAGGCATGCGTCCGCGTCGGTGTTCGCTGGTAATCTCCTTGACTTCTTGTGTCCCTTCCATTTTTGTAAGCTTCCTCTCCATTCTCTAAGCCATTCCTGCCCTATGAAACGTGAAACACTTAACACACGGATCACGGCATCGAATGATGTAAAAAAGAATTAAAATATGCAATAAAAAGATCTCTAGGAAGCAGGTTTTCAACCATAGAACAACTTTGGGAAGGAATTATAATATCATGCTAATCATATGAATAAGTGGGTAAAGACTTGATAAAACCATTCAATTAAACACAATATAAATTATAAAATAATGGTTTATCAACCTCCCGACACTTAAACATTAGCATGTCCTCATGCTTAGTTCAAGGAGATAAAATAAATGAGTAGGGGAAATGTAAGACCCATGCAATGCAATGCAACCTATATATATGAATGCAACTATATGATTTTGTCTACTTGGTTAAAAGCAAATAAGTTCTTTAAGACAAACATAAATCAAATTCCACTAATTCAAGTCATACAGTAAGAACAGGTAAATTTGTAAGAAGACAGCTCATAAAAGCAGGGAACATAGGACCAAGCATTGAACCCTCATTGATGGTGTATGTGCACTCTAATCTCTCTAGTGTATAGGGTAATCACTCTATCCTTCTCTAATCATGCTTTCTAAACTTTGTTCTTCTCCTAACCAATCAACAATATTTAATGTACCAATGCAAACATCATGAGGTCTTTTCAAGGTTATAATGGGGCTAAGGTAAGGGTAAGGGTATATATATAAGGCTAAGTAAGCTAAATTATGAATCTTTAATTAACCTAAGCTTTCACCTAACATACATATACTCTATATAACTCTATAATCAAGCCAAGCTACCCATAATTTCTCACTTTGCATTACATACTCATGTATCAAATTTTCTTTTAATTTTTTTATCATATATGCATTGATCTTTAACAAAACTTAGCATTGGGGTAATTTTGTCCCCTTATTTATTTATATATTTATTGAATATTTTTGGATTTTTTTTAAATAAAAATAAACATAGCTTATCAATGCACATGGATTTTTAATTTTTCTAGTTTCACATGAGTAGGTACCCAAATTCCCATTATGTTATCATGACAAATTTCCTTATTAACCCTAGTTCCCACAATCTTCCCATACTCAATTAACACACAATTTCTATCTTAAGCTAACCAAAGATTCAATTGGGATATGTAATTGTTTTTTCGCTTAAAGCTAGTAATGTGGTAAAATATAGAACAGATGGGATTAAAAGGCTCAAAGTAGCTAACAAAGATAATTTAAAGGTTAGGCTTATTTGGGATAGGTGAGCTAAACAAATGATGGCCTCAATCATATGCATGCATATAACACATTAAACATTGGACATATAGGATGAAACAAAATATGGATTACAATCATAGAGAAGTAAACACACAAGAATGAAATGTTTATGGTTAAAGAGTGTAACCATATAAATAAGCTCAAAATCTCACGGGTTGTGTGTTCTTTAGCTCAAAAACTATGTTCCAAATACAACTTTAAACAAATTTAACACAAAATATT
Source organism: Arachis hypogaea (assembly GCF_003086295.3). Classification (NCBI taxonomy): domain Eukaryota; kingdom Viridiplantae; phylum Streptophyta; class Magnoliopsida; order Fabales; family Fabaceae; genus Arachis; species Arachis hypogaea. Next base: position 92,556,762 of record NC_092038.1, on the reverse strand, counting down.
TTGATTTAAATTAGTGAAATTTTTTCAAAAATAGGGTCTTAAAAAGAAACTCATTCTATTTCAACCAAATAGAACGTGCATGCAAATAACCTATTATTAAACAATCTATCCTATCCTAATCAAAGGAAAAATAACTAAATATCCTACTTTATTGATGTTAGGGAAGAGAAGTTACCTCCGGAAGTCAGGTACTGACCGACCTCCCCACACTTGAGGCTTTGCACTGTCCTCGGTGCCATCTGTCAGGAACAAAGGGGGGGCTAGTAGCAGTATCTCCACAGTCGGGACCGTCATGGCTCCTTGTGCTGGTAAATGAAGTGGAGTCCATAGTGTTTGGGTCTTTGTCAGGTCTGTGGTTTCCTGTGAGTAGCTCATTGAGGTACGTGAATCTGCGCTAGTTACAACGCTCTTTTAACTTTGCTTTCTGTTCTTGCCGATCCAACCTCTCAAGTATCTGATGGAGCAGTTAACTTGTTGAAGGTACTTGTGGTGTGGAAGGAGGAAAGTATTTAGCCTATTCTGTAGGTTGGCTGGTAGTGGCTGTTGGAGGTCTGATATATTTCCCGTTAGGGACGTACTGATCACTCCGTGGAAGCATGGCTCTGGTGTCTCCAGCTCTGTAGGAGATTCTGGCTGCTGAGACTAGATCTGAAACCAAGGCGAGAAAAGGTAAGTTGCCCGTAATTTGTACGTGTCCCATTGCATTCCAGATGTGTCTTGGTAGGTTTAGAGGCTGGTCTGTAATGATACACCAGAGTAGAACAGCCATGTCTGTAATGAAGGAGGACTCATGAGTGCTCGGAAAGATGTAATGGGACAGAATCTGTGCCCATACTCGAGCTTCTAAGGTAAGTACGAAAGCCGATATTTTCTTAGGTCGGGAACGATGGTATCTGTAGATCCATATGCTGCCAAGTTATGCGATAACTCTGAGAACAACGTCCCAGTCAAATTGGTATGTCTGGTGCTTGAGTGCAGCTTCTTGAAATGCGTCCAAACCTTCTGGAGTAGGGGGAAGATCTAAAACTTTTTAAATGGCCTCTTCTATGATGGGGACTTACTTTTGACGGACATAGACAGACTACAAGGTTGGCATGTGAATGTTGGAGTAGAATTCAACTACCCATCATAGATTAACCTATCGTGGCTGTCTCTGTAGGAATCCCTATTGTCTTTGCTCAATGCGGGGCTCAACAAATTCAACAATTTGGGTTAGGAGGATGAGAAGGTGCTCATTGTTATAGTTCATTTCCGCCAGAATGGAGAACATCTGCTCACAGTAGCGGTTAGTAAACTGCACAGTGTCCCTTGCTGGAAAGGCTTTCTCTTTTTCATCGACCTTGATGATCGTCTTGATTCATTTTGTTGAGGGTTTAACCGCTGTTGAAGATGGCTCTGCCACCAATGCTCGTTTTGTTCTTCTCCTTGCTGGTGGTTTGGAAGTAGCTTTCTCCTTACCTTTCTTGGTGGCCATCCTGAAAAGGGAAAAAGAAAGTAACTTGTAAAGCTAAGGGTTAGAGCAAGAGAGCGAATGGTAAAGGTGGTAATCAATGCACGGTAAAGAAGAATGTCGTTAACACATGGTTATGACTACATGTGAATAGTCTATCAATGGAAATATAGCAAGTGCATGTGATGGCATTTAAAGCAAGATGTTTATTGGCATGCTGGCAAAGGCATGAGTAACATAGATCAAGCATTAAATGTCCAAGTTAGATTACCAACTCTTTCAAACTAACAATATGTTTGTATTTGAAAATTATATTTAATCAATAAAATATAAAAGGGATTTTGTGAAAAGCAAGCATTTATGGTAGTAGAATAAAAGAATTTTAAAAATAGTGCACAATGCCAGACGGGCTTTTTCACAAACACATAGAATGCATGGTAAATATGTTTTTGAAAGTAAGAAATTTGAACATGCAAGCAATCCCATGAAAAGTAATATAATTGTCAAACAAATCCTTAACAATCCACAAGCAAAATATATAGAATAAAAACCCAAATAGATTTCCAATACCAATAAAAAGGGTTTAAAAAGAAAAAGAAAAAGAAACATAGATAATGAAAGTAAAAAGAAAAAGAAGAAGAAAATAAAAATAATAAATAGCAAAGTAAAGAGAGTAGAAGGAAAGAAAAGAACCTTGATGATGAATGGGAAAAAGAAAGAGGTGTGGAAAGTAAATAAGAAGTGGGAAAGAATGAAGAGGGAAGGAAGGAAGAACAATGAAAGAATAAGGGAAAAGAAAAATTAGGTTTTGGGGAAGAAAACATATGATATTCGGCTGATCTGGATAAGCTGTGCGGCGCAGGTGACGCGGACGTGTGGTGCACGCGGTCGCGCACTTGGCGCGATTTCTAAGTGATGCGGACGCGTGGGTCACGCATTCGCATGATATGAATTGTGCTATTGGGGTGAGAGCAGCCTTGCGTTTGCGCAATTTTCTATTTCAAACTCATTTAGCCAACTTTTAGAGTGACACGTTCGTGTGGGTGACGCGATTGCATGAAAGGCCATTTGTTGAAAAACGACGCGGATGCATGGGGCACGCGTGCGCGTGGTAGGTCTTGTGCTTCTAGCATGGTTCCAGCCCCATTCCAGCCTAACATTCTGCCATACACCCCTTTTTTCTTCGATTTTTTGAGCCACGCGTTCGTGTGGGTGACGGGGAAGCATGGGAGGCCATTTTGCCACATGATGCGGATGCATCAGCAACGCAGTCGCGTGGGCGTATTTGTGCCAAAGGCATGCCTCCAGCCACGCTTTCACGTGACTTTCTATAAAATTCTCGTCTCTTCCCAAGGCACAAATGACGCGGACGCGTCGGTGACGCTGTCGCGTCACGTGCCATTTTTTTTGTATGCAGTATGCAGATGAGGATGCAACTATATGTAATAATAATGAGAAGAGTTATTGAAAAAGAAAACTAAGGAGAGGAAAAAGAACGATCATACCATGGTGGGTTGTCTCCTACCCAGCACTTTGCTTTAACGTCGTTAAGTTGGACACTCCACTAGCTCAGTCTTCTACTGTTGGTGGATCCTCCAAGAGGAAGATCTCTAGCTCCTTGTTCTTCTGCATCTTCTCACCATGATATAGCTTTAGGCGATGTTCATTGACCTTGATGAATTCAGAGCTTAAAGGATGACTCAAGTGAAAGACTCTGTATGGCTCAGCCTTCTCTACTCGATAGGGACCGTCCCATCTTGATCTCAACTTGCCTGGCATGAGCCTTAATCTAGAGTTGTAAAGGAGGACTAAGTCCCCAGGTTAGAACTCTCTCCTCTTGATGTTCTTATCATGCACAACCTTCACCTTCTCTTTGTACAGCCTAGAGTTCTCATAAGCTTCTACGCGAAAGTTTTCTAATTCTTGCAGTTGCAACTTCCTTTCAGCTCCTGCTTTCTCAAATTCTATATTGCATTCTTTTACCGCCCAGAAGGCTTTGTGCTCTACCTCAACTGGGAGGTGATAGGTCTTTCCATAAACTAAGCAGAAGGGACTCATCCTGATTGGTGTCTTGTATGTTGTCCGATATGCCCAAAGCGCATCTTGGAGCCTGATGCTCCATTCCTTTTTATAAGGCTTGACTATCCTATGTAATATACGCTTTATCTCTCTGTTAGACACCTCGGCTTGCCCATTAGTCTGGGGATGGTAGACTGTTGCTACTTTATGAATTATCCCATGTTTCTTCAGCAATCCTGTTAGTCTCCTGTTACAAAAATGAGTGCCTTGATCACTCACGATTGCTCGTGGTGATCCAAAGCGACAAATAATATGGTTTCTCACAAAGGAAACAACAATGTTAGCATCATTAGTACGGGTAGGAATTGCTTCCACCCATTTAGAAACGTAATCTACAGCTAACAGTATATAAAGGTGACCATTAGAACTTGGAAATGGACCCATGAAGTTGATGCCCCAAACATCAAAAATTTCACAGAAAAGCATAATCTGTTGAGGCATCTCATCCCTCCTGGATATATTACCAAACGTTTGGCAAGGGGAACAAGATTTGCAAAATTCAGCAGCATCTTTAAAAATAGTGGGCTACCAGAATCCACAGTCTAAAACTTCTTTAGCTGTTCTTTGAGGGCCAAAATGTCCTCCACTCTCAGATGAGTGACAGGCCTCGAAAATGGACTGGAATTCTGATTGAGGCACACACCATCTAATTACTTGGTCAGCACCACACCTCCATAAATATGGATCATCCCATATGTAATATTTGGACTCACTTTTTAGCTTGTCTCGTGATGCTTAGTAAAATTTGGAGGAAAAGTATGGCTAACTAGATAATTAGCTACAGGTGCATACCAAGGGACTACTTCAGATACTACCTGTAAGCTATCAAATGAGAAAGTATCATTGATAGGAGTGGAGTCATCCTTAAGGTGCTCAAGGTGACTCAAGTGGTCTACCACTAAATTCTGGTTACCACTCCTATCCTTAATTTCTAAATCAAATTCTTGCAGCAGCAGTATCCAACGTATTAGCCTTGGTTTAGACTCCTTTTTAGCTAGTAAATATTTTAGAGCTGCATGGTCTGAGTACACTACTACCTTAGTACCAAGTAAATAGACTCAGAATTTATCTAGAGCAAAAATAATAGCTAGAAGCTCTTTTTCAGTAGAAGTATAATTAGACTGAGCAGCATCTAAAGTCTTAGATGTATAAGCAATTACAAAAGGATCCTTACTTTTGTGCTAAGCCAGCGCCACTCCTACCGCATGATTGGAGGCATCACACATGATTTCAAATGGCTGGCTCCAGTATGGTCCTCTCACAATTGGAGCTTGAGTCAGGGCGATCTTCAGCTTATCAAACGCTTGTATGCAATCCTCACTGAACTCAAACTCAATATCTTTCTACAGTAGTATGGATAAAGGCAATGCTACCTTACTGAAGTCCTTAATAAATCTCCTGTAGAAACATGCGTGGCCAAGGAACGAACAGACTTTCCTCACGGAAGAGGGGTAAGGTAAACTAGAAATAAGATCTACCTTTGTTGGATCTACAGAAATACCAATATTAGAAACAACGTGTCCCAGAATAATACCTTGTTTGACCATAAAGTGACATTTTTCAAAATTTAAAACAAGGTTTGAACGAACACACTTGTCTAATACTCTAGATAAACTATCTAAGTGAAGGCTAAATGAATCAACATATACACTAAAGTCATCCATAAAAACTTCCATACAGTTCTCTGTGAGATCAGAGAAAAGACTCATCATACATCTTTGAAAAGTAGCTGGTGCATTGCATAAGCCAAAAGGCATTCTCTTATAAGCATAAGTTCCAAAAGAACATGTAAAAGTAGTATTTTCCTGATCTTCAGGAGCTATATGAATTTAAAAATAACCTGTATAACCATCTAAAAAGCAATAATGAGATTTACCTGATAGGCAATCAAGCATCTGATCAATAAATGGCAAGGGGTAGTGATCCTTGCGAATGGCTTGGTTTAGACGCCTATAGTCAATGGAAACTCTCCATGAATTATGCACTCTAGTTGTCAGAAGCTCTCCATGCTCATTCTTCACTGTTGTGACTCCAAACTTCTTAGGCACCACTTGTTCTGGACTAACCCATTTGCTATCTGAAATGGGGTAAATGATATCTTCTTCATGTAGTCTGGTTACTTCTTTCTTGACAACTTCTAAAATGGTCAGATTCAATCTTCTTTGAGGCTGACTGATGCCAGGGCATTTTGGCCAGTTTCACTGACATTTTCTTTACTGTTTTTAGGTAATTTCATGCATTTTCTGAGGAAATAAGTTAGTTTTGGGCAAATATTCACTCAGACCTTGATTCAAGCATACATTGTGCATTTTACATTATTTCATGATGATTTTGCATGATTTTAATGACAAAATTGTATATTGCATTACCCATGACGTGGACTAGAACTTTGATGCACTCTATTGCTTGATTTCAGGACCAAAGGAAGTAAGGAATGGAAAGTAACTTGCAAAGTTAAGGAGAAAAATGATTGCCAAAAACACTCTCAAAAGTCATCAATGCCCACGTTAAAGAGTCACGTTAACTAAGTTAACGTGAACTCTAACGTGGAGAAGAGAAGTTGAGCCAACGTTAGTGACACTTAACATTGTCACTAACGTTGGCAATTGTTCACAAATGGCCACGTTAACCTAGTTAACGTGGCCTCTAATGTTAAAGGGGGAAGAAAAGCCAACGTTAGTGACACTCAACATTGTCACTAACGTTGGCCTAAGGTGCAAAGAGCCACGTTAACTCCCACGTTAACCTGGTTAACGTGGGAGCTAACGTAAGAGATAGAGAGTTGTCGACAACGTTAGTGACACTCAACATTGTCACTAACGTTGGAGCAACCACACAACCCCCAAGAGCCACGTTAACCTCCACGTTAACTTGGTTAACGTGGAAGCTAACGATGAGGAATGAAGAATGAGCCAACGTTAGTGACACTCAACATTGTCACTAACGTTGGGATGGCTAAGAATGGCCACGTTAGAAGCCACGTTAACCCAGTTAACGTGGACTCTAACGTGAGACCTAGGGGCACACTTGAACGTTAGTGACAATGTTGAGTGTCACTAACGTTCTTGAAGGTTGGCAAAAGCCACGTTAGAAGCCACGTTAACCTAGTTAACGTGAGCTTTAACGTGAAGCAAGAAGGGGCACACTTGAACGTTAGTGACAATGTTGAGTGTCACTAACGTTCTCGAAGGCTAGCAAGGCAAAGTTAAAAGCCACGTTAACCCAGTTAACGTGGGCTTTAACGTGAGGCAAAGGGGTGCATGGCAACGTTAGTGACAATGTCAAGTGTCACTAACGTTCTCGAACTTGTATTTTCATTAAATGTTAAACACCCCTAACGTCTTGAGCTAAAGTCTCTGCCCACTTCACACTTTCTCTCTGCAAGTAAGCCAAGCCCAATTGAAGAAAGGAACTGCTTCAAGCTCAAAGATCCAGAGGCCCAAGACTTGAAGAGCTAACTAGAAGCTGAGAAGAGTAGTATATATAGGAGTAGTTTTGAAATAGAAAGGAGCTTTTGGGGGAGAGGAGCTAGGAAAGAGAACTACTCTTTGTTTTTACTTTCTTTGCACTTCTAGCTTTATCATGTATTCTCCATCTTTGGTTTTGATTTCTAGAGCTATGAACAACTAAACCCCTTTCATTGGGTTAGGGAGCTCTGTTGTAATTTGATGGATCAATACTAATTTTCTTATTCTTCTTCTATCTTTCCTTTTGATTTTACTTGAAAGCTTTCGATCTTCATCCAATTGGATAGTTATCTTGGAAAAGAAGCTATTCAAACATGGATCTCTTCGGATCCTTGAAAGAGGAATGAAGAGATTAGCTGGAAATGCTTTCTCATGCTGGACCAAATTGAGTGTGGATGGGTATGTGGCTATAACCCTCTAAGCATTTGATTTGGGAAGTGCATGTGGTATAATCAGTGACCACACTTCATCTCTTCTCATGAGCAATTGACCAAGGAATTGGCTATTGATCAAGATTTGAGAGATTGAATTGCAAGAAATTGTGATTGAATCACTTAAGATTGCCAAGGAGATCAATAAGTGCATTGATTGAGGAAGAGATGAAAATGAAATTGATCTGGAGAATGCAACATCTCCTAAGCCCAATAAACTCCCCATTTCTGATCTTACCTGTTCTCTTTATTTTCTGTAATTTACTTTTATGAGCAATTCCCCCATTCCCATTTACAATTCTGCTATTTACTTTCAGTCATTTACTTTCTCGCCATTTTAAATTTCTGCAATTATCAACTCTATTCATGGATTCGCTCAACTAGATCATTCCTCTAATTAAAGTTGCTTGATCAATCAATCCCTGTGGGATTTGACCTCACTCTATTGTGAGTTTTTACTTGACGATAAATTCGGTACACTTGCCGAATGGGAATTTGTTGAGAGACAAGTTTTACCCCGATCAAGTTTATGGCGCCGTTGCCGGGGATTGATTGTTCATCGACAATGATTACATTAGAAGATCACTAGATTGAGCATTTGTATTTTGTTTGATTTAATTTTCTGTTTGTTTAATTTGCTTTCCGTCGTAGTTTAATTCTTCCCCTCCCCTGTTTCTTAGTTTTTCTTTGCTATTTACAATTCAGTTCACTAACCCCACTAACTGTTTGATATATTGCATCACTGACACTAACAAGTAATTCTAACAAGATACTTTCCGCATTGCTTTTCTTTGCTTGTACTCTATGGGTTTGTATGACAGGGAGAAGAAGTGGAGCTTCAACTTCTTTTGATTCTGAACCTGAGAGAACTTTCTTAAGATTAAGAAGGGAGGCAAAAGAAAAACGTGTGGTTGGTGCTGAAGAAGAAGAGGAACACTTTGAAGAATACTTTGAAACAACCCTGGAGGACCATCGTGAGGAAGAGGTTCACAACCATGGTGGAGGAGGTAGAGCAAATCCTGGTGGGGAAGATAGAAGAGTCTTGGGCTCTTACATCAACCCAAACCCAGGGAATTGCGGAAGTAGCATCCAAAAACCAACCATCCATGCCAACAACTTTGAACTAAAGCCACAGCTCATCACCCTCGTTCAGAACAATTGCTCGTTCGGAGGAGGTGTTCAAGAAGACCCCAACCAACACTTAAACATATTCCTGAGAATATGTGACATAGTGAAGTCCAATGGCGTTCAACCAGACGCCTATAGACTGTTGTTGTTCCCATTCTCTCTCAGAGACAAGGCAGCCAAGTGGTTGGAGTCTTTTCCAAAGGAAAGCTTGACAACTTGGGATGATGTTATGAACAAATTCTTGGCAAGATTTTACCCCCCCTCAACGAGTCAATCGGCTGAGAGCTGAGGTCCAAACTTTCAGGTAACAAGATGGTGAGACTCTATATGAAGCATGGGAGAGGTTTAAAGACCTAACAAGGAGATGTCCATCTGATATGTTCAATGAATGGGTGCAGCTGCACATCTTCTATGAAGGACTGTCATATGAATCTAAGAACCGTAGACCATTCATCTGGAGGTTCTTTGAACAAGAAGAAGACCATTGAAGAAGCCATAGATGTCATTGAAACTGTAGTTGAGAATGACTACTTCTATGCTTCTAAAACAGGGAACACTAGAGGAGTAATGGAGCTGAACAATGTAGATGCTCTGCTTGCTCAAAACAAGCTCATCACCAAGCAGCTAGCTGACCTCACCAAGAAGATGGAGAGAAGTCAAGTAGCAGCGATCACCACTTCAACCCAAGAGGAAGCAAGTGAAGAGGAAGAAGGCACTCAAGAGCAAGCCAACTACATTGGGAATTCACCTAGACACAACCATGATCCATACTCCAAGACCTACAACCCTGGATGGAGGAATCACCCAAACTTTGGGTGGGGTAATCAACAAGACCAAGGCCAAGACCAGAGACATCACAACCCCAACAACAACACAGCTCCCCAACAATTCACACAGAGGACATACCAACAAAACCACAGCAATACATCTCACTCTTCTACCTCCACCCGCAACATACCATCATTTGATGACAGAATCTCTAAGATTGAAACCTTACTTGAAAGCATATGCAAAGACATTCAAGACAATAAGGTGTTCAAAGAGGAGGTGAGAGCCAGTATGAAGAATCGGGGGGAAGCAATCAAGAAGCTGGAATTCCAAGTGGGATATTTGTCTGAGAAGATTCCCAAACCCACTGATAGCTTCCCAAGTGACACGGAGAAGAATCCGAGAGGTGAAGCGAAGAAAGTAAGATAGGAAGACTACAATATGGTCACTACAAATGACAAGGACACTGAAGACAAGCCAAGCAAGCTGTCAGAACAACCTGAAAATACCTTAGTAGAGAAGGAGAAGAAAGACCAACAAGAACCAGAAATCTCACAACAGGAGCTGCTGAGACTATATGCACCATTTCCGCAACTGCTAAAGGGTGCTGTGGGAAAGAGAATGTACTTAAGGTTCTTAGACTTGTTTGCATCTTTGAATGTGAACATACCGTTCATCAAGGTCATTTAGAAAATGCCAGCATTCATCAAGTACATGAAGGAACTACTTCCCAGGAAGAGCTCACTCAAGGGGGGCAGACTATAGTGATGAACAAGGATTGCAGCACCCTCATTCAAACACAATTGCCCGCAAAAAGAAAAGACCCAGGGAGTTTTCATGTCCCTTGTGCTATAGGGGAAACAAATTTTGATAGAGCACTTTACGATTTGGGAGCAAGCATCAACTTAATACCCTTATCCCTGGTAAAAAGGCTGCAGATCAATGAGATACTACCTACAGATGTAGTCATAAGGCTGGCTGACAAGACTCAAAAGCAAGCAGTAGGAGTGGTGGAAAATGTGTTGCTCAAAGTTGGAAAATACTTTCTCCCAACAGACTTTGTCATCCTGGACATGGAAGAGAGTCACCTGCACCCAATCATATTGGGGAGACCATTTCTAGCTACTGCTAGAGCACTCATAGATGTGGAGAAAGGGGAGCTAATATTAAGGATCCATGATGAACAACTGAGCTTCAGTGTTTTCGAACTCTCACTGGAAAAAGATGAAGAGGACAAAGAACCGAGCAAAGGGCATCATGAGATACTAAAGGAAGAAGCAAGCACTGAAGCACAACCAGCTCATCCTGAGATTCACTGGGATGATGGACAAGGCCAGCAGCAAGTGCCACAGGTCAAGGAAAAATTGGAGGAACCTAAGCCACCAGAAGTTTGTGAAGACATTAACAAAAGCTCATCAAAGAAGGAGGCCACCAGGAGTAAGAAAACAGCACCAGGGGCAAAGAAGAAGGTACCAAGGGGGTGGCGGAACAAGAAGATTCCTACGGAAGATCTCTCTCCAGGGGATAAAGTAATCTCAGCCTACTTCACAGATATCCCCCCTAATCTCCCCACTGTACCATCTTAGCTACCTAAGGTCTTCACCATCAACAGAGTTCTCTCCTTGGAGCATGTAGAGATCATTGATACAACCAACGGATACAAGTCCACTGCCAGAGGAGAAGACTTCAAGCATTACCAACCACCATAATAAGGGGGGTAACGTCAAGCTAGTGACGTTAAAGAAGCGCTTCATGGGAGGCAACCCATGTTTTACATGCTTTCAGAAGTAGTGAATAAATCAATATTCATGAATTCCAACCAAAAATTGACAAACACGTGTGAAATTTTTATATGCAGAATATAGTGAAGAACAAGTTTGGTGTTCAAAGCATTATTCTTAAAGCTTTGAACACAATTTTTCATCACAGTGCTCCAAACTAAGTTTGGTGTCACCCTATGGTGCCACCAATTTGCATATGAAGATACACAGTTAGTCAGTTAGTGGAATTCAGGAATAAACAAATTCTTTTATTATTCAAGCTGTAGATGTTAAAGCATTTTTGTTGCTTTTATAAAAGTAGTTCTTACTCTTCTTATTTCATCTTTATAGGGAAAAGAAAGGAGCATTGAGGAGATTGATAGGACAAGTGAAAAGAAATGGTTCAGCACTTTATGAAGAGATACACATATACATGAGATGCATCGAAGGCAGATAGAACACACAGAACTACTGGACGAGCAAAGGGCATTTGCAGAAGGTGTTTACATGAGCGAGACAGGACATCACATAAACACTCAAGCCAGGCTCGGGTACCTAGTAGGACAGCTGCCTATATTACACCCAGGAATCGCAAGGTATGAAGAAGTGAGGGATGAATTAGCACGAGAAGAGAGACAAAGGGTGGAAGAGAGCCATGAATCAGTGAGGAAGGCACTTGCGGATTGGAAGCAAGCAAGATTGGCACGGCTGCGAGGAAGTGCAAGAGGACACAAGGAGGACCAGCAAGGAAAAGAGCAAGGACGGCCACAAAAGTAAAAGGTGGTGGAGTTCCTTCGTTACTCCATTTCTTTTTCTATGCTTTAAATAAGGAAGATCTTGTATGGAATAGAACATGCTTCCATGTTAGTTTGAACATTTTCAATTCTGCATCTTAATGCTCTTATTGCTTAGGTCCATGAACTCTGGATTAAGTGTCACTGCTTCTTTCCCTTATTTACTTGTAAGCTTGTCTATTTGTATGAAGAAGAGAATGTCTATGTTTACAAAAGACCAGAAAGGAGTTCATAATGTGGAAGTGCATTCATGAATCTTTAGGGGTAGTCATAAGTTAGCTAAGTTAGTTCAACCACAAGGTTAGGATGACAACTATCTATCCTGAATACTGCACTTTTGATGTACCCATGAGACTAGGGTAACAACAAGATCCTAATAAGAGAAAAGAGAAAGAACAATGGAAGTAAAAAAAAAAAAAAGAAAAAGAAAAAGAGTAAGCAATAAGGCTAGGCACCAATGGTTTACCCTAGGACATGTGTCTGTGGTGCTCCTGTGTGAGGGATCTACTTGGATGAATAAGCTCTTTGGGGTGCTTCATCACCTGGTAACTTGGGTTAACTAACCCGGGATTATCAGCTGAAAATCCACTATCAAGAGTAACCCTCACCACAGAGCATTTAGTAACCCAAAGAGGTGCTGGACACCAAGGTCTGAAGGAAAGAAAATAAATAAACTATATGCCTGTGGTGTGTATGTATGATGAGCGGATAATTTATACGCTTTTTGGCATTGTTTTTAAGTAGTTTTTAGTAAGTTCAAGCTACTTTTAGGGATGTTTTCATTAGTTTTTATGTTAAATTCACATTTCTGGACTTTACTATGAGTTTGTGTGTTTTTCTGTGATTTCAGGTAATTTCTGGCTGAAATTGAGGGACTTGAGCAAAACTCTGAAAAAGGCTGACAAAAAGGACTGCTGATGCTGTTGGAATCTGACCTCCCTGCACTCGAAATGGATTTTCTGGAGCTACAAAACTCCAAATGGTGCGCTCTCAACGGCGTTGGAAATTAGACATCCAGGGCTTTCCAGCAATATATAATAGTCCATACTTTATTCGGGAATTGACGACGTAACTTGGCGTTGAACGCCAAGTACATGCTGCTGTCTGGAGTTAAACGCCAGAAACACGTCATGATCCGGAGTTGAACGCCCAAAACACGTTATAACTTGGCGTTCAACTCCAAGAAAAGCCTCAGCTCGTGGATAGATCAAGCTCAGCCCAAACATGCACCAAGTGGGCCCCAGAAGTGGATTTATGCATCAATTACTTACTCATGTAAACCCTTGTAGCTAGTTTATTATAAATAGGACTTTTTACTAGTGTATTAGACATCTTTGGACGCCTAGTCCTTAGACCATAGGGGCTGGCCATTCGGCCATGCCTGAACCTTTCACTTATGTATTTTCAACGGTGGAGTTTCTGCACACCATAGATTAAGGGTGTGGAGCTCTGCTGTACCTCAAGTTTCAATACAATTACTATTACTTTCTATTCAATTCTCTTTTATTCTTATTCCAAGATATACGTTGCACTTCAACTTGATGAATGTGATGATCCATGACACTCATCATCATTCTCACCTATGAACGCGCGTGATTGACAACCACTTCCGTTTTACTCTAGGCCGGGCGCATATCTCTTAGATTCCCCAACAGAATCTTCGTGGTATAAGCTAGATAGATGGCGGCATTCATGAGGATCCGGAAAGTCTAAACCTTGTCTATGGTATTCCGAGTAGGATTCTGGGATTGAATAACTGTGATGAGCTTCAAACTCCTGAAGGCTGGGCGTGATGACAAACGCAAAAGAATCAAGGGATTCTATTCCAACCTGATTGAGAACCGACAGATGATTAGCCGTGCTGTGACAGAGCATAGGACCATTTTCACTGAGAGGATGGGATGTAGCCATTGACAACGGTGATGCCCTACATACAGCTTGCCATGGAAAGGAGTAAGAAGGATTGGATGAATGTAATAAGAAAGTAGAGATTCAAGAGGAGCACAGTATCTCCATATGCTTATCTGAAATTTCCACTATTGATTTACATAAGTATTTCTATCCCTTTTATTTTCTTTTTATTATTAATTTTCGAAACCCATAATCATTTAATCTGCCTAACTGAGATTTACAAGGTAACCATAGCTTGCTTCATACCAACAATCTCTGTGGGATCGACCCTTACTCACGTAAGGTATTACTTGGATGACCCAGTACACTTGCTGGTTGGTTGAATGGAGTTGTGATCACACGTGCCATTACGAGGGATCATTAAAGATCCCAATTCATCAGACCATGATCTCTTTGGTGTATTTTTGAAAGAGCCATTAAATAAATCTCATGCAAATACCAAGAGGAAGTACAACTTTAAGGATCACAATTTCGTCCACCAAGTTTTTGGCGACGTTGCCGGGGATTGTTCGAGTATGGACAACTGACGGTTCATCTTGTTGCTCAGATTAGGTAATTTTCTTTTTATTTTCTTTTCAAAAAAGTTTTCAAAATTTTTCTTTTATTTTCGTTTTTCTAAAAGAATATTTTCGAAAAATATAAAATAAAAATACAAAAAATCATAAAATCATAAAACCAAAAATATTTTGTGTTTCTTGTTTGAGTCTTGAGTCAACTTTTAAGTTTGGTGTCAATTGCATGCTTTAAAAAATTTTTTTCTTGCATTTTTTGAAATTCCATGCATTCATAGTGTTCTTCATGATCTTCAAGTTGTTCTTGACAAGTCTTCTTGTTTGATCTTGAGGATTTCTTGTTTTGTGATGTTTGTTGTTTTTCATGTGCATTTTTCATTTGTTAGAGTCCATGCATGAAAGATTTCTAAGTTTGGTGTCTTGCATGTTTTCTTTGCATCAAAATTTTTTTCAAAAATATATTCTTGATGTTCATCATGATCTTCAAAGTGTTCTTGGTGTTCATCTTGACATTCATAGTGTTCTTGCATGCATCTTGTGTTTTGATCCAAAATTTTCATGTTTTGGGTCATTTTTATGTTTTTCTCTCTCATCATTAAAAATTCAAAAAAATATCTTTTTCTTAATTTTCTCCAAATTTTCGAAAATTTGAGTTGACTTAGTCAAAAATTTTCAAAATTAGTTGTTTCTTACAAGTCAAGTCAAATTTTCAATTTTAAAAATCTTATATTTTCAAAATCTTTTTCAAAATTTATATCTTTTTCATTTTTTTCCTATTTTTCGAAAATTTCAAAAATCTTTTTCAAATTATTTTCAAAATCTTTTTCTTATCTTTATATCATATTTTCGAAAATTAGCTAACAATTAATGTGATTGATTCAAAAATTTGAAGTTTGTTACTTTCTTGTTAAGAAAGGTTCAATCTTTAAGTTCTAGAATCTTATCTTGTAGTTTCTTGTTAGTGAAGTAAGTAATTTTAAAATTTTTGAATTAAATCTTTTTATCTTTTATCTTATATTTTTCAAAAATTTTATCTTTTTCAAAATTTGATTTCAAAATATCTTATCTAACTTCCTATCTTCTTATCTTTTTCAAATTTGATTTTAATATCTTTTTCAATCAACTAACTAACTTTTTGTTTGTTTCCTATCTTTTTCAAAACCAACTAACTACCTATCCCTCTCTAATTTTCGAAAATATCTCATCTCTTTTTCAAAAATTCTTTTTTTTTTTAATTTTAATTTTTAATCTTATCTTATTTCTAATTTTCGAAAAATTACTAACCTCTTTTTCAAAATTATTTTCGAAATTTGCCCTCTCTTTTCTTACTCTATTTAATTATTTAATTACTAACACTTCTCTTCACCTCTCTCCATCTAAATATCCGAACCCACTCTTCTACATTCTTCTCCCCTTTCTTTTTCTACTAACATAAAGGAATCTCTATACTGTGACATAGAGGATTCCTCTTTCTTTTCTTGTTTTCTTCTCTTTCATATGAGCAGGAACAAGGATAAAGGCACTCTTGTTGAAATTGATCCAGAACCTGAAAGGACTCTGAAGAGAAAATTAAGAGAAGCTAAATTACAACAATCCAGAAGTAACCTTTCAGAAATTTTCGAATAAGAGAAGGAGGCTGAGCAATAGCAAGCCTTTTCCATCATCTTCTCAGCAACAGACAGAGAATTCTGAACAAAACACTTCTAATTTAGCCAATCTAGTCTCTGATCTGTTAAAGGCCACTTTCAGTTTCATGAGTGAAACAAGATCCTCCATTAGAAATCTGGAGGCACAAGTGGGCCAGCTGAGTAAGAAAATCATTGAAACTCCTCCCAGTATTCTCCCAAGCAATACAGAAAAAAATCCAAAAGGGGAGTGCAAGGCCATTGATGTAATCAATATGGCCGAATGCACAAGGGAGGAGGAGGACAAAAATCCTAGTGAGGAAGACCTCCTGGGACGTCCCTCAAGCGAAAAGGAGTTTCCTATTAAGGATCCACATGAATCTGAGGCTCATACAGAGACCATAGAGATTCCACTAAATCTCCTTCTGCCATTCATCAAACTATCTCCTATTTATACACTTTCTATTCTTGGATCTTGGGATTTGGATGGGCTTTTGATTTGGTGAAGAAATGAGTTAAATTGGATTTTTAATCCAATTTTTAAGCCCATGAAAAATTGCTTCCAGGAGGCTGCCCTGCCCTTGTGGAGGGCAGGGCAGAAAATGGTGCGTGTTGGTGCTTGCGTGCTTGGTGTGTGATGCTGCAGGATGCTGCCCTGCCCTCGCGGAGGGCAGGGCAGGAAAAATTGGTGCGCCAGATGGGTGCTGTGGTGCGCTGCTGGTGCTGCCAGATTCATTCCTTGGTGCGCCAGACTCGTTTCTTGGTGCGCCAGAATCATGCCACACAAAATGCTGCCCTCCCCTCGCGGAGGGCAGGGCAGTGTTTTCACTTTGATGTCCCGAGTTCGAATCCTGGCTGCTACACACGCTTATTCATTTTCTTTGGCTTTCTTGGCACGGTAATGGAACTTAGTTCCTTGCTTCCTCATGGTCCCGTGTTCAACTCTTGTGGCAAGCATTTGGAGACATTTTCCTTTGATTTTCTCCCCTTGTGAGCCCGATACTGCCCTTGTAGAGGGCAGGGCAAGGTTTTGCTCTTCTTTGATCCAAGGCACAATTTTGTGCTCTGCCCTTGTCGTGGGCAGGGCAGAGTTTGCCTTTCAAGCCTTGTTTCCTTATGTTGCCCTCCTAGAGGCCATTGTGCCCTTGTGGAGGGCAATACTTGCTTTCTCCATTATGCGCCACGCCTTTTTCTCCTTGGGCCACGCTTCCTTAAGCCACGCTTTCCTCTTTTCTTCTTTTCTTCACCTACATTAAACCAAAACAACCACTCCAAGTATCACTAAATTCACAAGGCTTATAAATCAATTAAAAATCAATTAAATTTAGCTTAAACCTCATGAGTTAACATTAATTTCATGGTGGTTGTTTGATTTAAAGAAGTTATGCATTTTCACTCCAAATCACTTACTTATGATTCAAGAAAGTGCAAAAAGACTAATAAAACAAGTGAAATTAGCTTGAAAAATGGGTATATGATGACTTGTCATCAGTCCAGCTAAAGACAGTAAAGAAGCGCTTGCTGGGAGGCAACCCAGTCATTAGCAGGTTATATGTTTTGTTTCTACAAGGGCAAGTATCAAAAATGAAGGAATTCACAGAGTTACAGAAGGATTCGGTGCAAAAAGCAGAGAAAAAGAGCTTACTGGCGAAAAAATGCCAGTAAGGGGTGCTTTGGGCGTTAAACGCCAGAATGGGCACCATTCTGGGCGTTTAACGCCAGGTGTGCAGCATCTTGGGCATTTAGCAAAACGCCCAGTGACAAAGGGGATTCTGGCGTTTAACGCCAATCAGGGCACCTGGCTGGGCGTTAAACGCCCACATTGGCTAGCAAATGGGCGTTAAACGCCAGAATGGATGCCATTCTGGGCGTTTAACGCCAGAAAGGTGGGGGACCAAGATTTTGCTTTCCAATCAAATTTTTTTCAAACTTTCCTTTTTTGACCCATACTTTTCTACATAAACATATTTTAACCTTTCATCATTCACCTTCAAATCTTCAAAAAAATCAAAATCATTCTTCAAATCTCTTTCAAATCCTTCCTAAATCTTGTTCAAAAACTCATAAGAGCTTGAAGGTGTGGAGGCATTACCTCTATGGGGTTAAGTTCCAAGTTTTCTCTGATCATAAGAGCTTGAAGCACCTCTTTGATCAGAAAGAGCTTAATATGAGGCAGAGGAGGTGGATGGAATTGTTGAAGGACTACAACTTTGAGTTGCATTACCATCCAGGAAAGGCGAATGTAGTGGCGGATGCGTTAAGTCAGAAGTCATTATATGCGGCTTGGATGATGCTTCAAGAGGAGAAGTTGCTCAAGGGATTCGAGAGTCTAAAAATTGGTGCTCGAGAAGTATCCGGAACCTTATGTTTGAGCCGATTAGAAATCTCAAGTGACTTTAAGTCCGAACTCCTAAAGGCTCATCAAAATAATGAAGCGTTATGGAAGGTGTTACTGGCCATTGAACAAGGAAAATAGTGGAGAGTGTCAGAAGAGAAAGATGGGTTATGGAGATTCAAGGGTAGGATCATTGTGCCGGATGTTGGCACTTTGAGGCAGGATATCTTAAAGGAGGCACACCAAAGCGGATTCTCCATTCACCCAGGAAGTACTAAGATGTACCATGATTTAAAGCCGATGTTTTGGTGGCTGGGTATGAAGAATGATGTGGCGGAATATGTTTCAAAGTGCTTAACTTGTCAAAAGGTAAAGATTGAACATTAAAGAGATTCCGGGTATGTTATAACCTTTAGAGATTCCACAATGGAAGTGGGAAAGTATTGCAATGGACTTTGTGTCAGGATTGCCAAGGACTAGGGCTGGCTTTAATTCTATTTGGGTGATTGTGGACCGATTGACGAAGTCAGCTCACTTTTTACCCATTTGTATGACGTACACCCTTGAGGAGCTAGCGCGGTTATACATAAAGGAGATTGTGAGACTTCATGGTGTACCTACTACTATAATCTCTGATAGAGATCCTTGTTTCACTTCAAGGTTTTGGGGTGCATTTCAGAAAGCTTTTGGAACCCGATTAAGCTTGAGCACGGCTTACCATCCTCAAATAGATGGTCAATCCAAGAGGACGATCCAAACACTAGAGGATATATTGAGAGCTTGTGTTTTGGACCAACCGGCAAGTTGGGATCGGTATATGCCATTAGTGGAGTTTGCATACAATAATAGTTATCATGCGAGCATCGGAATGGCTCCGTATGAGGCCTTGTATGGGAGGAAATGTCAATCTCCGCTATGTTGGTATGAAGCTGGAGAGAAAAGCTTGTTGGGGCCAAAAATGATAGCTGAGACCACTGAACAAGTCAAGAAAATCTGAGATAGGATGCTTACGGTGCAGAGTCGTCAAAAGAGTTACGCCGATCAGAGACAAAAGCCCTTAGAATTTGAGGAAGGAGACCATGTCTTCCTTAAGGCTACTCCGACCACGGGAGTAGGTAGGGCGATTAAAACAAAGAAGTTGAATCCTCGATATATTGGTCCATTTCAGATCCTGGAGAGGATTGGACCGGTGGCGTATCGAATGGCTCTACCACCTCATCTTTCGAACCTGCACGACGTGTTTCACGTGTCGCAGCTTCGGAAGTACACTCCTGATGCTAGCCATGTGTTAGAACCTGAGTCGCTTCAGTTAAGGGAAGATTTGACGCTTCCCGTGGCTCCAGTTAGAATTGATGATACTAGTATCAAACGGTTGCATGGAAAAGAGGTTTCATTAGTCAAAGTGGCATGGAGTCGAGGCGGGGTTGAGGAACACACTTGGGAACTTGAGTCGGCGATGCGAACGGATTATCCGCACTTATTCTCAGGTAATTGCATTTGAATTTTGTGGGTAAAATTCCCAATTAGGTGGGTAGAATGTAAAACCCGATTAATTAATGGCTAGTTAACCCATAAATGAGGATTTATTCTAGAAAGCCCAAAATGTGATTTTTGTGGCTAAATGTGATAGAGGAGATTGAGACGAGAATTTCGGTACCAATTTTATAGAATTCGGACCAAGATTGGACCGAACGGGCCAAACCGGGCCAACCGGACCCAAAGTGGGCCTTTGGCCCAATATAACTAAACCAAAACCCTAGTTTTCAACACTCTCTCTCCTCACACAACACTCACACACGCTGAAAAAGAGAGGAAATGGGGGAAGAACACTTTCTCAAACTTCTATCTCTCACTTGATCTTCAAACCACAATAACTTTTGATCTAGAGCTCCGATTGCCGCTCAGTTTGCGGCCACGCGTTCACCGCGGAGAGCTCTACAAAACCCATACAATTAATCTTGAGGTACACCATGTTTTGATCTTCGAATTTCTAGCCTTGATTTCGAGTTTCATGAGCAAAAATGTTGAGATTTTGGGCTCTTTGATGTTATAGGACCCAACTCTCTTGAAGGAGAAGGTTAATCTTGTCTCCTTGGACCTTGGGTGTGGTAAGATTCTCAACCCTAGTGTAATTTGTGGTTCTATGATGTTTGGGTTTTGAGATGTTGTGTCTGGGTGTGATGATTGTGGCTTAGGCTGTGTATATGTGAATATTGGAGCTTGATTGGAGACATTGAAAAGCTTGAAAAGGGTTTGGTGGTGAAAAATCTGCTCTTGGAGGTGTTGAGACCTTGAGAGCTTGTGGATAAGTGATTTGGAAGTGCTCCAGTTGAGCTTGCAAAATCGGCTAAGGTATGGTTTCAGTTTCCCGTATCTAATATGTAATGTGGTAGGAAATACTTAGGCTAGAGGCCCTAAGATAGGCATTGAATTGTTGATGATGTTGAATGGTTGATATATATGATGTGGTCATATATGTGATGATGATTATTAATGCCTTGATGGTATGATGTATGAGAAATATGCATGTTATGATATATCCTTGATGATTGATTATGGTTGAATTGTGGGTAAAATCATGATGATGGTGAGTATGATATTGATTATGTACAATGATGGTTAATTGGAATTGGTGTTGTAGAAAATTGGCATGAGGAAGAGTATGTGATATGTCAATGTGTTTGGGTTTGAGTCACTTGGGTGAAGTGGGCTAAAATGATGGGATAGTGATTTTGGTGAATTGTGGTAAAGTGTCAATGTGTGAGTTGAGGAGGCTTGATGTTGAATTTGATAAATTTTGATTGATTTCAAACAAAAGGGATGAAATTGGCATGTTTTGATTGATTTTGAAAAGAGTTGAAAATGGCTTGTTTTGAAAATGGCACTTTGTGGTTTTGTATGAAAAAAAACATGGTTTTTGGGCATACTTTGATGGGACATATCTTGGACTACAGATCTCCGTTTTGTGCCAAATTTGTTTAGAAATGAAATTGGCTCTGGGATGTCCATGCCGTTCGAAGAACAGGTGAAAAACGATTTAAAATGAGAAAGTTATGTCCGTTGGAAGATTGGGGGTTGAATTTGTGAATTCTGCAGCTTTTAACTTAGAAAATTTTTAGCAGAATGACCCCCCGCGTGTAGGCGCACTTGGCGCGTACGCGCCGTTCTTCTCGAAAAAGCCATCCACGCGTGCGCGTGGTGTACGTGGGCGCGCCGATGTGCTGCACCCAATGCACAGCCATTTTCCAGAAAGTTGTGCCAAAACTGTGCCAAATTAGTGCGAGAGTACCCACGCGTACGCATGGCTGACGCGTGTGTGTCGATTGGCTAATTTTAAATCCACGCATTAGCATGCATGACGCATACGCGTCGATGAGTTTTGTTGCCATCCACGCGTGCACGTGGAGTGCGCGTACGCGTGGCCCTGTTTTCATCCCAAAGTTGATTTTTGAGTTTTAAAAGCCAAATCTCATACTTCTAAGCCTTCGATCTCACCACTTATGTCTTAAATAATTATGATATGCCTAGCAATGGGAAAAGGAACTAGGAGATGTGATAACTTGCGAGTGAAGCAAGGGAAAAATGAATGATCAGTGAGGATCAAAGATGTTCATGTGAGAGGCGGAGGATGGTGGTGGAAGTGCTTGTTATGCCATGGGCCGAAGGGCCGTAATTGTTAATGAAATGGCTGGTTATGGATTTAACCGTGAGCCGAATGGCTGGTTATGGATCTAACCGTGAGCCGGATGGCTAGATTATTGCCGTGTTATGGCGGAGCCATGATTATGGCTAGTATAAATGCATATATGCTGTTGAATGAATTGTGAATGCTGCACTTCCATTATCGGAGATCAGAGTTTCCATGGGAGAAAGCAGTGGCTAGCCACCACGTGCTCCAGGTTGAGACTTGAAGCTCTTTTGACCCTATGTCGTCAGGGTAGTCGGGCACTATGAAAGCCCCGGATGAGCTCACCCCCATAAATATTCACCAGTGAGGGTGATGGATATGGATCATGATTATGATCAAGTTTATATTGAGTATAACTCGAGTTGGGGAGACACGACAGAGGGACAGTCCAATGGTTAGCTACCAGGACTTGTCGGGTTCACTCTATAACCGACAGATGATATCATCAGCCACTAGGGATAGGCATTCATCATATGCATACTATATGAATTGTTTGAGATTGCCTATTTGACTGCATATTACTTGCTAATTGTCTAAATGCCTTATTTGTTCGTATTTGTATATTTTTTGTTTGATATAACTGTGTTTGCTACATTATACTCCTGCTGGTGGTTGGGAGGTCTGAAGGAATTGGAAAGGGAAGTATTAGTTAGACTGAAGAATCTTTAGTCAGATGCCCTTTATGGTTTAGCTTGTTTATAAGCTTTTGAATTATCTGGAGGAAATTCTAGGATTGCCTTCGACTTTCCTCTATTATTATGTATTATATATGTGGAAGCTGTTACCATGCTGGGGACCTCTAGTTCTCACCCATGCAGATTTTACGGTTTTCAGATGCAGGACGTGAGGCTTCTCGCTGAGGCCTGCTAGAGACTTCTGGATTTTTGCGAAGATCCTTTGTTCTTGGGAACTCTGTTTTGGTTTATATGTTTTGCTTAGATACTTTTATCTATATTAAATAATACAAACTGTGATGACTCCTCTTATGGGAGATTTTAGAGAATAGGTTTCTGTATTTGTGCCCCTTTGGGTTTCCTTTGGGGTTTTCCTTATTTTATCATATGTATATATTGCTATGCTCGGACCGGTTATCTTCGTAGCCGGATTTTGAGTCTTGATATTCCTGTTTTTGGCACTCCTTTGTATATATATAATCTCGCGTTGGTTTATCCTTCGTTCGTTA
The DNA here is from genome assembly GCF_003086295.3 of Arachis hypogaea. Classification (NCBI taxonomy): domain Eukaryota; kingdom Viridiplantae; phylum Streptophyta; class Magnoliopsida; order Fabales; family Fabaceae; genus Arachis; species Arachis hypogaea. Next base: position 92,533,631 of record NC_092038.1, on the reverse strand, counting down.
CGTTATCGATCGGAGTGTTGCGCTTTAGGATTTCGATTTTGTTTACCCCTTTTTCTGTAAAGGCTCCTAGTTATAAACCATATTCATACTACTATACGTACTAAATTTTTATTTTAGAGGTCGTAATACATTGCCATCTCTAAATTATGACTTAAGCATAAGACTCTGTATGGTAGGGTGTTACAGTCCCTCATGAGAAAGCTTCAAATCAATGAGCTAACACCCACAGATGTAATCATCCAACTGGCTAACAAAACTCAAAAATAGGCAATAGGAGTGGTTGAGAATATGTTCGTAAAGGTTGGGAACTACTTCCTCCCCACAGACTTTGTTATTCTGGAAATGGATGAGAATCCCATTCACCCCATCATTCTGGGAAGGCCATTCTTAGCCACAGCCAGGGCACTTGTAGATGTGGAGCGAGGAGAGCTAGTATTGAGGATATACGATGAACAGCTCACCTTCAGTGTTTTCAAACCCTCACAAGAATTAGATCATGATAACAAAAAGTCAGAGGAAGAGCACAATAAAGGGTTGATAGAAGAGGCAAGCATGGGAGCACAAGTACCACACCTGAAAATCCCCATCGGTGACAACCAATGTGATCAGAAGGAGCAACACCCAAATGTAATCCAAAAGGAACCAGACCCACTAGAGTCATATGAGACAAGCAACAAAACATTCCTCAAAGAGAAAACCACAAGTAGCAAGGTGCATCAAGGGACAAAATAAAGGGGCCCTAAAGGGATGGAAAAATAAGAAAATCCATACAAAAAATTTCTCTCCAGGAGATGAAGTGGTCCCTACCTACTTTCCATCTATACCACCTCATCTCCCCACCATTCCATATCAGCTACCTCCAGTATACACCATCAACAAAGTCTTGTCCTTAGAACATGTGGAGCTTCTTAACAAAGACAATGGAAACAGGTTCACTACAAGGGGGGAAGACTTGAAGCACTACCAACCACCCTGACAAAGGCCAAACGTCAAGCTAATGATGCTAAAGAAGCGCTTTATGGGAGGAAACCCATGTTCTATACCCTCTCTCTTGAATCTTTAATAGTAATAATAAAGCAAAGTTCATGGATTCTAAATCAATTTCGACAAACAATATAAGAATCCCTACATGCAACATATAGTACATGATAAGTTTGGTGTTCAAGGCACGCCAAGAAGGGCTTGAACACACTTCATGATATGAGATTCTTTTCGAATCTTGTTGCACCTTATGATCACAAACAAGTTTGGTGTTACCAACATTGCATGCATGGGAAATTGAGTGGTTTAATTGATTTGCATTCATGAAAAGGCATTAGTTATTTTAAAAACAAAAGAAAAAGAATTTAATAGTAGCTATTTCACACTTTAATTCTTCCCACCAAAAATTTAATTAACCATTTTGCATTCCTTTTGTCTTGTATAGGAAATCAAAAAGGGGATTGGTGGTACTTGATAGGACAATCAAAGAAGGAAGATTCGGCCACTATACCAAGGAGACTACACACTTGTCTTCAAGGGGAGTATCTTTGGAAGTGTTGCCATGCAACATTGGGAGTTGGATAGCCTTGGAAACTGAACTAAAACCCTCATAAAAGGGGTGATCCTTGTGCTCATTCAATGCCAAGCCCCAACCGTCCATCACTAAGCAACACCATCAATCCACACCCTTTAAACACCTACCATCTTTCTATATAAATGATCCCCATTCTACAACCTCTCCTACACACTTGTTATTCTCATTCATCCCCTTCTTTCTCTCGAACACACACATTTCATCCTCCAACAAAAGTTCCATACACACCCCCTAGCCACGTCTTGTGAGCCGCAACCATATCAACCTTCACTCATGGCATCGTCTAGCTCTAAAAGGCGAAAAGGGAAGGAACCTATAGAGCAACCTCCATTTGATGAAAAGAAATTTAGGACCTTTTACCATGCACTACAATTTGGGTGGATGGCTGATAAAGAAGTCATATATGAGTTAGGCTTTCAAGTCACAAAAACTGAGTGCCCCGAAATCACAGAGAAGGTGGAAAAACGTCGATGGGAGCTCCTCACCGATCCGATTACAAGGGTGAACACAACTCTGGTAAGAGAGTTTTATGCAAATGCGGTTAGACATGATAAGGCATATGGATCCTATACAAGTTTCATGAGAGGGGTAATGGTGAATTTTAGTCCCATGAGCATCATGAAAGTGCTAAAGCTGTGAACCATACCCTTTGCAGAAGAGAGCTATCACTCAAGAATAGATAACAACCCCAACCACGACCAGATTATGAAAGACATCTGTGTGCAGGGAGCGGATTGGGACAGAGACCCCTATGGGAAACCCAGATTCATAAAAAGAGGAGACCTTCTTTTTGAGGCTAAGGGGTGGTTCAAAATTGTAAGGAGATCCATCCTCCCAGCCGAAAACAACTCAGAGGTAAACCTTAAGAGAGCAACAATGGTGCAATGCATAATGAAGGGAGGAGAAATCAAGGTTCATGAACTCATAGCCCACAGTATTCGAAAGATGGCTGAGAAGTGTGATTATGGAGGAAGGTTAGGCTACCCCAGCACTATTTTCCGTCTTTGCAATAAGGCTGGGGTGGTGTTCGAAGATGGAAATCCCGAATGGATCAAAGTTGGCCTTCCAATTACTTTTCGTCGGATACATGCTGCTGCACCTCCCCTACCTCAACGAAGACTAAGAAAGAGGCCAGCCCTAAGAAGGACAGCATCCACAGGATCAAGCCCCAGCCATCTTAGACATGCACCAATTACAAGAGGCTATTGATACCTTGTCATGGCAATGAATGGAAAATTAAGGGGCACAAAAGGAACTTCAATTGCAAATAATGGACCGCCAAGAAGAATCACTCTCTAGATGGATGAATCAGCAAGGGGAATGGCAAAAATAATTGATGGAACAACAATTGGAACAAGGAAGACAATGGAGTGAGTCCTTCCATAACCTGAACCAAAAGCAAGATCAACAACAAGAAGCCATCCAAAAGCTAATCAACATCCAAGCACATCAAGGTGCACACATTCATGAGATGCATAGGAAACAAAGAGAATAGGCAGATCTTTTCGATGAATATAGAGCATTTTCAGAAGGGGTTTACATGAGTGAAACTGGATATCATGTAAACACCCAAGCCAGGCTTGGGTACTTAGTCGGACAACTACCTGTATTACATCCTGGGATCACAAAATATGAGGACGTAAAGGATGAATAAGCACGAGTGGAACGAGAAAGGGCCGAAAAGAGTCATGAATCAGTAAGGAAGGCACTAGAAGATTGGAAAATAGCTAGAATGAATCGGATGAAAGGAAGCACAAGTGGACATAAAGAAGTCAAGGAAGCAAAAGAACATGAGCATTCCAATAAGTGAAAGGTGGTGGAGTTCCTTCTTAGTTCTATCTCTTTCAATGCTTTAAATAAGGAAAATCATGTATGAAAAAGAACATTCTTCCATAGTAGTTTAGGATTTTCAATTCTGCATTTAAGGTCTTTATTGCTTAGGTCTCTATTTACTAAGCTTAATGTCCCTAGTTTTCACCTTCACTTTGCTTATATGTATGCCTGTCATTTGAGTTAATCAAAAAGAAAATGTTATGAAAAGAACAAGAGTGGAGTTATCTTGTGAAGTGAATTCTGGATGTTTGTGGTAGGGTGACTAATTAGCTAAGTTGGTTCAACAACAAGGTAGGAAGGCAACTATCTATCCTGAATCCTATGCTTGAAACACATCCTATGAGACTAACCAAATAATGAAATCCCAATAAGAAAAGAGAAAGACCAATAAAAGTGAAAAGGAGAGAAAAACAATGAGAAATAATGCTAGGTACCAAGGGTTTGAATATTGAGGCATGTGTTTGTGGTGTTCATGTGCAAGGGATATGCTTGGATGAATAAGCTCTTAGGGGTGCCTTATTACCTGGTAACTTGGGTTAACTAATCCGGGATTATCAGCTGAAAGTCCACAATCAAGAGAAACACTTGCTACAGAACACTTAGTAACCCAAAGAGGCACTGGACACCAAGATCTCAAGAAAGAAAAATAACAAACCATGTGCCTGTGGTGTGTATGTATGGGGGAAAGAGAATTGAGGGAGTAAGCCCTTAGGGGTGTCTTAACACCTAGCACCTTGAACCAACTGGTTCGGGAGTGTTGGCTGAAAGCTTATCTTAAAGGGTCGCCCTCTTATAGAGCACTCAGCCTAAAAAGAAATGCAATAAATCCTGGAAGGGAAAGGAGGATTAATAATTAGGAAGTCTCAAGGATGTAATCAAACAAGTGTTCAAGGGCATGATAAAGGCCTGAAACCTAGTAAAGGAATGAACCTAAGTTGCTTTGCATGAAACCCCATAAACCAGAAATTTTACTTTTATTTTGTTCATCTTGTCTCTTTCATTCATTCTTCTTGTGTTTTAGTACTTGCTTAGGGACAAGCAAGCTTTAAGTTTGGTGTTGTGATGCCAGGGCATCTAGGCCAGTTTCACTGACCTTTTCTTTACTGTTTTAGAGTAGTTTCATGCATTTTCTTAGTGAATAACGCAAGTTTTGGATGAAAATACACTTACACCTTGATTCAAGCAACTATTATGAATTTTACATGATTTCATGAGGATTTTGCAAGGATTGAATGATAAATTGATGATGCATAATCTCATGACTTGGGCTAGAGCTTTGATGCACTTTATTTGCTTGATTTCAGGACAAAGAAAGCAAGGAAGAAACCACGTTAGTAGCCACGTTAATCTAATTAACGTGGCCACTAACGTGGAATGGGAATGAGCTTGCAACGTTAATGAGAAAGGTGGTCGACAATAACGCCTGTGAAGCCATCATAAACCCACGTTAATTGCCACGTTAACTACATTAACGTGGTAGTTAAGTGGAGATAAAGGGAGCTCCAGCGTTAGTGGTGAATGTGAACACCACTAACGCTACAAAGTGGCAATTGGCCACGTTAAGAGTCACGTTAACTTATTTAACGTGAACTCTAACGTGGAAGGGATGACAAAAGCCAACGTTAGCGACACTCACCTTTGTCACTAACGTTGGATCAAGCTAGCATTGCCCACGTTAGTGGTCACGCTAAGACCACTAACATGAAAGTTAACGTGGAGCTGAGATTGATGAGCCAACGTTAGTGACACTCACCTTTGTCACTAACGTTAGAGATTGCATTCACTACCACGTTAGTGGCCACGTTAACCTAGTTAACGTGAACTCTAACATGGGGAGGAGGGGCATTTGGAGCATTAGTGACAAAGGTAAGTGTCACTAACGCTCTCGAAGATAGGCATGCCCACGTTAAGAGTCACGTTAGTTGTACTAACGTCAACTCTAACGTAGGGAAAGAGGGGCACAAGGCAACGTTATTGGAAAAGGTGATTCCCAATAACGCTTGCGAATGATCATAAGGCAACGTTAGAGGTCACATTAGTGCCACTAATGTTAAAGTTAACATGGACTATATGAGCCTACCTAACTCACATTTTTCTGCAAGCTGAGCCCACTAAAGGTTATAACTGCGTCAACTCAAGATCTAAGGCCCACATCCAAGACTCGAAAAACTCACTAAAAGATCAAGAAGAGTAGTATATATAGGAGTAGTTTTGAACTATAGAGAAGCTTGGCACTTTGGAGAACTACCCTCTATATATTTACTTTTTGCATTTTCTAGCTAAGCATGTATTCTTTTCTGCCATTTCCCATTTCCAGAGCTATGAACAACTAAACCCCTTTCATTGGGTTAGGGAGCTCTGTTGTAATTTGATGGATCAATTATAGTTTTCATTATTCTTCTTCTTTATTCTCTTTTGATTTACTAGAAAGCTTTCGATTTTAATTCAATTGGTTAGTTGTCTTGGAAAAGAAACTCTCCATAATTGGATCTTCTTTGAGCCTTGGAAAAGAGATGAGGAGATCATGCTAGAAATGCTTTCTCATGTTGGACCAAATTGGGGTCTGGGCGGATATAGTGACATGTAATCCTCCCAACACTTTGATTTGGAAATACATGTGGTATAATCAGTGACCACACTTCATCTCTTCCCATGAGCAATTAAATCAAGGAATTGGGCAATTGTTCAAGCTTAGAGAGATTGGGTTGCCAAGGAATTGGAATCCAATCACTTAAGATTTCCAAGGAGATCAATAGATGCTTTGATTGAGGAAGAGATGAAAATAAATTTGCTCCAGAGAATACAACATCTCCTGAGCCCAATGAATTCCCCATTTCTGATCTTACCCATTCTCTTTACTTTCTGCCATTTATTTCCATGTTCATCTCCCTGATTCCCCATTTAAGATTCTGCACTTTATTTCCTGCAATCTACTTTCCCACCATTTAATTTCCGGCAACATCAATTACACTCTGTTTAGCTCAACTAGCATATTCTTCCGACTAAAATTGCTTGACCAATCAATCCCTATGGGATTCGACCTCACTTTATTGTGAGTTTTTACTTGATGACAATTCGGTATACTTGCCGAAGGGAAATTTGTTGAGAGACGAGTTTTCGTGCATCACGGGCGCATGGCTCATGCGACCGCGCGAAATGAAAAAATCCACAGCGACGCGAACGCGTGCCTGACGTGAACGTGTGGATTGGAAGCTGCACGAGTGACATGAATGTGTGGACGACGTACACGCGTGGCACGAAAAATGCTGAGTGACGCGAAGGCGTAAACACCGCGGCAGTGTGACGTGTGCGATCTGTAGAATTACAGAAGTCGCTGACATAGATTCTGGGCCGTGTTTTAACCAGTTTTTGGCCCAAAATCGCAGATTAGAGCCAGGAAACATGCAGACACGGGGGGGAACATTCATTCAGCATAATTTTTATTTTTAGATCTGATTCTACTCCCCCTCTAGGTTTTTCATAGACATTCATAATTTAGGATTTGAAGATTTGGCTTTGGTTATTGAGAAGAGTCTACCTCCGGAACTGGTCATTCTAGTTTGTTTACCTACTTTTCATTTACTCTTCCATATTCTTAATTTGTCCAAAGTTAACATTGGATTATTTTTAGAGTTCATTAATACAACACTATTTTTATTTTTAAATTGATCTCTTTGATTATTGTTCATCATGTCTCTTTTTATTTTCCCTCACAATTTTGTGAAGTCTATATTTATGATAATGGAGTAGTTGCCCAACTTGATTGGGAGTTGATTAAAAAGAGAACCTTGAGTTGGAATACTCAAGAGTTCAATTGTAATTGGTTCGTTGTTGGTTGACTTGTTAGTCACTAACTCTAATCCTTCCCAAGGGAGAGGATTAGGACTTGTGAATAGAAGTTGACTTTTAACTTGACTTTCCTTCATTCGTTGAGGGTTAACTAAGTAGAAACAACTACTAATTATTAATTGATTTTGAGAAAATTCCAACATGGAGAGAACTTCCGATTAATCTTCTCCCGGTCAAGATTTTTATTTAAATTACATAAATTCTCTAGTTTAATTTTCTGTTCATCAAACTAAAAACCATTTTGAAAAACCTCTGATTAGTAAAATAGCACATCTTCCTGCAACTCATTGGGAGACGACCTGGGACTCATAATCCCAGTAATTTATTTACAAAATTTGTGACAACTCTTTTTCTAAATTGACAAGTGGATTTTTGCTGGTTAAGAGCTGTACTTGCAACGCCATTTTTCTTAATAATTCTTAATCTGCTAATTTCCGCCAAGGCAATACAATATAAGGTGCAAGAACATAGAATTGAGTGATCAAACCCCTCACCGGATGTGTATCCACTCAAATCGCTTAGTGTTTAGGGTTTAACCACCCAATTATCCTTTTATCATACTTTTTTAAAGATTTACAAGTCATCTAACAATCAACTATTATTTAATGCATGAATAACAAATATCATGACATCTTTAAAGGGATGTAATGGTGCTAAGGTTCAGGTAGGATGAAATATGGCTAAGTGGACTTAAAGAATTAGCTCTTTGATTAGCTTGAGTGTCCACCTATTCCTATATCACCTGTATACACATAAGAATATAACCTATCTACCCATTTCCTTTTTTTTATCTCACCTTACTCATGCATTTTCTTTTCAAACATGGCATATGCATCCTTTATTTATCTCTTTATTTCATACATTGTTATGTACAATTTTTTTCTTTTCTTTTTTTTTTTCTTTTGAATTGCAAAATTGAACTATGAATGCATATGTCTTCATTAATGAAATGCATGAGCATTACCTAATTGCCAAAAATTTTTCACAATAAGCTTATGCCTCCATCACCAATGTTTCCCAAAATTCCCCCACACTTAGAATTTACACACCAGTCCACCCAAGCTAATCAAAGAGTAATTCAGGGACATCAATGGTTTTCTGCTTAAGGAGAGTAATGTGCTATCATCAGAACAAAAGGGGATTCATATTCTCTAGGGGGTTCACAAAGGTGCATGCAAGGGTTGGCCATATAAGTTAGTGAGTTCATCATCAAAAATGGCCTCAATCATGCTAAATACATTCACAAGGAGTTATAAAGAAAGGAGTTATAATCACACACAAGAACAACATTATGGTTGAAAAGATGCAACCATCTATTAAAGCTCAACACTCACAAGGTATGTTTTTCGAGCTCTTTTCCATGTTCTACAAACAATCTACTTCAAGCAAGTTGGCAAACATAATATTTCCTTCAATTCAATCAATGGTATGCCCTAGAAAAATATTCCATGGAAATTGCTTGGTGTTTCACCAACTTATTCGTTCTATCATGCAACATGCAAGTACTAACTACTAAATATCCATAAACGATAACGAAATATTTACAAGCAACCAAACAAGATAAAATAGACATAAAACTACTCAAAATAAAGAAAAAGTACTACAAGAAACATTGCAAAGTGCCTAGAAGAGAGAAATTTTACCCCATTGGAATCATCAATCCTCCCACACTTAGTTTGTGCACGGTCCTCCGTGCATGCTTACGCTCCGGGAGGATGAAGAGGGGCCACCTTCAGCTGGTGGACTCAGAAGTGGGTTGGTAAACTGCATCATACTCCTCCTCAACTATCTCGGATGAAGCTCTACGAGGCAGGCCGGGGTCTCTTCCTTCTAGCCTTGCCGCTATCCACTCAAAACGCTTTTGCTCTAAATGCTCCTTGCGGTGGATATCGTGCAAGATGTCTTCGCATAATTCTGGAAGAGGACGGAGAAAAGGTAAAGCAGTTGACGAAGTTGGTAGTCTTGGTGGTGGTGCTGTGGATGTCTTCCTCTCAGAGGGTGTTGTGGTTGTTGTTCTCTCCAAATGTCCCCTCGAGATGTACTTGTTGCCTCTAGGGACCCTGAACATGATGTCTCTTGGATGCCACTCTACCCCCGCTGTTGTTGCTAAACGCATCACCATCGATGGAAAAGGGATGTTGACGTTCTTTTCTCAATCAGTTTCCATATCGAAGTGCGTAATAAAGGTACAATGGCTATACTCTTACCTTCCATTGTGACGACCCAATTTCTGGTACGTCGTGATCATACTAGAAACTGAGCACTACCAACTTGCCTTCCTAATTATTATCTATTATTTATTATATGAGCCTGATTCATTGTTAAAAGCGTAGTTATTTTGTGAGATACCTTTTTCTTAAAACATTTGGATTAATAAACAAAATCATTCATAATCAATTCACAAATAATAATAGGTAAAACAGTTATAAACAACCACACATAAATACATCTCAAGCAGTTGGTAACATTCCATGATCCAGTCTTTATTAGAGTAAAGATCTTTAGTTAGAACACCCCTAGATATAGCTAGATAATAACTATATGCATATATATACATACAGCATCCCAGGCCCTGACCGGTTCAAGAAATCCCTAAGCTGGCACCCAGGCTAGCCTAGACTCTATACTCACCTAGTCCCTCTAAAAACTACTAAGCGAAGGAAAGTATGTTCTAAGTTGTCAAAACTCAAGTCAGGTGGAACGTCATCAAAAGGTGGAACATCTTCTACTACTCCTCTGCACGATCAGACATTGCCATATGACGTCTCTCTGGTACCTCATCGAGTAGCCACACAACAGGAGTTTCGTACACCGGATTTAGGCTAAAGTTTGCATACAAACGGGGTGCAGACGATGGCTAGCCTCACAGTATATACATATAAACAGATAATGGAGTTCACTCTAGACTCAGAAGACTACCTAGAGCAGAATCCTTTTTGGAAATGATCATCAGCAACTACAGAATGGTACTCTTACTTCCATCTAAAGGGGGAAGGGAGGAAGAAGGGGTAAGAACTGGGAGTTTTTAGTATGGCCAAGGTAATTAGTTAAGTTCATTAATTCTATGTTGTTTAGTAGATAAATAGCAGAATACAAGAAGCAATAAGCAGAAGAAACAGATAAATAGAGAAACAGAGAAAAAGCAAGCAAAGCACAAACAAAAGAATACAAGAAAACAAAACACAGACACATAGAATAGAATGGAAACAAAGAAAGCATACATTCAAACAACAATCATAATAGAGAAAATGCGCAACCAAGTATGATGCATGTCTAGCCCTAGTGAAGGTAATGAGCTCATCTGTCGGTTTCTACCCGCTCCCGACGTAACCCGAAGCAACTGAAACGGGTATGGCTTTCCTGTTGGCTATACCCCTGTGTATAGGAAATAACCCCTCTGCCATAACAGGGTCTACTGCACGCAGGAAATAACACATCTACCATTACAGGGATGTATGCCGACACACCTTCTGTATACAGGAAATACCCTTTGCCACTACAGAAATGGAACAGTGGTCACAATACTTCTGTAGCAGGAAATAACCCCTGCCTACAGAATTAAAATATGATCGTACCATAGAAGCGTCTCAGTGTCGCACCATATCTATCTGACTACCTCAATGCAGCAGATGATCATACAAGTATATCTGAGTTGCCATAACGCAACAAATAAACAAATATCTCTGATCTCTTTACTCTACTCTGGTTACTCTTTTCTCTACTTAACGTATGTATTTAAAGCTTATGTAAATTTTGGTATGAATTGTTAACCTGTCCCAAGTATAGGTTCGTTAAGTCTATACTGAAACAGTTTAACTTTTCATATAATACCTAACTTAGGTGCAACTCAAGTACTAACTATGTTGCCCTAGTTCGTTCACTAATCTCTGTTGATTCTGTCATTAAAATTTTACAGAATTTTCTTTGGTTTTATCTTTTCTTTAACTTCTTATCTTTCCTTTATCTTTGCCTTACTAACATGTTATTACCTCCTAAGTGTTTTATGAAGGTAATTATGAAATTTGAGCTTAAAGTTGTCTTCTAAAGCTTTAGAAACTACCTTTTCTACATTATTTTATTATTTTTTATTAAATATTATTTTTATTAATATTATTTATATTTTATTATTATTTTTATTTATCTTATTTTCGAAATTTTCCACCTTTTAACCTTTAAAATTACTTTTATACCCGATAACTTTTAATATTTCTACTTTAACCACCTAACTTTCAGAAATTACCAAATAACCCCTCAAACACCAAAATAATTACAACCTTGCCCTTTTGAAGATCTATAAGGTGTTCTTCAATGTTCTTTACCACACTAAAGTGTTCTTCGTGTTCTTCGTAAATTTTTCAGATTCTTTATCTGTTTTTACCCGTTTTTCCAATCTTTTCAGCAACCGATTTTTACCATAATTCAAAATAATTAGTAGCCACTAAACCCCATATTTTCTACATGATTTTAACACAAATTTGACCCAATTAGGGCCTAGCATTTTGATTTCCAAGCAAGCCATGAAAGAACATAAATTCAAAGTTGAATACATCAATTTCAGTCAAATTTTAACCAAAATTTCAACGAGAATCACTCATATAAACCATCAATTTCAAGCACAGCCAAACCATTATCATAATCATCAACTCAAACACAATCAATCAAGATTA